>NC_133458.1:9547676-9865801 GCF_048565385.1 Saimiri boliviensis
ATTCTGTTTTTAGCAACTATCTTTTTCAAAGGCCTTTAAGACTTAGACTTGTCTTCACTTGGAATTGGTCTCTTTAAACATGCACTTCAGAACTGTGCAGTCTTTATCTATAATTACTGTCATTTTTATTCTTCGTTGAAAATTCTCTTCCTCCCATGAATGTCAGCTTGCTTTACCTTGAAATCTTAAGTACTCCATTCTCTTAACTTTTCTTTGATTGGCTCTTCTTTCTTCTCTGTTTTCTTCCAAAGCTTGATATAAACTCATCTATCGTCTTTACTAGCACTGTCAACTTTGATACTAATCTCATTCATCTAAATATTGAAATACGTTTTTGTAGAATGTTCTTATTTTACACATAAGCACATATCCTTTGGGCATAAACTTTAATGGACCATCAATACTCTTATGTCCCTAGAATTTTATTATATTGGATGTCTTAATTTTTTTTTCTTTTCACCTTAAACTATTATGAATTAATGGTTATCTTAATAACTGGATCATCAAGTGGAATGTGGGAGTCTTATGATAGTTTTTTGGTATGGGTTTTTACAGTTGATCTTGATATACTATTTTCATTAAGACCACTCCCCTCCCTGTATTAACATATGAAATAAGAGTGTGCCTTAAAACTGATGATAGCTGGGCATGGTGGCTTATGGTGCCAGATACCTTTAATCCCAGCACCTTGGGACCAGCCTGGGCAGGATGGTGAGATGCTCATCTCAATAAAAAATGAAACAGGAAAATGAACTGATAATGTCTTTTCATAATCTAGAGCATCTTTTTCTTTCTTAGAGGTATGTAAAATAATGGTAAGTTTTAATGATTGATGACAGATTAAGTACAGTATTTTTTCTTGAATTAAATTCTTTTTCTGTCAGCAGTTTTCGGACACGCTTATTCTTTGCTTTTATTCTATGCTGTTATTCTTTGGTAGCTTTTAGAGTTTGCTCTCTGACTAGTATTTTAAATCTGGAGAACTGGGTAAAGACCTCTTCATATGAAAAAAAGGTTGTATTTTAGTTATTTCACATTTGATACTTAGAATAAAGCTGCTTTTTAAATATTTTTTCTTCTGTTAGGTGGAAGATGAAACTGTTTTACATAACATTCCTTATATGGGAGATGAAGTGTTAGACCAGGATGGTACTTTCATTGAAGAACTAATAAAAAATTATGATGGAAAAGTACATGGGGATAGAGGTGAGCCATATGCTTCTCTTGGGAAAAGGGGCTAACATGGATACTTTTGTTCATTAAGTATAGAACTTGAGAAAAATTTTAGTATTAAAATTAAGTTTTGCACTGAACTATAAGGGACTGACCTGGGCCCAGGTCTAAAATTTTTAGTGTTTTCCCTGTTTTCGGGAAAACTAGGAGGATCATGTTTGCCACCTGATAATTACACATGGTTGGTTATACATAATAGCAATAACATGTAAATTAAATAGAAATTGAGCATATGTAGATTTTAAGATTCTTTAGTAGTTAAATTAGTTAGGATTGGGGCTCTGCTTATGTGGCATATTGGGGCTCTAGCAGCCCCTACTGCTCAAAAATGACTCTCCTCTAGGAACTACAGTACCTCAAATTCAATCATTAGAGTCATGGGTTCAGTTTTGTTTTTTTTTTTAATGTCCTGGAGGCCCTGTTAAAGTGTCTGAAAGGGTAATATTTGTAATATCATCATCCATTGTCATTATCTAGTAGAAAGCAGCGTCTGAAGTGATCAGTTAAAGAATGGTAGGAGGCTAAAGCCATAATCAGTTCCTAGAGGATTCGGTTTTATAGTAGAAACTTTTGCGGAGGGGCTATTCAACAGAAAATAGCAGATATTAAAGATAATTCTGCTTCCTACCTTTGTCTCAGGCCAGTCTTGAAAATCTTACATTTTCCTCCCCTTATTTGAGTAATAATGTTTTAGTGCTAGTGACTAGGCTATGCCTGTTATGTCCAAAGTAGAAAAAGGATCCATAAACTTTTGTCATTACTACTTCTCCTGTATGATTCTGACATTTGATGAATTTCAGAATGTGGGTTTATAAATGATGAAATTTTTGTGGAGTTGGTGAATGCCCTTGGTCAATATAATGATGATGACGATGATGATGATGGAGATGATCCTGAAGATAGAGAAGAAAAGCAGAAAGATCTGGAAGATCACCGAGATGGTATGCCTGATGATTAGGATTCTGTGTAGCCAATACAGCTTTGTTTTGAAAATAGTAGAAAGAGTAGAAGTAGGGCTTAGTTTCTTTCTTTTTTTTTCTTTGTTAACTATCACATTGATAGCAGTATAATCAAAATTGCATATTATGGCCAGTCAGGGTGGCTAAACTGTAATCCTAGCATTTTGGAAGGCCGAGGTAGGCAGATAGCTTGAACCCAGGTGTTCAAGACCAGCCTGGGCAAGATACCAAGACCCCCATCTCTACTAAAAAATAAAATGAGGCAGGGAGATTGCTTGAACCCAGGAGGTATAGGCTGCATTGAGCTATGATTGTGCCACTGTACAATCTGGCTGGGCAATAGAGAGACCCTGCCTTAAAAAAAGAAAAGGCTGGGTGTGGTGGCCCACGCCTGTAATCCTAGCACTTTGGGAGGCCAAGGTGGGTGGATCATGATGAAGTCAAGAGATCTAGACCATCCTGGCCAGCATAGTAAAACCCTGTCTCTACTAAAAATACAAAAATTAGCTGGGTGTGGTGGTGCTCACCTGTAGTCCCAGCTACTTGGGAGGCTGCGGAAGGAGAATCGCTTGAACCCAGGAGGCAGAGTTTGCAGTAAGCTGAGATTGCGCCACTGCACTCTAGCCTGGTGACAGAACGAGACTCTGTCTCAAAACAAAAAAAGCAAAGGGAAAAAAAAAAGCATATCACTTGTAACATTATTTTCAGTTTAGTATCTTTGTTTCCTTTGGCTAGTAAAGAACATAATTTTGTGTGTGCTTCACTGGGCATTGTTTTAAAATATATATATGATATTCACTGTGTACAAGTTGTGTACTAATCAGGTTCATATTCACCAGCTTACTTAATCCTTATAGTGGCTTCATGAGATGGATGTTTTTATTAGATCCATTTTATATTTGAGG
Organism: Saimiri boliviensis; assembly: GCF_048565385.1. Lineage (NCBI taxonomy): Eukaryota > Metazoa > Chordata > Mammalia > Primates > Cebidae > Saimiri > Saimiri boliviensis. The sequence continues at coordinate 9,550,774 of NC_133458.1, forward strand.
GGATAGATTTAGAGAGGTTAAGTAACTTAAAAGATTACACTGTTGGGAAGAAACCTAGCCAATAGTTGCTGTTCTCTACTTGGCAAAGCTTATGTTAAGGCAGCAAAGAAGAATTTGGTGAGGGAAATAGCAATTATGATGATTATTTTTTTAAATACGGAGTCTCTGTTGCCAGGCTGGAGTGCAGTGGCGCGATCTAGGCTCACTGCAATCTCCGCCTCCCTGGTTCGTTCAATTCTCCTGCCTCAGCCTCCCAAGTAGCTAGGACTACAGGTGCACATCACCACGCCCAACTAATTTTTGTATTTTTAGTAGAGACAGGGTTTCACCATGTTGGCCAGGATGGGCTTGATCTCTAGACCTCGTGATCTGCCTGCCTTGGCCTACCAAAGTGCTGGGATTACAGGCATGAGCCACTGTGCCTGGCCGGGAAATAGCAATTTTTTTTGGAGACGGAGTCTTGCTCTGTTGCTCAGGCTGGAGTGCAGTGGTGAGATCTTCGCTCATCGCAGTCTCTGTCTCCTGGGTTCAAGTAATTTTCCTGCTTGAACCTATCCCGAGTAGCTGGGATTACAGGCATCTGCCACCATGCCTGTCTAATTTTTTGTGTTTTTAGTAGAGACGGAGTTTCACCATGTTGGTCAGGCTGGTCTCGAACTTCTGACCTTGTGATCCACCTGCCTTGGTCTCCCTAAGTCCTGGGATTACAGGCACGAGCGGCCACGCCCGGCTGAAAATAGCAATTTCTAAGAAGCATATTTCAGAAAGAGAATTTAAAAAGGCACCTTAGTGATCATCTAGTTTGGCTCCTTCATTTTACAGATGAGTAAACAGACTGAAGAGGTAAAGTGATCACTCCTGGTTACAAAATCAGTTAGTTAAGAGCTGGGAGTAGAATTTAGGTTTTCTGCTTGACAGTGCTCTTAAAGCTTTTCATATTTGAATTTGAATTTTGTTTTTGACTGACTGGCATTCTACAGACACATGTAAAACATGTGAGAATTAAGCAAAATACAAAGTTGATGATTTCTTCGAAAATCAGCTTTGTTACAGAGACATACTTGGGTGGAGAAAATCAAAGATCGAAAACTTGTTTATTTTCTTTTTGTTTTCTTTCATATTCTCCTGTTTAGATAAAGAAAGTCGCCCACCTCGGAAATTTCCTTCTGATAAAATTTTTGAAGCCATTTCCTCAATGTTTCCAGATAAGGGCACAGCAGAAGAACTAAAGGAAAAGTAAGATTTGTTCCTTTGAGGCAATCTTGCCCTGTATGGTATGTAACTCACCATTTTGGTTTATTACAAATGGAATCAGTGTAGCAGATGAGCCACTACACTTTGTTGACAATGTTTGCAAGATACTTGAAGCAACATATATACCTGTGGTACTCTACACTACAAAATATTTACTGTAGATAGAATAAATACATGTGTATAACTTATATAGACACATAAATCCATATACACGTAATTTACAGTAGTACATTTACAGGAAAATTCTCTGGATACCGGTAGAAATTTTAGTACAGTTGGTGTTTACTTAAAGCTAATATATCCTTTTCAATGATATATTTGAATATATCAATGAATTTGATTCTTGATAATACCATGCATAATGTTTAGTTGGCTCTTTAAATAAAGATTGTTGTAGGTTAGAGGCATTTCTCTGTGCTTCAGGCAAGATAAACATCAAAAGTAACACACGGAAACCTTTAGAAATTTGTTTTCAAAAAAGTGATTTTTGTTTCATATTTACTTAAATTTTTCTTGGTTAATGTCAGATATAAAGAACTCACCGAACAGCAGCTCCCAGGTGCGCTTCCTCCTGAATGTACCCCCAACATAGATGGACCAAATGCTAAATCTGTTCAGAGAGAGCAAAGCTTACACTCCTTTCATACGCTTTTCTGTAGGCGATGTTTTAAATATGACTGCTTCCTACATCGTAAGTGCAATTATTGTACGTTTTCATTTTCTATCTTTGTTGTGGAATTATGTTTTAAAGCAGCTTGGAGAGTGCTATCATTATTACAACTAGAACTTATTGTTTAACCTTGTATTTGAAAAATATATTTAGATCTCAGTATTACTATTTTTACTTTGCTGCTTGAGGATTGCTCTGAAATCTTTTGTATGTATTTCGTTTGGACTACTATTTTCCACTAATACAGAATTCAGGTCAGCGATTCCCCCCCCCACCCCCCCCACCCCCCCCAACCGTAAGTGCTAACTAAGCAGTTGTTTTATGATAAAACTGTTATTATGAACTGATAGCCCAGAGCAACATTGTTGATATTGATGAACAAATTTTGTTGAATAAGAAATTGGCCCAAAAAAAGGTTCAGGTAAGTGCTTGTCGATTTAGGGTATTTTTTTTTTTTCTGTCTTAGGTAAGTTTTTAAAAATACCTGCATTTGAATACAAGTAAAACAAAATGTTCTTAGTGAAATTAAAGGATGGTATATACAATAATACTTTCCCCCCCTGACATTTCTAGACAATGTGGTTTCTTAGTAAATTTGGTAATTGAATTGTAATTGGTAATTGAAACTTTTAAGTGCAGTTTAAAAGCATCAACTACTTTTGAGGCACATATTTTGAAAATGTATTTCATAGTTCCTAATATTCCTAGAGTAATTCGCTTATTATAGTTTAGTCATTCCTATATTGTATTTTACTCGGCTGTCTATGGCATGATAATTTCTTTTTTTTTTTTTTTTGAGATGGAGTTTCGCTCTTGTTACCCAGGCTGGAGTGCAATGGCGCCATCTCGGCTCACCGCAACCTCCGCCTCCTGGGTTCAGGCAATTCTCCTGCCTCAGCCTCCTGAGTAGCTGCGATTACAGGCACACGCCACCATGCCCAGCTAATTTTTTGTATTTTTAGTAGAGACGGGGTTTCACCATGTTGACCGGGATGGTCTCGATCTCTTGACCTTGTGATCCACCCACCTTGGCCTCCCAAAGTGCTGAGATTACAGGCTTGAGCCACCGCGCCCGGCCGGTAATTTCTTTAGGAGCTTTGACCCCATGTAAAATCATTTTCCCCTGTACTAAATGGCCCTACATTGCTTTGCTGGTCTCAGTTCCTGTGCCTACTGATTACAGATTGATTCCTCCTCATTCACCAATAGTACATCTTTTTAAGCTTGCCCAAGCAGCTGTTCTCACTTCCTCTTAAGTTTTTGCTGTATCTGCTTATTTTTGCTGCAGCTTATTTGTTGAGTGATGTATACATTGGTCTGGAAATGTTTTTTTGTTTTTGTTTTTGTATGTGACACAGTGGTTTAGTTATCTTAAAATGGAAAAAAAGAAGTAGATTTTTAGAATTATCATTATATCGTCATCTCCTTGTTCTTGTCTGAACTCCTCATCTAGTTTAAACTGATTTGGTGTTTTTAATAATCCGTAGTAGGTCATATGTTTGTTGCTTCAACCAGTAGACAGTTAAGCCCTTGAAATAGTTGTCTTTTTTTTTGTTGTTTTGTTTGTTTGAGACGGAGTTTCGCTCTTGTTACCCAGGCTGGAGTGCAATGGCGCGATCTCGGCTCACCGCAACCTCTGCCTCCTGGGTTCAGGCACTTCTCCTGCCTCAGCCTCCTGAGTAGCTGGGATTACAGGCATGTGCCACCATGCCCAGCTAATTTTTTGTATTTTTAGTAGAGACGGGGTTTCACCATGTTGACCAGGATGGTCTCGATTTCTCGACCTCGTGATCCACCCGCCTCGGCCTCCCGAAGTGCTGGGATTACAGGCTTGAGCCACCGCGCCCGGCGAAATAGTTGTCTTAAATTTCATTTTAATTCCTTTTCACACCGTCAATTTATGAATTACATCGTCCAGTTTTTATTAAAAATATTGTAAATTACGGCTGGGCACGGCGGCTCATGCCTATAATCCCATCACTTTGGGAGGCCAGCGTGGGCGGACTATGAGGTCAGGAGTTTAAAACCAGACTGCCCAACATGGTGAAACGCTGTCCCTATTAAAACATACAAAAATTAGCTGGGTACAGTAGTTCATGCCTGTAATCCCAGCTACTTGAGAGGCTGAGGTAGGAGAATTGCTTGAACCAGGATCCAGGAGGCAGAGGTTGCAGCGAGCTGAGATCATGCCACTCCACTCCAGACTGGTACAGAGTGAGACTCCCATCTCAAAGAAAAAAAAGAATATTGTAAATTGCATGCAGATACCACTGTAGCAGAAGAATAGAGTAGAAGCTGTATTTTAGAGTCATTGAAAAGTCCTTCCAATTTGTTGTTTATAGATGTAGCATTTAATAAAGTTTTTTGCTGTAAAAATGAACCATAGAAGTAGGGACACTACTTTTATTTTATTTTATTTTATTTTATTTTTTGAGACAGAGTTTCACTCTTGTTACCCAGGCTGGAGTGCAATGGCGCGATCTCGGCTCACTGCAACCTCCACCTCCTGGGTTCAGCCACTTCTCCTGTCTCAGCCTCCTGAGTAGCTGGGATTACAGGCACACGCCACCATGCCCAGCTAATTTTTTGTATTTTTAGTAGAAACGGGGTTTCACAATGTTGACCAGGATGGTCTTGATCTCTTGACCTCGTGATCCACCCGCCTCGGCCTCCCAAAGTGCTGGGATTACAGGCTTGAGCCACCGCGCCCGGCGGGACACTACTTTTAAACATTATAATAGTTTTTTTATTGTGCTGTTTGGAAATGAGCCTAAAACTTTGAGTCTGCAGTGAGCTATGATTGTGCCATTGTACTCTAGCCAGGCAACAGAGTGAGACCCCATCTCTTTTTTTTTTTTTTAAAAAAAAGGAAACAAGAAGGGGTATGAAAATGTGTACAATGAAGTCTCCCAATGACTTTCTGTTCCTCATGAATCAAATTTTTACTTCACTCCTTCCACTTTTATTAGTAGTTAACCACTTTTATTAGATCTCTCGTATTTTTTACAGTTTCGTTGGCAAGTATAAACATATTTTTTTTTCTGATCATCTTACTTAAATAGTGCCATAGCATTCAGGCTTTTCCCTTTTTTTGGGATAAGGATAGGATTTAACATTGTAGATACTAGCCTTATCTGTATAGCTGCATAGTCTGTGCTATAGGAGGTTCCAGAACTTACTGGACTTGTCTCTAATATTGACCATTTGGATTGTTCTGAGCTTTATGCTGTAATGGTGCCACAGTGAAATCACCTTGCAAATTTGTACCCATTTCACAGAAGTTCGAGTTTTCGTAATAAACTCTGTTTAGGTCTTGCCAAATGACCTCCATATGGGGCCACAGCAATTTAAAGCCTGACCAGCAAAGTCAGACAGCCCTATCAATAGAAGGTGTTACCAAACTGATTTTGATTTTAAAATTGATTTTGTAAGTGAAAAATGGCTTTTAGCATTAATTTTAAATTCTGGGGTTTTTGTATGTTTTAATCTCTGCTTCCCACAGGTGATAAGCCTTATTTTTATACCTGTTTTTTGTTTTTTTTTTTTCCTTTGAATGAGGGTAGGCTCTTCCTATATGTTGAAGAGTGAACTATTTTTCTTTGTTTTTTGTGAGACGGGGGTCTCGCTGTCACCCAGGCTGGAGTGCAGTGTCGTGATCTTGGCTCACTGCAATTTCTGCCTTCTGGGTTTAAGTGATTCTCCTGCCTCAGCCTCCTGAGTAGCTGGGATTACTGGTGCGCACCACCTCGCCTGGCTCATTTTTGTACTTTTAGTAGAGACAGGGTTTTGCCATGTTGGCCAGGCTGGTCTCAAACTTTTGACCTCAGGTGCTCTGTCCATTTCGGCCTCACATAGTGCTAGGATTACAGGTGTGAGCCACTGCGCCTGGCCTATTTTTATTCTTTTGCTCATAGGTCTTTTTGATATCTTAGGAGCTTTTTTCTATAATCTGGAAATTAGGTTTTTTAAAATATGAGTTGCATTTTTTTTCCAGTTTATTTGGTAAAAGTCCCACAAGCAAAGTTTAACCTTTTTTTTTTTTTTTTTTTTTTTGAAACAGATTCTTCCTTTCTCACCCAGACTGGAGTGCAGTGGTGTGATCTTGGCTTACTGCAGCCTATGCCTCCTGGTTTTAGGCGATTCTTGTGCCTCAGCCTCCAGAGTAGCGGGGACTATAGGCATGTGCTACCACACCCAGCTAATTTTTGTATTTTTAGTAGAGACGTCATTTCATCATGTTGACCAGGCTGGTCTCAAACTCCTGACCCCAAGTGATCCGCCTGCTTTGGCCTCTCAAAGAGCTGGGATTACAGGCGTGAGCCACCATGCCCTTTCAGTTTAAACATTTTTTGAAAAGTAGTTGAATTTATCAGTTAGCTTTCTAATTCCAAGATTATAAAGGGTTTCTCACTATTTTTTCTAGTATGTTTTAGGGTTCATTTTTTAAACATACAAATCTGTAATCCATTTGGAATTTAATATGATGTAGATTATAAATCTGATTTCTCCTTTTCATCTCGAAAGTTGCCTAGTTGTTTCATTTACTGAAAAGTTCAACTTTCACTGCTTTGAGATATTTTCTTCATTGCCTATTTGGCATATGTATTTGGTTTTCTCAACATTGTGTTCTTTTAGTCTGTCTACAATTTATGAAGCAGCATTCAGAGATCTCCTGACAATTCTTGTTTTCTGTACAAATTTATTTATTTTTAGACAGCATCTTGCTCTGTCACCAGGCTGGAGTGGTGCAGTGGCACAGTCATGGCTGACTGCGGCCTTGATTTCCTGAGCTCAACCAATTCTCCCACCCCAGGCTCCTGCCTAGTTGGGACTACAGGCTTGTACCACCATTGTTGGCTCCTTCCTTCCTCCCTTCCCCTTCCCCTTCCCTTTCTCTCCCCCCGCCCCTTTCTTCTCTTTTCTTTTTCTATTCAGGTCTCACTGTGTTGCCCAGTCTGGTCTTGAACTCCTGGCCTCAAGTGATCCTCCTGCCTTGGCCTCCCAAAGTGCTGGGGTTACAGGCGTGAGCCACTGCACCTATCCTATATACATTTCAAAGTCTCTCTAGTTTTTGTTTTTTTTTAAAAATTATTGGTATGCTTATTGGAATTTCATTAAATTTATAAATGACCTTTTTTTAAAATTTAAGGGTCTGACCATATGATCACCTCTCTGTGTTTTTTAATTGCTTCTTTAGTTTTCTTTATTTTTTATTTTTATTTATTTATTTATTTGAGATGGAGTTTCGCTCTTGCTGCCCACGCTGGAGTGCAGTGGCGCGATCTCGGCTCACTGCAACCTCTGCCTCCTGGGTTCAGGCAATTCTCTTGCCTCAGCCTCCTGAGTAGCTGGGATTACAGGCACGCACCACCATGTCCAGCTAATTTTTTGTATTTTTAGTAGAGACAGGATTTCACCATGTTGACTGGGATGGTCTGGATTTCTTGACCTCGTGATCCACCCGCCTCGGCCTTCCAAAGTGCTGGGATTACAGGCATGAGCCACAGCGCACGGCCCAAGATTTTTTTTTTTTTTTTTTAGACGGAGTTTCACCATGTAGGTCAGGCTGGTCTTGAACTCCCGACCTCAGGTGAGCTGCCCTCCTTGGCCTCCAAAGTGCTTGGATTACAGGTGTTAGTCACCACGCCTGGCCTGGTTTTCTTTATATAACTCTTGTAATTTTTTTGTTGAGTATTTCTAGGTATTAAACTTGTTGCTGCTGTTGGGCCTTTTCTGCATTCTGTCTTTTGTTTTGTACCCTGCTACTACCTTACTACATTGTCTTCATGTTTATCAGTTTCTCAGTGCATTCTTAGGAGTTTTCCAGCTGTTTAATTATACTGTCTGTAGTTATTTATGGTTTTGCCTTCCTTCTAGTCTTTATAACTGAAGCTTCTTTCTCTTTTCTACCTACTTATTTATAATTTGATTGGGCGGGGGGACTTTCTGATTTAAAAAAAAAAAACCTGGAAAGCCTGCTAGACAAATTCGAAAAGAGCTGTCTTTTCTACGTACTGTAGCTTGTATTTTCAGTGCAGTTTAAAAACTAGTAGTGCTGGTAGAGATAAATGTTCTGTCTCCTCTAGATGAGTTTTGGAAAATTATTCTTTACATTTAGGTCTTGAGACTTAATTGTATAAAGTTTGTGTTCTCTAATGATCGTTTTATTTTTGTGGATAGTCTTGTTTCCTTTGTATTTCATTGTCACTTTTTTGTTAAGTGGTTTATATATTTTATTTAAATTATGTATTTTTTTCTTCGGAGAACCAGCTACAATGTTAATTTAACTCATAAACAGAAAAATAGTTGTATTCAGGTTCCTAAGCGAACGTAATTTAGCACCAAATTAGTCATGGTGTTAGGCTGTCTGAAGTCTAGTTGCTCACACATTTGGAACAGAATCTGAGCCTTGAATTTCTTCTTTAAAAACACAACTTTGTTCTATTTTTTTTTCTTTTCTCATCAGTCTTTCTGGCTTTTTATAACTATTTAAAAAATTAGTTTTATGGAAATGTCACTTGTTTTTAATTCAGATTTTCATCTTGTATAATTCTGAATAGTCCATTTCCAGCATTTGCCTTTTGTACATGGGGGAAGCAAGGTTTTTGCAAGAAATTGTCTGCAGTTTGCACTGCTGTCAGTGTTCACACCATTTTCATAGAGCAGTAGTACATCACCATTTGAATCTTTCTGTTACGTTATTTTGGAATTGTAGGTTTCAAATGGTGTATCTTTTTAAAACCTGTGTATTGACATCGTAATTTTCTGTGGAAAGACACTGTAAGCTCTCACCAGGTTCTTGGATTGGGTATGATTCAGAGGAACTGAATATTAGTAATTGGGATTGTCTTCTTTATCTTTAAAAACGAGTTTTTATAATTGGTATCTCTTTTTGCTTCCCATTTGACAAGCTGATTGCTGACCTTTCTTTTGAAATAAGAAATTGTATGTCAGAATTCTTTTGATTAAAAATAGGAAATCTAATTTAATTGTAGAGGGAATATCAACTGCTTCAATGGAGAAAGATTCAATTTAAGTAAATGTTTATAACCATAGTTATGTGCATTAGTTTTACTTGCAAGGAGAAAAAATGAGAAATCACAAATAATTCCAGAATTTACTGTTTTTTCTTCCTGCTAACTGGTTGGAGGAAGAGGAATGGAGAATACATTGTGATTGTTCAGTAAGAGCTTGAAGGAAAGTTGTATAAAGTAATGTAAACCACATACTGTATTAGCAAGATTATATTATTGTCTATTAATCTTTATGTTAAAAATAATGAAAAAGTATTTTATAGTTATATTAGATTCATTATGTTTCATTTATTTTTCAGCTTTTCATGCAACACCCAACACTTACAAGCGGAAGAACACAGAAACAGCTCTAGACAACAAACCTTGTGGACCACAGTGTTACCAGCATTTGGTAAGACGTAGTACCTTATTATTCCAGAGGGTACTTGAGAGGACTTAATTTTGCATTTTGGTGGAGGTGGTCAAGTCAGCATTAATGTTGTCTGCACCCATGCTGTTATGGGCCATATGATAGACAGTTTTCTCACCCATGTTGTTTCTTCCATAGCTCATTTACTACACATTTTAGTCTTTCATTAATGTGGTATTATTCTTTTTAAAATCTGTGTTATCTTTTCAGCAACATGTCAAGGTCTTTAGGATCAAGGACTCTTACGCCTTCCACAAAGTCTATGAGAGTGTGAGACACAGATAGTCCACTTAGAAACCAGGCAGTCAGTAACCATATACAATAGTAGATCCCAAGCCCTTCTCATAGCTGTATCCCTCTGCTTGAGTTTTAGATGCACTGTCATTTCAGGTATATGATAGAACCCAGAGATGTTTTTTTGTTTTTTTTTTTTTAAATGATGGAGAAAAGGTAAGGGGTTAGGAAAATATGAGGTAGAAAAGTTGTTTTTTTTACGGGTACTCTCTTATTTTTACCATTTCCCCTCTTTGAACCAAGCCACTCCTACCTAGGAACTAAATGGGTATATATTGCCTGTTGGATTTTGGACAGAAGATTCATTGAATGGCACCTGCAGAAGGTATCCTATTTTTAAGCAATTTGGTTTTTGTAGAATGAAGTATAAGACTGTTGGCTGCTGTCAAACTTCTCCCTTCTATTTCCACTAAAAAGAAAAAAAATGGAATTCTTGAGCACTGTTTTATGATATTCTTTACAAGGCAGAATTTTGTTTGGCTCATCCGAAATGTTTCTGTGGTCTCTATAAACCATGCTCTTACCATTGTTTTATACTTTGAGACTGGATTACTGTACTTCATAATGCCAGATGTAACCCTCACAGTCTTGTTCCTGAAATTCCTTTTATGTCTTCCTGTGGCTGTGTATCCTTCACAGGAAAAAAAAAGTTTGGATGTTTTAATAGTAAGACAGGAAGTGATAAAGTCAAGCGTGTTTGTGTTTCGTGTTCTTGTGTACTTTAAATATTAACGTGAGATGTATGCAATATCTTAAACTCTACATAGGTATTCTGACTCCGTGCACATTATATATATGATTCTTCTGTAAAGATTCACTTTTACATAGACTGTATGTCCATAGAAATAATTAACTTTATTACATGAAGTGTATTTCATACTTTATCTTCTTATATTTTAACTTAATTATAACCTGTTAATATATTTTACAAATTCACAATTTAGAACTATCTTGCTTGATTTTTGTACCATCCTAGGAATATATAGAACCCATGTTTCTCTTTCTGAAATTTTCAGACTATTTAAAAGCAGATCAAAAGAAGTATATTAGACATGCAAATGATTATTTGTGATAAATGGATAATGTGATAAATTTTTTGACTAACTTTGCTTATACAGTATTTTTTTTTTCTCTTCCATCAAAATGAGTTTTAGAACTTTGCCCTGATGTCAACATTTTTCATTTTGTAGGAGGGAGCAAAAGAGTTTGCTGCTGCTCTCACCGCTGAGCGGATAAAGACCCCACCAAAACGCCCAGGAGGCCGCAGAAGAGGACGGCTTCCCAATAACAGTAGCAGGCCCAGCACCCCCACCATTAATGTGCTGGAATCAAAGGATACGGACAGTGATAGGGAAGCAGGGACTGAAACAGGGGGAGAGAACAATGATAAAGAAGAAGAAGAGAAGAAAGACGAAACTTCGAGCTCCTCTGGTAAGACACGTTTAATAATTGGGTTTTATTGTTTTGTGAAAGCTCATAAAATGAGGATTAAGGATATATAATGCATTGAATAATTTTCTTAGTTTTCAGTATAATGAGAAATCTAAGACCAGTGCTATCTCAAGAATGTGTAGCTGCATTGCTTCTGTTTCCTGCCTCCACCCCTACCCTAGCTTGTGATGTTTGCCCTGCTTGGTTGTTGGAAAGTTGATGATGCACTTTATTCTCATTCTTTGTGCCATTTTTCTTTTTCGATCTTTCTCAGATAGGGAATAATGGAATTCGGATCATTTGGTTTAATATTCTTGATGTTCTATCAGTAGTTTTGGTTAGAGCGAAAATGTAAACTACTGATAAGTTAGTATTTTACGGATTGGATTTTAGTTTTCCTTATCTTTTTGCTTTTTTCTTAAGCATACCCTGAATTTTACTTCTTAATATTATTTCCAGTCATCATTTATTGACCAGTGCTTACATTTGGTTTTGTAGAAGCAAATTCTCGGTGTCAAACACCAATAAAGATGAAGCCAAATATTGAGCCTCCTGAGAATGTGGAGTGGAGTGGTGCTGAAGCCTCAATGTTTAGAGTCCTCATTGGCACTTACTATGACAATTTCTGTGCCATTGCTAGGTTAATTGGGACCAAAACATGTAGACAGGTAAGATATCCGATAAAAATGTTGTTAAAAGAACCTCAAAAATAGGGATAAAAATGTACTCACTGTCCAAACAAAGAAAATTCTTGGTTATTACTAAGTTTCTATTCATCTCCTAAAAATTATTTTTTCTTCTCAAGAGGGAATTGAATGAAAATTATTCTTCACGTAGGTTACAGAATTTCCCCACTGTAGACATTTAAGGTTAGATTTTAAAAGCTAGTAAGCATTTAAATTTAGCATCACGGTTTTTGACCAGAATATAATTACAGCTACCCCCAGTGTGAGGGTAGAGACAGTGATGTCTTTTATATCCTGAGCATCTAGCATTGTCACAGAAGAGACAAAAACATTTATCTGGTATGCATGAGTATAAGAATGGTTTGCCTGAATAAGACTGTCCTCATGGCTCTGTGACTGTGCCTCTTGTCAGGTGTATGAGTTTAGAGTCAAAGAATCTAGCATCATAGCTCCAGCTCCCGCTGAGGATGTGGACACTCCTCCAAGGAAAAAGAAGAGGAAACACAGGTGAGTCTACCATGAACCTCTTAGAGAAGTCAACACAGACACTGCCCACGAGGCCCTTCCTAAGGGTTGCTGTTGGTTTCTACTTAGTCTGTTTTTAAAAACCTTAAACTGCCATCAAAAACAGAACTGTGGAATCCTTTTTCCACTGGGAATTGCTAGTATTTTTCTATAAGAATACAGCAGGCTTCAGTATATTTGGCATGTTAAGAGTCCTTAAAATTATGGGGTCCTGACCAGGAGTCATGGATAAACACAAGAAATGACATCTTGCCACACCTGGGGCAGCCTGAGCCATCAAGCTGTTTGAATTGCTCCAAACTATGGCAAGAATTAGCTGGGGGAGGCATGACTCTTGGCTTTAACACACTTTGTGTTCATGGCACAGAGCGATCCAGTCAGGCAGCTCTCTCTTGGATTTGTAGCTTCCCTGCAAAAGTTCATGTTTCATTTTCTTTGTGTTTTTGCAGGTTGTGGGCTGCACACTGCAGAAAAATACAGCTGAAAAAGGGTTAGCATCTTTCCATTTCCCTGGTCATTGGCTTAACAATGTCTGCTTTGTTCTCATTTGTTTTAGAATAGTAACTGAATTAGAGCTTGGGTTATTCTAATATAATTGCCTTCTGTACATTAAACCAATTTGAATGGAGGATGTCTGTTGATGAATCCCCATTCGGTTCTCTTCTGTGAAGTGGAGGCTGATTGGAAGTTGTGAGTCCTAGTCAGTTGAAGGAGAAATGCTTTGGGATGGGACTGAGATGTAGCCCTGCTCTAGATAGAGCTCACAAGCACTTGGGGGTGGGAGAGTATTTTTGCCATCATTCTGTAAACAGGAATATGTGTAACACTATGCATTCAGTAAAGGAAGGCCAGCTACACTCCACAGGTAGTAGGGAAGAATGTACTCTTGTTAATTGTGTATGATCGTTTCCCATCTCCCTGGATTCATTGGCCTGCATGATGTTATCTTTATTCAGACGGCTCCTCTAACCATGTTTACAACTATCAACCCTGTGATCATCCACGGCAGCCTTGTGACAGTTCGTGCCCTTGTGTGATAGCACAAAATTTTTGTGAAAAGTTTTGTCAATGTAGTTCAGAGTGTAAGTATTTGTTGCTTTGATGCAATTGCATGAGAACTAAATAGGCCTTTGGTCAGCAATTTAAAAAATCAAAAAGTAAGAACACAGGAGCACTCCCTTGCTTACTTTAGGAAATTTCATCGATTCTACAGGTATTGATTGAGCCCCATACCTGGCCCCATGCCAGTGACCAGTCAGTCGCCTGGGTGTCGTGTGTCTATGTGTATGAGGCAGGCAAAGTTGTATTAAAGGAACCTGAATTTCATTTTTTTCTTCTTTGATCATTTAAATTAAGTCATATTAAAAGTCGGCACAGATTGTAAGAGGAATCTAGAAGGAGCTACCCAAATAATTTTTGGGCACCAGAAGTTGTCAGAGTTTAGGAAGGTTTTAGTCTTCAGAATAAAGGAATGTAGCATAAATGTAGGGGATTATTATAATTGTTTAATAAAACTGCACATGAAGCTTGAGTACTAAGGGAGTGTTTAGAACTAGGAGCTATTAGAGTGGTCAAGGACCATGGATATTGTTTCATCCAAACCCTTTATTCACACTTTAAATATATACATTATTTAACAAATGAAAAATGGAAAAACAACTCAGTGGTGGTCTTTTTCAGTACAAACAGCTTTAACTTCGCTGTTAATACTTCCATTTCCTTGTCTATACAGTGGAGTAATAAGGTGGTTGTGAGGGTTGAGAGTCAGTCAGATGCTCAGTATGGCCCTTGCCACATATCTTTCTGCAAGTTCTTGCATATGGTGATGATTGTGATAGTGATGGTGTTGATGATGAGTGAAGAACTTCCACACCTCTCTCTGAAGGTCAAAACCGCTTTCCGGGATGCCGCTGCAAAGCACAGTGCAACACCAAGCAGTGCCCATGCTATCTGGCGGTCCGAGAGTGTGACCCTGACCTCTGTCTTACTTGTGGAGCTGCTGACCATTGGGACAGTAAAAATGTGTCCTGTAAGAACTGCAGTATTCAGCGGGGCTCCAAAAAGGTGAGCAACAAGTTGCTTCCGGAAGGTTGTTTTTAGTGGTGCCAATCTCAGGATTGTCTTAGATGATTTCACTGGGGCAAAAAGTAAAAGTGATCCTTGAAAGGTGCAACAGATGAGAAAGAAAGTATTGTTAATTTTCTCTGGGTAATGCACTATGGGGCAGTCTCTTCAGTATTCTGAAGAACACTGTACTCTGGTGGTGGGAGAAACCAGCAAATTCTGAGAAGTACCATTCATGGTATCAGATTTGAAATAAGAGCTGTTTTTCTAGCTGTTTAATAGAGATTTGAATTTCTCTTTATCCAGTATCCTTAATGCAAATAAATGGTGATTTCTATCAAAACACAGACTCATTATCATCAGATAGTATTTATGGGTTCCTTACTATGTAGGGTAAAAGATGAAATTTCCCATGGCAGGTTTTTATAGACTTAGTTCCTGTTTAATAACCTTGAAAAAAAAACCAGCCAGGAATTATATATTTGAATTCTGGGAATTGTATGTAGGTAATTTTAACTGTATCAGTCAGGAAGTAATTACTGAGCAAAAGAAACTGCAACAACATGTGTTTGGAAAATTTGTCTTTTTTTTTTAGGGTAGATGATAGGTTTTTTTCTTCAGTCGGTTCTTCTTATAATAATAGCTGACATTGCCAGGTGCGGTGGCTCAAGCCTGTAATCCCAGCACTTTGGGAGGCCGAGGCGGGTGGATCACAAGGTCAAGAGATCGAGTCCATCCTGGTCAACATGGTGAAACCCCGTCTCTACTAAAAATACAAAAAATTAGCTGGGCATGGTGGTGCGTGCCTGTAATCCCAGCTACTCAGGAGGCTGAGGCAGGAGAATTGCCTGAGCCCAGGAGGCGGAGGTTGCGGTGAGCCGAGATCGCGCCATTGCACTCCAGCCTGGGTAACAAGAGCGAAACTCCGTCTCAGAAAAAAATAAAAATAAAAAATAAAAAAATAATAGCTGACATTTATCAAGCATGTAAAAATAGCAGGCACTGTTCTAAGTGCTTTAGTGGATTTGTTCATTGATCCTGATAACTGTGAGTGAGAAATAAACGTTAACCCCATTTTACGGGTACAGGAAACACAAAGTCACAAGACTTGTAAAGCAGCAGGAGATCAAATCTCCCAGGCTCCCACTCCCATTAACCTGCTCTTATGCTGTGTGTATGTGTGTTGGGGGGTGTAGAGTAGACATATCTTACGTTGTTGGACCATTTATTTATGATTGTGATTACACTTTTTACCAGCAAGTCCCCTTCAACCAGAAGTTCTGCTCCAGGTAAAACACTGAACTTCTCTTGGTTTTGTTCCCTTGTGTCTTTGAACCAAAATCTGCGTTTATGGCAGATAGCTGTGCAGGGTGGTAGGTTTTTGTTTTTGTTTTTAGCTGTGATTTTTTTTCTTTTAGGCATTTAAATCATTTTACTCTATGCAGTTATATATCCATTTAGATGACTGGATCACAGTGATGCTGGTTCAGTTTCCGATGGCAATACCCGTTCAGACCTAAAAATCTCCATTTCTTGCCCAAACAACTCGCCATTGCACTGCTTCCTCACTTTGTTCAGAAAGAGGGCAATACTATTGATACTGACATGTCCTCTTTGTAAGACGTTTTTTAGCTCTTAACAATGTTAAACTATGTAGGTACTTTTTACCAATTGGGTTTCATTTGCATAGCAGTATTTAGCTATAATTTAGTTTCTGATCAAAAGGGTATTTGGGAAGTTCACCTCACAGGTGAGTGGTAGAATGTTCCAGAATAGGAATAGATTGGAAGCTTGAGTGATCAGAAAGCCTTTGTAAAGGTCATAAGAAAATTTTGAATGAAAGCATAATAATGAGCCATGATGAAAAATTGGCATGTGTTTGAGAACACATCCCTAACTATGTAATTTACTGCAGTGATCATCTTGGCCTTTCTGCTGAAAATAGACTACTGGACTGACAAGATCATGCTGCCACCTCTGGGTAGATTTTCATGTTATCCTGAGGAAGTAGGGTGGAAGAACAAATCCAAAAGAAAGCTGCTGTGGGCTTCAGAGGGAACAAACGCCAGTGAAGAATCGGGGTGTCCTTGAGGGCAATCTATAACTGGTAATAGATATCACTTGACGGAAGTAGAGGGAAAGTTTTGAAGAGGAAGAGTGATTCGGTGGTGCCCTTATATTAAATTCAGGATGAAGGTAAATTACTTAAGGAAATCAAGGGCTAAGGAGACCAGGCAGCCAAAGTGCAGCCATAATGCAGACAAGCAACACCACCAAACTTTTTTCGGTAAGACGGTGATACTTCTCTGCTCTGTAAGAAAAACATAATTTTCATACTTAGCCAGCCATTCTCAGCAGCTTTCACATTGACTGAAGCTATGTGCTCCATTACTACCTTAGAACAGGTCTGAAGATTGACAGCGATGACTTCGTTTTTATTCTGTAGTCTAATTTGTCCCTCGTCCGTCTTTACCCTCTTTTTTGATTTATGATTGTGTTTTATTCTCTAGCATTTATTGCTGGCACCATCTGATGTGGCAGGCTGGGGGATTTTTATTAAAGATCCTGTGCAGAAAAATGAATTCATCTCAGAATACTGTGGAGAGGTAAGGCACTGATCACCTACATTCAGGTGGAATTGTATATAATAACTTTCCTTTATTTTAGATTGATTTCATTAGGTAGGTCTGTGGGTTTGATTGGAAATGAATTGCCATAAACTGCCTTTTCAGCCTGGACTTCTGCAGGTTATGGATTTGCATGCTTAGTAACTGGATGGTGCTGGGTGTGGTGGCTCACTCCTGCAATCCCAGTACTTTGGGAGGTTAAGGCAGGTGGATTGTTTGAGCTCAGGAGTTGGAGACCAGCATGGGCAACATGGCGAGACCCCATTACTACAAAAAAAATGCAAAAATTAGCCGGGCAGGGTGGCGCATACCTGTAGTCCCAGCCATTTGGAAGCTGAGGCAGGAGGATCGCTTGAGCCTGGGAGGTTGAGGTTGCAGTGAGCCATGTTTGTGTCATTGTATTCCATTCTGGGCGACAAAGTGAGACCCTGTCTCAAAGGGAAAAAAAATAACTGGATTGCTTTGATTCTAGCCATATTTAGCTTTTCTCATCTAGGGACAACAGGGAGAACAAGAGCTTTATCTTAGTGTCCTGCTTAATCCACAGTCTAGTTGATAAGGACCTAGAAACAACAGTATCATTAGTTACTCACCTTTTAAATTGTTGAGTTACAGAAAAATCATAGGGTTAGCTTCAGTTTGGAACCAACTCACCCGATTTGTGTGTCGCACCTACCCCCGCTTTTTTTTTGAGATGAAGTTTCGCTCCTATTGCCCAGGCTAGAGTGCAGTGGCATGATCTCTTCTCACTGCAACCTTTGCTTCCATCTCCATGGTTCAAGTGATTCTCTTGCCTCAGTTTCCCAAGTAGCTGAGATTATAGGCATGCACCACCACGCAGATAATTTTGTTTTTAGTAGAGACGGGGTTTTTCCATGTTGGACAGGCTGGTCTTGAACTCCCAACCTCAGGTGATCTGCTTGCCTCTGCCTCCCAAAGTACTGGAATTAGGCATGAGCCAACATATGTATGTGTGTGTGTGTGTGTGTGTGTGTGTAACTCAGCAAAAAGACTTCTGTTTCTTACTTTCTCCAAGGGTAATTACTTTGGGATGTGGAAATATTTCTGAGTTGGGTTCAGTGTGCAGACTGAATGGGAAAGAGAAGTAGGCAGTAGTGACCCTTTTTGTTGAGTATTCTCCAGAAGGTCCAGTATTCACTCTGTGAGCTTTTGTGTGTTCTCAGGCTTGATCACCTTTATCCAAAAGAATTTTTTCCTGTGTCCTTCTCTTTAGATTATTTCTCAAGATGAAGCCGACAGAAGAGGGAAAGTGTATGATAAATACATGTGCAGCTTTCTGTTCAACTTGAACAATGGTATGTTTTTAAGCTGGGAGGCAGTGAGTTCCTCTGAATTGCATGTGGCAGCCTTTTGCTGCATGCAATTTCTGCTTCAGAAATGAAGGTAGAGGGCAGTGAGGTGACCAGAAGGAAGATCTCCAAAAAAGCATGGGGGGCTGCTGGCTGGAAAGGAATTCCTCAGGCAGCAAATACCAGGAAACCGCCCTGCTAGAGTCCCAGCCATCTGTGGATGGGGCTGCACCAGTCTCCGGCTGTGAAGGGGACATTGTGCTCTGTTGTTGCTCACCTCTTGTGTTCAGGAAGCTCAGCACACCTCCTCCAATCAGTGCTTCTGACCAGGGAGGAGCACTGCATTTGAAAGCATCTTCCAGACTTCCCTGGATATTTTCAAAGGACTGAGAGGAAAGGCAGCTTCTTGCATAGCTGATGTATGTTCTAGGGTTAGAATGTAAGGCTGTAGGGAGTGTTCTGGTGGGATTATGTGAAAATGGAGGTAGGCTTAACATGTAAGATATTCAGAGAAACTCTTAGTTGGAAGTAGTAGGTTTTCTTTAAGAATGCTTCACAGACATTAAAATTAATTTTAAATGTGAAAATGCCTATTCTTGATGTTTGGAAGAATTTAGATTCTGGTTTTTTTGGCCATGTTTTGCTCAGTAAGATATGTTTATAGTTGATAAGTAATAGCTTTTGAGTCAGATAACCATCTTGAATTACAGGTGATTAAATTTAACCTGCAACAATAAATAGTATGTTCTTCCAAATGTCATTTCTTACATAATGAAGTTGGTTGAATGATTTATTTGCTTTTGCAGACAAACCGTGAAGAACTATACCCAGTTGCATTTACAGAATCATAATAACTTAATTGACTTAAAACTGAAATTATTCACTGGGTTGTGCTTATTTTTTTTTAGATTTTGTGGTGGACGCAACCCGCAAGGGTAACAAAATTCGTTTTGCAAATCATTCGGTAAATCCAAACTGCTATGCAAAAGGTAGGTACCTTTGAAGTCAGAATTGGAGCTCCCTTTTCAATCCTGTGATGAGGGACTTGAATACTTCTGGGATAGTTTGTTATGTCAACAAGTCAGTTAACCACCCGTTGCCCGTCTTCATGCTCACTGACACCAGTGTCTCTCATTCCAGTTATGATGGTTAACGGCGATCACAGGATAGGTATTTTTGCCAAGAGAGCCATCCAGACTGGTGAAGAGCTGTTTTTTGATTACAGGTTGGTAAAGTACATTTCTAGCATGATCTCTAAGGGCTTTTTCTACTGGATTGTGAACTCTGGACAAAGAATATTTTTTAGATGTGCCGTCTCTGAGGTGTGGGGTGAATTCTTTTGACAAGTTAGTGTTTGCCATGGGCATTAGTGGGGAATTAGGTTACATTTTCTTCTTAGGTATTCATTATCCATTTATTTATTATACAAGTCATGCTTATTTTTAAAACAATAAAATCCATGCAGAAAGCCCCATTTCTCACCCTGCTGTTGACAGCTGGGTGAGTCCTAGACTTTTTCATATCATGCTGCATGCTTGCTTGTGGAACATTTTCCAGAGTAAATGTGATCACACTGTCCTGTAGATTTTTCTGCAACATGGTTTTACTTGACAGTGTACTGTGTATATCTTTACTGATGAGATCTACTTAATTTATTGTTTGCTATTATACTTACTACACAGATGATGATGATTATTATTATTTTATTTTTTTGAGACGGAGTTTCGCTCTTGTTACCCAGGCTGGAGTGCAATGGCGCGATCTCAGCTCACCACAGCCTCCGCCTCCTGGGTTCAGGCAATTCTCCTGCCTCAGCCTCCTGAGTAGCTCGGATTACAGGCATGTGCCACCATGCCCAGCTACTTTTTTGTATTTTTAGTAGAGACAGGGTTTCACCATATTGACCAGGATGGTCTCGATCTGTTGACCTTGTGATCCACCCGCCTCGGCCTCCCAAAGTGCTGGGATTACAGGCTTGAGCCACCGCGCCCAGCTACACAGATTATTATTTTAAAAGGTGCTGGTGGCAAATTGCTGCTTGGTCACCTGTGGGTTCTTTCCGGGGAAAAAAGCTGGTGGGGAGTTGTTGGCACTTGTGAGCCACTGATGGTTTCTAACTGTGTGTGGTTAGGCATTAGGCTGCCAGTTGATGCTGTCAAGCTCTGTGGGATAAATTTAAGTCATAAATTTAAAACAGATTTAAGTGCAATCAGATGACTGTCTAGTTCATGAACTCCTTTGGCCCTGTATACATCCCTTCCAGAAGCTGTTTGTGAGTACTGAGTTCTCACATATTCCGACTGGCCTTTAATGTCTGCTGCAGAGCCGAGAGCTCTCAGTGAAGCAGATGAGGTCTGAGTGAAAGGCCCCCTTTATCAAAAGGCCACTTCTTTCCAGGCCTGCTGTGAATGAAGAGTGGGGGGTGGAGCTGGGGTTGGAGGCAAAGCTATCCAGCTTCCTTGGGCTGGCTGGGTGCCCCCCCCCCCCCCACAGATGGGCTGCTTGTGCTTCTTCCTGGGTGTCTGCTCCACTCCAGTTCTTTTTCACCTGGGGGAGTGACTGACAGCTGGTCTTTGGCCCTCTTTGCTGTGGTCAATCGTTCTTTACAGACCATGGTTCTATTTTGCCTTTCAGCATCAGGCCTAAACATCATTACGTGCACCCGCCTTCCTGGGGCCACTTGCTTCAGAGGCATAGGGGAAGGCTGGGCAGAGCTCTGGCCAGATTTGTTCAGTTCAGAACTTGGCAGCATCTCAACTAGATGGCCAGCAACATAGACCAATGCGTTGCTTCTATGAATGTGCCCTTATGCAGGCAGCCATGTAATTGGATGTATGTGTATGGTTTTTCTTTTTTTTAAAAAAAAAAAAAAAACGTTTGAATGCAGTCACTGTATTGAGCAGGCTTTGTTAAGTCTCAGCACATGTTGGATGGGTGGTTGTCCACCAGACATGCTTTTTCCTGTTGTTTCAGATACAGTCAGGCTGATGCCCTGAAGTATGTCGGCATCGAAAGAGAAATGGAAATCCCTTGACATCTGCTACCTCCTCCCCTCTCCTCTGAAACAGCTGCCTTAGCTTCAGGAACCTCGAGTACTGTGGGCAATTTAGAAAAAGAAAATGCAGTTTGAAATTCTGAATTTGCAAAGTACTGTAAGAATAATTTATAGTAATGAGTTTAAAAATCAACTTTTTATTGCCTTCTCACCAGCTGCAAAGTGTTTTGTACCAGTGAATTTTTGCAATAATGCAGTATGGTACATTTTTCAACTTTGAATAAAGAATACTTGAACTTGTCTTTGTTGAGTCATCTCTCACTGCTTTTAGGACTGTAACAAAACACTTTTTAACTTGGGTTTTTTAGTTGTCTTCATATGAATCTTGACTTGGGCCGGGCGCGGTGGCTCAAGCCTGTAATCCCAGCACTTTGGGAGGCCGAAGCGGGTGGATCACGAGGTCAAGAGATCGAGACCATCCTGGTCAACATGGTGAAACCCCGTCTCTACTGAAAATACGAAACATTAGCGGGGCATGGTGGCGCGTGCCTGTAATCCCAGCTACTCAGGAGGCTGAGGCAGGAGAATTGCCTGAACCCAGGAGGCGGAGGTTGCGGTGAGCAGAGGTCGCGCCATTGCACTCCAGCCTGGGTAACAAGAGCGAAACTCCGTCTCGAAAAAAAAAAAAAAGAATCCCACTAGGTCATATGAATCTTGACTTAACAGATACTGCTTGTGGATACGTGGAAAACGGCCATATATGAAGAGCACTACCGTGCACCCTAAGGGCTTACCCCAGGTGTCCCCAGACTACGGCCGCGGGCTGCATGTGACCCCCTGAGGCCATTTATGCCCCCCCTTCAGGAAGGGGCACCTCTTTCATTGGTGGTCAGTGAGAGGAGCACAGTAGTATGTGGCAGTCCTCCAACGGTCTGAGGGACAGTGAACTGGCCCCCTGTGTAAAAAGTTTGGGGACACCTGGCTAACCCAGTAAAGGGCTGGATCTTATAGGCAAGACCAGGGTGGGGATGTTCCAGTCAGCTGTGCAACCTGGAGAAAGTGATGTGACCTCCAAGTCTGTTCCCCGTGTATAAACTGACAGAGTAAACTTCGGGGGTTTTTAAGAACCTACCTAGTTCTAAACTCCATTAGAGTTTTTCAGAAATACAGCAATGTAAGTTGGGATTCCTTACCTACCTTCAAAAGGTGACAGGTATAAAACCAAACTATAGTTTTATATCTTCTCAAAGAGGACGTAAAAAACAAAACTCTAAAAGTGTCAGGGAAACGACATTTACCTTGCATGCCTTGCGAAAATGTGGTTGGTTTCAGAATCTGAAGTCACTTCCCCTCCCCTTCTCCAAGTACATTCACTAACATCATCGTGGTGCCTTCACAGGTGCTGCAAGCCAGTCCACACCGTTACTTGGCATTTGCCTTTTCTACAGTTACATCAGATTTTAATTTATAATACTCTGTTTACTTAATGTGAAACCTAATTAAAGTGACACCTTGCTTTCCAATTCCACAGCATTTCCAACATCAGGTTTCTATCACATCAGTGCACAGGCGCAGCAACTCAGTCCTCCAGTGAATCTGCCACCTCATTTGGGATTGAGGAGATCCTGCCTCAGCCTCGTCCTATGTGTTGCTTTTAGTCTCGTCCACATCATCTTAATAATAGTGCTGATCTATTTTACTATCTCCACTCTCCACCCAAAACATGGTACCATCCACTTAAGAGCTTGTTTCCCTGGATGCCCTCATGTTCCACCCTCGGGACTCAGCAGGACCCTAGGCAAAGTGGGCAGCCGTCAAGCTCCTGAGGCAGTTACTTTGTTATTTGGGTTAGGTCATTCTCTAGATGCTTCAATGGCCTTGCCTAGGCACAGGCAAATGGAGCCCATCGTTGCATGTAGGCCTGTTCATGAGACCCCAAAAACGACTTGGGCCCAGAAGTACCTGCTGACATGGCTCATTCCAGCCACAGTCCCCAGCCCATCTGCAGGGGAACACTGGGAAGTGGATCTTTGAGGCCTCCAGTGAGCTCAGTGTACCAGAGCCCCAAATGCATTGGAAAGAAAGTGACACTGATGGAAGGCAGTTTTTGAGTACTGTCTGGTGTATTTCCAATGCACAGAACTTTTTATACCATGATTTGAAATGTACTTCTCTAAATGCCTCTTCAGTGACTCCCATGAACACAGATTTCCTGAACAGAAATCTTTGAGGTATTAACCCATTTAACGTATGTCAGGCTTTTCTGGTCTGTGGACAGCCAGCAGCATGCAGTCTAATACAAATTCGTAAACTTTCTTAAAACATTGAGGTTTTTCATTTTTTTCCCCCCTAGGCAGGGTCTCGCTGTATCACTGAGGCTGGAGTTCAGTGGTGTCATCTTGGCTGACTGCAACCTCCGCCTCCTGGGTTCAAGCGATTCTGGTTTCTCAGCCTTCCGAGTAGCTGGGATTACAGGCACAGGCCACCCCACCCGTCAGATTTTTGTGTTTTTGGTAGAGATGGGGTTTTCCTATGTTGGCCAGGCTCATCTTGGAACACCTGACCTCAAGTGACCCCCCCCAACCCCACCCTGCAGGTGTGAGCCACTGCTCCTGGCATTTTTTTTCCAAGCTCATCAGCTATTGTTTGATACACACATAGGCAGCACCTCACCCGCAGACTGACCTCTGTGGACAAAGCTACAGACGCCTAGAAGTTGTGCTAGGTTTTCATCTGTCCCTGGTTCATCCCGTCTCCAGTCTTCACTGTGTCCATCCCAGGTCCTGACTTCCAGTTCTGCCCACGATGTTCAGCAACTCTACCAAAAGTCAGTCAAATGTAACCCACACATTTTAAGCTTAAAGATAGGTTATCAAGACTGGATCCAACATGTAAACCGTATTCTGTTAAATAATTCTTAATGGAACTAGTTGAAATAATTGCCTATTCCCTCAGTCCCTTGATAAACAATTCCAGTGAGGGCTACACATGGATGCCTGGCATTAGAAGTGATCCACACTCACCTGTCTTGGTGAGCACATTGTCGGGGCTGATCCCGCACAGGGTCATGAACTGGACAGATGAGTGATGAGGGTATAAAATGCACCTAGGCAGCCAAGTGGTTGATTCCTAGAAAATGAAATCTTCATCAGAAGGGGGATTCAAATAAGAGAGGACACAAACAGATGGAGAAACATTCCATGTTCATGGTTAGGAAGAATCAACATCGTGAAAATGGCCATACTGCCCAAAGTAATTTACAAATTCAACGCTATTCCCATCAAGCTACCAATGACCTTCTTCACAGAACTGGAAAAGAACACCTTAAACTTCATATGGAACCAAAAGAGAGCCCGCATAGCCAAGTCAATTCTAAGCAAAAAGAACAAAGCAGGAGGCATCACACTACCGGACTTCAAACTATACTACAAGGCTACAGTAATCAAAACAGCATGGTACTGGTACCAAAACAGATATAGACCAATGGAAAAGAACAGAGGCCTCAGAGGAAATACAACATACCCACAACCATCCGATCTTCGACAAACCTGACAAAAGCAATGGGGAAAGGACTCCCTGTTTAATAAATGGTGTTGGGGAAACTGGCTAGCCATATGCAGAAAGCAGAAACAGGACCCCTTCCTGACACCTTACACCAAAATTAACTCCAGATGGATTAAAGACTGAAACATCAGACCTAACACCATAAAAACCCTAGAAGAAAATCTAGGCAAAACCATTCAGGACATAGGCGTAGGCAAGGACTTCATGACCAAAACGCCAAAAGCAAGGGCAACAAAAGCCAAAATAGACAGATGGGACCTAATCAAACTCCACAGCTTCTGCACGGCAAAAGAAACAGTCAGTAGAGTGAATCGGCAACCAACAGAATGGGAAAAAATGTTTGCAGTCTACCCATCTGACAAGGGGCTGATATCCAGAATTTACAAAGAACTAAAACAGATCTACAAGAAAAAAACAAACAAGCCCATTCAAAAATGGGCAAAGGATATGAACAGACACTTTACAAAAGAAGACATACAGGAGGCCAACAAACATATGAAAAAATGCTCATCATCACTGGTCATTAGAGAAATGCAAATCAAAACCACATTGAGGTATCATCTCACACCAGTTAGAATGGCGATCATTAAAAAATCTGGAGACAACAGATGCTGGAGAGGATGTGGAGAAATAGGAACACTTTTACACTGTTGGTGGGAGTGTAAATTAATTCAACCATTGTGGAAGACAGTGTGGCGATTCCTCAAGGACCTAAAAATAGAAATCCCATTTGACCCAGCAATCCCATTACTGGGTATATATCCAAAGGATTATAAATCATTCTACTACAAGGACACATGCACACGAATGTTCATTGCAGCACTGTTTACAATAGCAAAGACCTGGAACCAACCCAAATGCCCAACGATGATAGACTGGATAGGGAAAATGTGGTACACATACACCATGGAATATTATGCAGCCATCAAAAACAATGAGTTCATGTCCTTTGTAGGGACATGGATGAACCTGGAAACCATCATTCTCAGCAAACTGACACGAGCAGAAAATCAAACACTGTATATTCTCACTCATAGGTGGGTGTTGAACAATGAGAACACACGGACACATGGAGGGGAGCACTACACACTGGGGTCCGTTGGGGGCAAATGGGGGAGGGACGGAGGGGTGGGGAGGTGGGAAGAGATAGCATGGGGAGAAATGACAGATACGGGTGAGGGGACGGAAGGCAGCAAACCACACTGCCATGTGTGTACCTATGCAACAATCTTGCATGTTCTTCACATGTACCCCAAAACCTAAAATGCAATAAAAATAAAAAAATAAAAAAAAAAATAAAAAAATTTAAAAAAAGAAGGGGGATTCAATTCAAACAGCTGAAGGCCAGCAAGCATGTTTTCCAACTGGGGATGGTAATTCTACATTTCACAGGAAAATTAGGTACCAATATTCATCAAGGAGCAGCATCTTAAAATGCTGTCAGTAAAGATATTTTACAGGTACCTGTTCGCCCTGTAACAACTGTTCTCTTACCCCATTATCGGGTTAATCTTCAGATTCCTGTCTTGTAGCTGCCTGGCCAGCAGTCCAAGTCTATACCCCATGCTTAACAGAGCCCAACCAGGAGACTTACCCTCGGGGCGCTGAGATCAAGGTCCTCCCTTGCATTGTTCCCTCAGGCCACAGTGATAGATCCGTAGCCTGTGCATCTGGTCTTAGTGCACAGCCCAGCTCTGATTAAACCACACTGAATGCTTCTACAACCCAAGGGGTAAAATACTGATTTTATAGAATATGAGTTAAAGTTGTCAGGAGATTAAACCTTTGTTGCTGTGATGCTATTTCCAACATTTTTGGCCGTGATTCCAAGATAATAAGCCTTGGTCCCAGTGGGTAACAACCACACTGTGTAGACCCCCACTAGGATTCGGCAGCCGCAGATTTTTGGTGTTGGAAAGAGGCTCCCCTATACCTGAAAAAAGGGTAAAAGCAAGAGTGATAGTGTAAACGCTTCTGGTGTTGGATTAGTTCAGTGATTCCGGGCTTGGTGATTCTTTGTAAACAATTTTTTTTTTTTCTTTGAGATGGAGTCTTGCTCTGTTGCCCAGGCTGAAGTTCAGTGGCACCATCTCAGCTCACTGCAACCTCTGCCTCCTGGGTTCAAGTGATCCCCCTGCCTCAGCCTCCCAAGTGGCTGGGACTACAGGCGTGCACCACCACAACTGGCCAATTTTTGTATTGTTAGTAGAGATGGGGTTTCACTGTGTTGGCTGTGCTGATCTCGAACTCCTGACCTCAAGTGATCTGCCCGCCCTGGACTCCCAAAGTGCTGGGATTACAGGTGTGGGCCACTGTGCCTGGCCACAATTTTCACAATTACAGCTAGTAACAAAAAGTCAATTGTATGTGCAATACCATGGTAATTTACAAGTATTTTCTCCAAGAAGAAGAGGGCTTGAGAACTGGGAGGAATGTGGCCTTCCTCCTGGGTTCTAACTACGCTCCCATGTGTAGGGACTGAGCACTAGAGGGCTTCCAGAAGCCTGGGACTCTCTGCCTTGAAGCGACTATGGAAGACGACCGCTTATTAGATTGTCCCAAAAAGAATTCCTTAGAGACTGTCTCCCTTTCCATTTCTTACCAAGGGAAATGCAGTCAACCTACACATAAGGGACATAGGGACCTAAACACAGGTCTTGAAAAGCCAGTCAGCACAGTACCTTTATCCAGTGCAAAGGGGAGCGGGCAAAGGCCGGGAATCTGAAGGTGTGGAATGAACTTCCGGGCTCACCCATCCCTCAGCTCACCTTTGCTTACCAGGAGGAATTTCCATGGGACCAAGGTACTTACCCAAGTGCTTGCTTGGTGGAACTGGAGGAACTGAAGAGACCAGCAAACTCACTGCGATGTTTATCATTCATAAGACTGAAATACGCAGGCTCTGAAGGTGGGTCTGTGATGTTTCTTTGCAGCATACTTTTCTCACAGGCAGAAAAATGGCCTGGTTTGAGGAAAAGCAACAGGTGAGCTTCACTCCCAGTCGGTCCTGTGGAACACAGGGTGGAGTTTGGAATACCACCTGCTCCTGCCTGGCTTTTATACTGGAACTCTTCACTAGATTGTTTGAAAAAGAAGATATACTCGACGGGCGCGGTGGCTCAAGCCTGTAATCCCAGCACTTTGGGAGGCCGAGGCGGGTGGATCACGAGGTCGAGAGATCGAGACCATCCTGGTCAACATGGTGAAACCCCGTCTCTACTAAAAATACAAAAAACTAGCTGGGCATGGTGGCGCGTGCCTGTAATCCCAGCTACTCAGGAGGCTGAGGCAGGAGAATTGCCTGAACCCAGGAGGCGGAGGTTGCGGTGAGCCGAGATCGCGCCATTGCACTCCAGCCTGGGTAACAAGAGCGAAACTCCGTCTCAAAACAAAAAAAAAAGAAGATATACTCAAAAGAAGTGTGGAATCCATTAAATGCTGTTTATTACCGTTACTTTTTAACTATGTAACCTTTGTGACAAAGTTGCTTTGTTGCCCAGGCTGGAGTGCAGCGTTCTTGGCTCTCTGCAGCCCCAACCTCCTGGGCTCAAGCGATCCTCCCACCTCATGAGCGGCTGGGACGACAAATATGTGTACCACCAAGCCCAGCTAATTTTTGTAGGGATAGGGACTCCCTATGTTGCACAGGCTGGGCTCTCTTCAGGTGCTGGGCTGACCAGCGTGAGTCACTGTATCCGGCCCTATGTACCTTTTGAAACTAACCTGTCAGGTGTCTTAAGTGTCCTGAGAAAATCCAAAACTTGGGCTTAATTTTGTTAGCGATGCCTTCCTCCACCTGAATAACCTGCATTGGGGCACATGGGTGCTGTGCTAAGGATGTTCAAGATACATCATTTGTGAAACTCGTGAGGTACCTGAAGCTTCTACGAAGAAAACAGTTACTTGGAGCAGAGCGACACCCCCGAGTCTCGCTGGGAAAAGTCTCTGCTGCCACTTCTCCGTGTCTTCTACCCTTTGGCTGGGCAGTGAGGGACATGGCAAGTGAGAAAGAAGGCAGAAGCAACACTGAGGCGCAGACAGGCAACATGTAGGGCTCCGGGTGGGGCGATGGGTGGGGGACTGCTCCCAGGATGCCCAGGATGTGGTCACATCGTGCCAGGAGGAGGGGATGCGGTGTGCGTCCCCACAGCCCAGGATCACCTCTCCTGGGGACACACTGGGGCAAACAATCCATTCTCAGGGAGGAATAACTTTTCTAACAAGCCAAGAACAAGGTCCAATTTGCCAGCAGGTGCCTGAAAAGCAAGGGCACCTCGGCTCCCTGATGTAGTGCTGGCACGAGGGGGCGTCCAGGGAGCTCCCCCAGTCAAAGCTGACGTTTCAGTCTGTCAGCTCCTCACAACCAGCTGCTGGGACTGGAATGGAAGCGTGGACCAGCAGGCTGATACCACCCTGTGCCCATACTGCTCCACGCCGACTCAAACTTGGGCACCAGAGGCTGACGGTGATCAGGGATCCCGGAGCCCGGAGCCCGGCCACTCCCCTTCAATCCTACCTCCTCTACCCGCTAGAGGCAGCTTCCCTCACCTCACCTCAGTTTCCCCACCTGCAAAGAGGAGGATACTATTTCCCGCCTAGTTTGTCGAATCTATGTATGGTCACCGACTCACTGAACATGGTGACATGCTGCATTCAAGTCACCACAGGAAGTCACAAAAATAAGCATGTTTAAAAACACAGGGCCTTAAAATTTTAAGATCTTAAAAATTTTCCATCCGAAGGATACAGGCTTTTAAAGTACAGGAAGACACTAGGAATATAAATGTGCACAATCGTTATATCTTTTATTTACATATAGAAATTAGTAAAACTTAAAACAAAACCAAACGCGACTTGTACAGAAATCCTTTAATTTTCTTTATTTTCACACATTAAAAAATGAAACACACTATACAAATGGTTTTCCATAGCAGATTACACGTGGGTCCGTTCAGACTTGCTCTCAAAGTGCTGCCAACGTGACAGGCGCTGCCAAGGTGACAGCGGCGACCCGGGGAGCCCCTGTACTGACTGAGACGCGGTAGCATGCAGCCCTCGGCGGGAGGGTCAGTCCCCGCTCTTCTTAAATTAGGGTAAATGGCATTGGTGTCCGTATTTACAGACTTGAAATGTATCAATCCTGAGCAGTTCCGATGTAAATCCGAGACCAGCTGATGGGAGTCTTGGTCTCAGTTTAAAAAAGGGAGGTCCATGGCGGCAGGCTGGCTGCTATGAGCTTGAGTTGTTTTCATTCTTTCCAACATGAACTATTTGCTGAGGGTCACACAGACCTCTCCGGAAGGGTTAAGCCAAGTAACTGTAGGTGTCCTTTTCACCGTCAACTCGCTCCAAATATTCCTTCTCAATTAGAATGTCAATGCATTTCTGGGTGTTATTTTTTAAAAGGAAGAGGTAATGAAAGAAAAGAAAAACACAAATTATCATCAGAACAGTGAGAGGCTGCCCCTCTCTGAGCTCAGTGGGGAGCAGTCTCCCCCACCCCAGATCTGTTAGCATCGAGTTTCACATTCTGGGCAGCTAAGCCTTTGTGCATGGAGTTCCTTCAATTTCCACTCCCATAACACTTGCTGAGGGTGACTCGTGTCCCTCCAGCACCCACCCTGGGAACTGGAGTCAGGGGCTGTGTGAGCCACGGGGGCTGCAGTCTCCCTTTCTACCCAAGTTTGCTGCCTCTGGGCACGACTCAGTCTCACAAGAAGAGGCCATGAACAGGGAACAGGAGACTGCGGAGACCCCCTGAACAGCAGGAACGAACTGCCACCTGTGCAAATGTAACCCAGGGGTGACACTGGGCTCCTGTCTGTTGTGGAGTCACCTGTCAACGCCACCCCTGAAGCTCTCCACTGGCTGCGACTCACCCAAGTGGTTTCAGAAAAGGAAAGTCCTGCTTAGTTACCATTTTAAACAAACCTCACCAGAAATAAGCCAAATGTCAATTATCAGTGGGCTACATAAAGGGAGGCATGTTCCCACAACAGAGCATCGTAAGAGCAGTGACAACGAACCAGTGCTTCCCGATACTGCAGCACATGAATCTCCCAAAGATAACGTGAGGAAATTCCTACCAGGCACGGGAGTGTGTGCTCTACAATCCATTTATGTATCATGCAAAAGCAGGCAAAACTGCTTGATGGTGTCAGAAGACATGACAGTGATTTTCTGTGGGACCACAGGGACTGGCTGGGGCAGGCGGGCCTCCAGGACTCTGGTCATGTTTTAATTCTTACCTGGGTGCCGACTTCACAGTGCACTGACTCTGTGAAAGTCATCAAGCTGGTGCTTTATCACCTGTGCACTTCTTTGTGTGTTTCAACAAGAGTTAAACCGAAGCCAATTTTCTTCTGTAGAAATCCTCTACATACAAAGAAGCCAGTTCCCTCCTCCTCCATGCTACAGCAACCCATCCACTTTTTGCTCCATCTTTTATCTTCTAAATTAAGAAAGGCGCGTGACTGCTACGTAAGTCCTGTACCTTGATCACAGGGACCCGAGGCTTGAACCTGGAGGACAGCTGAGTGAGGACCTCGCCGAGTAACTGCTGGTGTTTCAGAACCTTCCTCATCTTCATGATTCTGACGATGGCCGCCTGTGCAAGCAGACAAGGAAGAAGAGGTGCGTTTAGAGCTGTAACTACTTAGCCCTGTTAAGGACAAGCCACGCAGAGGCTGCCAACGTTCCGTGTCTCTGCACAGGACCACAATTTCCTCACAGGTGACAGGCGCCCTGCAGGTGAGAGAGGAGAGGGAACCAATTCTACCCGCCTAGGTTTCAACTCGAACGTGGCAAACACTAAAATGTCTTTGTCTTTTGAGCAATTTTAATTCACATAATTTAACTCAACCATAAGGGATTTAAAAAAGGAGAAAGAAGGAAATCTTCCAGGCCATGGAAGCTGCCCGCCCTCCCCACTGAACGACTCTCCTGCCCCATTTCAGTTGCACCTGCCACAGGGTTTGCTGTCCAACAAGCAAGAGGACTGCCCTCGTTTGCCTGGTGCCATGAAGGACGAATTCAGATAACAAGGCCCTGGCTCTCCACCTGGCCACCTCTGCCACCACAGACCCACGCGTCCGGCAACCACTCCCGAGTCGCCCCCACCCACCGCCCATCCTCGCGAGCTGTCCTGAGGGAGGGACAGCACACCCAGCACAGGCACACGGGTGAAGTCACCTGGATCAGTAGTTTGCGGTCTTCCTCGATATTTTTGTGTGTGGTTTCTTGTTCCTGCTTCTGTTCGGTTTTCATTGGCACATTGATGTTAACCCTTAATTTCTTACTATCAAGAAAATTGAGGAAACCAATCACTGTTATGTTAAAAGGCAGGCAATGAATGAAGGCTGCTTTCTATTCCTCAGCCTTCGAGAAGTGTTCTGCTTCCCTAGACAGAGGGTAGAGTGTTGATTTCTATTAACTCTGTGAAATTGCCATTAACAGCGACATCCACATTACAGAAAATCCAGGTCCTTAATAATTTGCTCTCCCAAATTTTGTCAGGTGAAATAAAATCAAGCCACTTGGACACAAAGGTCCAAACTTTCTTGGTGCGTCATTTAAGGAGAACTACTTGCCAAACAAAGAAAAAGCTCGGAAGCCCCAAGTTGGATGGAGAAACATCGAGGCTTGCTGAATGAAAGCGAAGGCCCATCTCACACTCCGGGAAGTGTTCCCAACGCCTCAGCCCTCCTTCAGCCTCACAGCTTTAGGACCTCATGAAATCCAAGGGCACCAGCCTGAGGGCACTCACACAGCTTCACACTGAGTCTCTGACCTCCCAGGGGATATGTCTATGGTCTAGGGCCATCTATTTATTAGATTTTTCTTACTTTTTATAACCAAGGTATAATTTTATTAAGGTATCTGGCTTCAATTCCACCTCATCAACGTTTGCATTTTCATCTTCCAAGACCTGTAAGAAAACAACTGTTACCATATCGTCTCAGGAAAAGGCTTTCTTCTAGCGTAAGATAAAAAGTGCACAAACCTACCAATAACTTCGACTTCAATAAAATCTGTAGGACTTGCGCCAAAATGTCCTGCAATTAGTGAGAAAAAGAGGAAGTTGAAGGGAAAATGCAGTTTTCTTTGCAATAACCACCACAGGCGACCTCACAATCCATTTTTCCATTAAAAAAAATTACCCCAAAAGAAGAATACGCTGGAAGGAAAAAAAGAGTTGGTGCTTCTTAGAGGTTCATTAAATGCACTGCTTCCTTCCACACTGACTTCTAGAAGTGAAATCAACTCTGGCCTTGACCACCCAATAACAAAAACGAACGATTCTGTTATACTTAAATCAGGTTGAGTAATCCTTGTTTGAAATATTTGGATTTCAGAATACTGCACTGTATTTACTGATTCAGCAGTCTTGATTGGAAAATCCAAAATTTGAACTGCTCAGATAAGCTTTTTTTTTTTTTTTTTTTTGCATCAGTGTTGGTACTCAAAAATTTTCAGATTCTGGAGCATTGTGGAATTTGGGTTTTTGGAGTTGGGACTTTGAACCTGTACTGGAAACCATGCACAACTTATTTCTTCAATGAAATCTTCAGGAACCTATTCACTTCTGAAGTTCCTGACAGCTCCTCTTGGACACTGATCATCATAACAGAAGAATGACTATGAAACAGTCATTCCAAATGACTTTCCTAACTCACAGTCCACAAGACCAGTATAAGCCGGACACCAAAACCAAATGAACACCATGAGAAAACAACAGATTACTATCCCTTATGAATATAAACGCAAAACGCGAGAAAATACCACAAGCTACCCCCAACAACATATATACCACAACCAAGTGGGATTCACCCAAAGAACACAGTTCAACATCAGTGCAGTACCCCATATTAACAGACAAGAGGCACAGGTATCTCGAGAGAGCAGAAAAAGCATTTTGACACAATACAACACTCTTTCTTGATTCAAAATGTAATAAACTAAGAATAAAAGGGAACCTCTTTAGTCTCATGAAAGACATCTAGGGAAAACAGCTACCACCACCACTGTGTAGCACTGGAGTGAAACAGTGAAGGACTGGAAGCTTTCCCACTAAGCAGCAGCGAGACAAGGATGACTGCTCTTACCACGTCCATTCAACAGTGCACCACAAATTCTAGCCAGAAGGATCAGGCGGAAACAAAAACAAACAAAAGAGAAATAAAAGGCAGCCAAATAGAAAAGGAAGAAGTCAAACTGTCTGTATTTGTAGATGATGACTGTGCATCACAAAACTCTAAAGAATCCCCCCAAAACTATTTGAGCTGATAAATTAGAGCTAATAAAGCTTTAGCAATGTTATAGGATACAGGATCAAAATGCAATAATCAGTTTTATTTCTACACATTAGCAATGAGCAATCAGAAAGGGGAAGAGGCTGGCATGGTGGCTCATGCCTGTGTAATCCCACCACTTTGGGAGGCCAAGGTCAGAGTGTCACTTGAGCCCAGGAGTTCAAGACCAATCTGGGCAACACAGTGAGACCCATCTCTAAAAAAAACCCACAAAAATTAGCTGTGCATGGTGGCAAGCACCTGTAGTCCCAGCTACTCAGGAGGCTGAGGAGAGAGGATCGTTGATACCGCAGTGAGCTATGACTGCACCATTGCACTCCAGCCTGAGCAAGTGTGGGAAGAGACTACATTTCAAAAAAACAGGAAAAAAAAAAAAGTGAAATTAAGAAAACAATTCTGCCAGGCACGGTGGCTCATGCCTGTAATCCCAGCACTTTGGGAAGCTGAGGCACTTGAGGTCTGGAGTTCAAGACCAGCCTGGCCAACATGGTGAAACCCTGACTCTACTAAAAATATAAAAAAAATTAGCCAGGCATGGTGGCACACTACTCAGGAGGTTGAGGTGGGAGAATTGCTGGAACCCGGCAGGCTCCTTGCAGTGAGGCCAGATTGCACCACTGCACTCCAGCCTGGGAGACAGAGCAAGATTCTGTCTCAATTAAAAAACAAAAAACCATTTATTTCATTTACAATAACATAAAAATATCATAAACTAGGAATAAATTTAAACTAGTACAAGATGCATATACTAAAAACCATGAGAAACAGTTAAAAGAAAAAACAACCTAAATAAATGAAAAGACATCCCATGTTCATGGAGTGGGAGACTTAAAATACAGTTGAGATGGCAATACTCCCCAAAGCAATCTACAGATGCAGTGCAATCCTTATCAAAATCTCAACTGTACTTTTTGCAGAAATGGACAAGCTGATCTTAAAATTCATACAGTAACCTAAGGGACTCATAATAGCCAATATAATCTTAGTGGAAAAAAACCAAAGCTAGGGGTCTCAATTTCAAGATTTACTGCAAAACAATAGTAAATAGACAGTGTGATACTGGCATAGTACAGTCACAAAGATCACTGGAAAAGAGCTGAGAATCCAGAAATAAACCCATATACCTATGGCCAATTAACTTTTGACAAGTTTGCCGGCATCAAACAAAAGGGAAAGAACAGTTCTTGGCCTCAGACTAGGCAACGATTCCTCAGAAATGACCGAAAATCCCAAACAACAAAAAGAAAAAATAGATAAAACAGGCTTCATCAAAATTAAGAACGTGTGTAATATAAGACAATTCATAGAATGGAAGAAAGTATTTATAAATTACATATTTGATAAGGATCTAGTATGTAGAATTAAAAAAGAATTCTTACAACAGCAAAAAAAAAAAAAAAAAAAAAAAAACAAAACAAATAACCCAATTGAAAAATGGGCAAAGAATCTGACCAAACATTTCTCCAAAGAAGATATATAAATGACCAATAAACACAAAAAAGACTCTAAACACCATTAGCTCTCAGAGAAATGCAAGTCAAAAACCACAAGATACGACTTCATATCCACTGGGATGGCTACAATTTTTTTAAAAAAGGAAAATAACAAATGTCAGTGAGGACGTGGAGAAACTGAAAGCTGTTCATACGCCGTTGGTGAGAAAATGAACCGAAACAGCCAATATGGAAGTTTGGCAGTTCCTCAAAAAATTCAGTTATTACATGACTCAGCAATTCTATATCCAAGAAAACTGAAAACATGTATTCACAACCATGTTGTTCATAATACCCAAAAGGTGGAAACAACTCCAGTGTACATCAACTGATGAACAAATAAAATGTGGTCCAGCTATACACGGAATTATTTGGCCACAAAAAGAAATGTACCAACACATGCTGCAACATGGGCAAACCGTGAAAACAGCATACACCAAATGAAAGAAGGCAGGCCCAGAAAGTCGCATGCTACATGACTTGTTTTATATGAAATTTCTGGAGTAGGCAAGTTGACAGTAAATTGATGGTTGTCGGGGCTGGAGGTTAACAGGTATTTACTGCTAATGGGTGCAGGTTTCTTTTTGGGGTGATAAAACATTCTAGAATTGGATAATAGTGGCCAGTTGCATAAGCTAGTGAATATACTAAAAACCACTTTGTACACTTTAAAACAGCGACTTCTATGTTATGTGTAATTGTGTTATCTGAAATATACCTCAATAAAAAATATGAGTAGCAGGAAAAATAACACTAAGGTGAAAATATAAGCTTAGTAAGAAAACCTAACTGGAGAAACAGTTAAGAATTGGTTAAATGAATGAGAGAAAAGCATAGGGGTGTGTGTACACTGAGTTTTATTTTTAGGAGACAGGGTCTCTCGGTCACCTAGGCTGGAGTACAGTGGCATGCTCACAGCTCATGGTAGCCTTGACCTCCCAGGCTCAAGTGATCCTCCCGCCTCAGCCTCCTGAGAAGCTGGGACTACAGGCATGTGCCACCATGCCTGGCTCAATGTTGAGTTTTAAAATTAAGCTTTTTGCAATGCGCATTAAAATCCTGGAATAAGAGCATATTCATATTCATGAGGTAAACATCTATTTCAAATTAACGATGCCCTTATCGTTCCTAACAATATCCATGAGAACCAGGAAATGGCAACTCGATGCAACAACGAGACTGAAGTAAGAATACCATTTTAATCTGCGTGCTGTCCGTCAGCTGCTGCACAGTGTAGGCATCCTCCGTGTTGTACTGAAGCAGGATAGCCATCTGGAATGTAGAGGCCTTCGAGGCCCCCCATGTAAAAGGAAAAGAAGGAACATTTAAATGCATGGAAACACCTCCAAAAATATACAGCCTAAGTTTGAAGAACTTATTTATGAAAAAAATTCTTTAAACAAGTGCAAAAAAAGCAGGTCTATTTAAAAGGGAACGTAAGACGTGGCGAAGCCACTGCAGTGCGACATTTCCCAAAGTCAGGTCATTTTCCATGTTTTCAAACATTAAAATCATTTGAAGGTTTTTTTACAAAAATGTACTGTCTATGTGGATACACACTGCAGATACATCCTCCTCATTTACAGAGAAGATCGCATATTCACACACCTGGTATATACGAACATGTTAAGCGTCAATCTCCAAATCTGTTTTTGGCACGCGGGCTGAGGAAAATTCTTTCTGCACATTATTCATGTAACAACACAAAGATCAAACTATATTTGGTTTATTAATCCTAAGTACTTTACTGTTAAAGTATGAAAAAAGTAAGTAAAGTATGAAATGATAAGTGCACTAAAGTATCTTTTTTTATTTTTGTGACGATGTCTTGCTCTGTCGCCCAGGCTGGAGTGCTGTGGTATGGTCTCGGTTCACTGCAGCCTCTGCTTCCCGAGTTCAAGTGATTCTCCTGCCTCAGCCTCCCGAGTAGCCTGGATTATAGGTACCCGCCACCATGCCCAGCTAAGTTTTGTATTTTTAGTAGAGGTGGGGTTTCACCACGTTGGCCAAGCTGGTCTTGAACCCTTGACCTTGTGATCTGCCTGCCTCAGCCTCCCAAAGTGTTGGGAATACAGGCATGAGCCATGGCGCCTGGCCCTCTATTATCTTCTAAAAGACAGGGAGCCACGTGTTGGTTCCTGACTGCTGAGTGTGTGCCCGCGAATGAACGCCCCGAGGACTCTCTCCTCTCTTCTCCCTCTCTTCTTGCATAATCGACAGCAACAAGTCGTGACCCATGACCGTCAATCACTGCTTGCCTAGGCAAGACCTTGGTCAGTGAAGAGCACAAACAAAAAACATCACATGCCTGTTTCAGGGAGGCCCACAGACAGCAGTGCTTCCAGGGCCTTGAACAGAGATACAAGGCAACAAGTGTGTTGCTCATGTTTTCTACTGGGCCCGCTCTTGGTTGCCTTAACATGGCAGACACCCGCTAGGCTAAAGCCTCCGCCTTGTCAAAAACCGGACACTGAAACTCCAGATACTACGGTCGATCACATGGATTCTTCTATGTATATTTGGGATAAATAAAACAAAATTTCAATTGTACAGTAAGAAACATTCAAGTTGATAAAGACCTCTGGAGCCAGCATAACAATACTATATGCATTTTAACAATTTTAAATCAGGGTAGAGTTACCAAAAGTTTAAATTAATGAGCAGCTTGAGTCTGTAGAACCCATTGTGAGGTTTCTTAATACTTAAACATAGACCTGCAATTGTTCTTAGAAGCTGACCGGTGAAACTGTCTCAGAGATTAAAATATGCCATTACTTGCAAAGCCCACTCTGTACAAAAGTGGAAGCAGAAAGAGCCTGGACTTTTTTTGTTTTTACTTTAAAAAATATCTAGAGATAGGGTCTTGCTATGCTGCTCAGGCTTGTCTCAAACTCCTAGCCTCAAGTGATCCTCTGGCCTCAGCCTCCCAAAGCGTTAGGATTACAAGCATGAGCCACCACACCAGTCAAGCCTAGACTTTAAGAGAAAAGACCTTAACTGAAATTCTGGCTCAGATACATACAAGCTAGGATTCAGAGAAATTCACTGCAATTAACCCAAACCTCAGTCTTCTCATCTACAAAATGGAAATATTCTTGGTTTCATAGTTTTAAATTAGTTTGTACTCAATATTGTTGTAAGCATTGAGTGTTATTAATGTGAAACTGCTCTGTCAAAGGTTGAGAGCTGTTATAACACAATGCATGCGACTCCAGCTTTTTTTTTTTTTTTTTTTTTTGAGACGGAGTTTCGCTCTTGTTACCCAGGCTGGAGTGCAATGGCGCGATCTCGGCTCACCGCAACCTCTGCCTCCTGGGTTCAGGCAATTCTCCTGCCTCAGCCTCCTGAGTAGCTGGGATTACAGGCACGTGCCACCATGCCCACCTAATTTTTTGTATTTTTAGTAGAGACGGGGTTTCACCATGGTGACCAGGATGGTCTCGATCTCTTGACCCTGTGATCCACCCGCCTCGGCTTCCCAAAGTGCTGGGATTACAGGCTTGAGCCACCACGCCTGGCTGCGACTCCAGCTTTTTAAGCCACTACCTAACACTTGATGTGTGTCAGGGAGGAGCTGTGCCAAACACTTCCTAAATACATCATTTAATTTTCACGTCAATTCCCAAGTGTAAGCACTAACACCCCCATTAGTGGAGGAGAAAACTGAGGCTCACAATCATTAAATAACTTGCTCTCCAGCCAGAAAGAACTGGAATTTGGCTCATCTGATTCTTACAACTCCATGCTTTAAACTCGCCACTATTCCTCCAGAAGCTGCACTCTAGATTCTGATAATGATTTCTTTTTTTGGTTTGTTTTTTTTAGACGGAGTTTCGCTCTTGTTACCCTGGATGGAGTGCAATGGTGCAATCTCGGCTCACCGCAACCTCTGCCTCCTGGGTTCAGGCAATTCTGCTGCCTCAGCCTCCTGAGCAGCTGGGATTACAGGCACGTGCCACCATGCCCAGCTAATTTTTTGTGTTTTTAGTAGAGATGGGGTTTCACCATGTTGACCAGGATGGTCTCGATCTCTCGACCTCGCGATCCATCCACCTCGGCCTCCCAAAGTGCTGGGATTACAGGCTTGAGCCACCGTGCCCGGCCCTGATAATGACTTCTATAATCTGCCTTATGTTCACTTAGAATGAAAAACAATGTTAAGATATAAAGGTGATCTTACCTGCAAAGTGTATCTGTTTTTGAAGCAGTTAGTTACCAGTTCTCCTTTAGACAGCTGATATAACCATGTCAGTTTTCGGCCACTGTGGCGGCTGGCGTAGAAAGCTGTGAATCGCTGGTAACTGCGTTCCAGCTACAGGAAAAGACAGTGTTACATGGAATACAGACCTTACGACATCCTACAGGCAGCCTTTCTAAGTGAAACACACTGTTCCAAGCTTACAGTACAAAGTCAGTGCTTACATGAAAGTAAAATACAAATGCCAGGTGGTGTCTGCCTCTCTTGCAAAGCACTTTAAGCACTGGAAGGTACAATCTTCAAAAAGGTTTGTGCTTTAAGACCAGCAGGTTCATCAAGGTGTTCATTACAGAACTAATCAG
This sequence comes from Saimiri boliviensis, assembly GCF_048565385.1. Taxonomy (NCBI): domain Eukaryota; kingdom Metazoa; phylum Chordata; class Mammalia; order Primates; family Cebidae; genus Saimiri; species Saimiri boliviensis. The sequence continues at coordinate 9,591,001 of NC_133458.1, forward strand.
GTTCTACTTTATAAGATAAAGACAGGTCTGCAGGGTTGGGACAGCCAGCCCACTTTTAGACACCCAGACCTGCCCCACCACACAGGGCACTTCCCTGAGTGCTGTCCCTGCGGTTCACTGTGACGCAGCCAGCCAGCGGGAAGGACAGCTGCAGGCCTGTCCCCTTCCACAGCGAAGGCTGCCCTGCCCCACCCTCCACTGAACACGAATGGGACGGCAGACAGACCCGTCCTTACCTCCGATGGCAAGGCGAATGTACAAGACTGCTGGAAGGGCCAGGACCCTGAGCTCAGGACCTGAATGCTGAAATCCACTGGGGAGTGGAAGAGAGGGGAGAGTGAGCATTCTGGAATCCATTAATTGGTTTATAAGTTGAAAAAAAATCAATCATTTCAGATGTGGATTGCTCTTTATTAAAAACCACATTAAACCAAAATCCTCCTTGAACATAAAATTAAGAATTGAATATTTTATTCAATTAAAATTAGCAAAAGGTGCAAAAGCCAGATATTCTTTTCTTCCAAAGAGTGACAGTCTTCATTTTGCTTCCGTCTTGGAATTCTGCTGTCACACGCCTGCCCTGCTTCCCCTGCTTCCCGTTTCTGTCCTGAATCCCCCAGCCCACTCGAGCCACGCCTGTGCCTGCCAGGCCCAGCATCACCATCACAGCCCCAAGCTCACGAAAACTCACAAGCAGGAGAAGACTGCTAACTTCATTACAGTGTGTGTATCACTTATTACCGTGAAAAGACACACATGATCTATAAATTATAACAGTAATTTCGTCTTCCCAGATAGTTAAAAAGCCCACTGGCAGAACTGTCCAGTTTAACAATGGAATTGTATTTCTGATTTGGGAAAAATAATGTTATGCATTTTTCATTTAAAAAGACAAAGATTATCAAAAGATGATGTAAGCAGAAATCTGCCATCCTACTGCTATTGCAAGACCTTAAAATACCAGCCCAGCTGCCACTCCTGGAAATAAACCACCTGCACACTGCCTGTACTGATCCCCAATCCCAATCTGAAGCCACAAGTCTTCAGCTTGACTGTTACCTACGCAGGCCAAGTGAACATTAAAGTAAGTGCTAGAATAGATCCAAGCTAAGGTTTACAACAGGAAACCCAGCCTGTGGGTCCTTCCCTAGATCCCAACAGGTGGTGGCCTTGCCACAGGAGAGCTGACAGTGCTTCAGGAATCGCTGTCTCCCAGAGTCACACAGGAGTCGGGGGAGGTGGGAAACGCCTTTGGAGGAACCTCCTGCTTCTCATTCTCAGTTCCTGAATTTCTGACAAAGCCCCTCCCATCTTTACCTAATACTTTGTCATTTCTTCATTTGCTACAAAGAACTCTCCCTGTGAGAGCAAGGCACAGACACACAGGTACTCACAGTCCAGGGGTTCAGAATTTGTCAGGTGCTTTTTGAATTGCTCGTTCAGATCTTTGCTCACACCAATGTCTTGAAACATCCGCTGAAGTTTAGAGGTATACTCGAAACCACAAGCTTGCTGAAAAGAATCCAGGTAACTGTCTTAATTTGTACAAAAATAACAAATGTACACAAGGGAATCTTAGAGGAATCACAGTACACAATACACGTTTAATTATATGGAACTACTAGCAAAGCTAGTCACATTTTGTTCTATTTTACAGTATAAATAGGCATGGATTAAAATTAACACACTCAAAAACCCCACAGCTCTATGTTGCACAGTGAAGTTCATACACATGCAATTTCTGAGCACCTAAGAGCAAGGTATTCTGACACTACGGTAGAATACAATGATGAAATAATTTGTCACTGTCTCTTACCAGAAACTGAACTGCGTCCCCCCAGAATCCCCATGTTGAAGCCCAAACCTCCAATGTGATGCTATTTGGAGGTGATGAGGTCTTGAGGGTGGGCCCTCAAGACGGGATGGGCGTGGCTGTAAGAGACGCACAAGAGCTCTGCACTCTCTACACGTGAGGGCACAACAAGAAGGGGGGTGGCTGCCTGCCACGCAGGAAGAGGGCCTGCACCAGGAAGCAAACCAGCTGGCACCCTGGTCTTGGACTTGCAGCCTCCAGAGCTGTGAGAAACTGTTTCTGTTGTTTAAGCCACCTGGTCTATGGTATTCTGCGATGACAGCCCAAGCTGACAAAGATACCCACACAATTTCGGGTCAAAGTAAAATATGCCCCAAGTCAAATAAGAGCACTTGACAGCACCAACACACAGGGGCCAGCGTGAAGGAAGTGGCGGAGGAAGATCTGCGCGATAGCAAAGTAACCGAGCCCAGAGCAAACGCAACGTCGGCTCAGCTCTGGGCCAGCTCGACGTGAATGTGGTCCAAGGCCAAAGGTGTGGGAGGCAGGAGAGGCCGCACAGACGGTGAACGGGCCCCAGCCAGGCCTGGGGAGCGTGGAAGCCCCACGGCGGGCTGGGGAAGGAGTCAGGAAGGCATTGGGGCCCAGCAGAGTCGAGTGGGAGATGTGGGAGGTTCTCAGAAGAGCAGTGGCAGAGCTTCTTGTACAAACTCCTGCACAAACTCCTCTGCCTGCCTCATAACCTGGAGAGACTAAGAACTGTTTTAATACTGACTCAGAAGCTGCGATTTTTCAGGAAAAGATGAAACTCACCTTTAACTTGGAGATCATGCTGGCTTCGGCATCGTCACTTGCACTGTTCTGATGGACAAGCCTCTTGGCCAGCATCTTCGCGTAGAACTTCTGAAATACGTCTTTGTCCTCTATGTACTTGAAGACAACCATCTGGCAAAGCCACCGAGACAACACACTTAACAATCACACTCACAAGCAGACGGTGCAGAGCTAACTGTCATCGGCCACTCACAAGCCGACAGTGCAGAGACGACTGTCACCGGCTACAAGCTTGTGGCCTTGGCTTTAGGCAGGTCTGTACGGCAACATTTATGATGGCAAAAACTCTGCCCCAGAGTCTTCAAAGTTTTGTGAATCTCCGAATTCACAGTGAGTTGGACTATTAATGAGGAATGTACAAATGCTAAAAGTAGTAACTCAATTTAGGGAGTGAAACCATAGATTCAGAATAAAATCAGTGACTGTCGCTTTTCACATTTCAGAGGCCCTCTGTAAATAACATTACGAACGACTTGTGAAAAACACAGCTATTAAGAATGGGAACGGTTATGAAGCACCTTACCACTTGATTGAGTGTGTCTTCTAGTTCTGCCTCCTCTGGGTTCTTGGAACTGCAAATTTTAAGAAGGCACAGTGTTTTAAAACATCGGTACATTTAAACAAGCACCACTTAGCATGCAGGGTCAAGCATTCAAAAGATCAGTTCTCATCAGATTAGCACAGAGGAAGAGGGAAGGCTGACTTTCCTGACCTACAGCAAACTGGCAATCTCATACTATAACCTCATGACTGAAGAACAGATTATGAAACAATCATTTAGAATATCTAAGATGGAAACCAACAGGAGATATTTATAAAACGTTTCCAAAAACATTCTGAAGGAAGTTTTCCTTTAAGATCATCCACTTAAATTTAAGGAAATTCACCTTTCCAACTGCTTTCTGGTCTGCTTTAACTTAACTTTGAAGAAACAAAAAGGCACACAGATTCCTTTCCATGACCCGATCATTAAAGGTAATGAAGGGGTTTCAATTCCTATCAAAGTGCTGTTTGTAGTTGTATCTACAAAAAGGGATGACTGTCCTTTAACAACTGAGTCACCCTATGGACAAACAATAATTCAAAGGTGACTTACAGGTAGATGAATTTTTGTACAGGCCCTTCTACAAGACTGCTTTATGAACGAGACCCCCTAATTCATATAAAATGAATCAGCCACCACACAACCTCTGAAGAGGTGTCTCCAACTTGAAAACAGTTGGCTCAGAAAACCCACCCCTATTCTGCACACTCTTGGGTCAAGCGGGTTCCTCTTCCCTCGGAGCAGTTCAACTTAGTGCCGCCCGGATTCCACTCGCACAACGCATGTTGTTCAAGAGATGCTGTGGAAATGTCTCTGCCATTCTGTCTGCACCAGTCACCTTAACTAATAACCAGAAGGCTTGATGAGGGCCATTCATGAAAAGACAACAGATAAAAAGGACTCTAAGGTCAGGCGCGGTGGCTCATGCCTGTAATCCCAGCACTTTGGGAGGCTGAGGTGGGTGGATCACTTGAGGTCAGGAGTTGGAGACCAGTCTGGCCAACACGGTGAAACCTCATCTCTACTAAAAATACAAAAAAAACCAAGCTACTCGGGAAGCTGAGGCTGCAGTGAGCTGAGATCACGCCACTGCACACAAGCCTGGGTGACAGAGCAAGATTCCTTTTCAAAAACAAACAAACAAAAAAATTGGCCGGGCATGGTGGTGTGCCTGTAGTCCCAGCTACTCCAGAGACTAAGGCACGAGAATCGCTTAAACCCAGGAGGTGGAGGCTGTAAGGTTGCAGTGAGCTGAGATTGTGCCACTGCACTCCAGCCTGAGAAACAGAGTGAGACAAAGTCTTAAAAAAAAAAGAACACTAAGTGTTCTGTCAAACAAACTGAAGACCCAATAGAGTATCTCCATAGTCATAACACGTGGCCCCCTCAAAATGAAACCAAGTCATGAGAGGCATTCCAATTTAAAGTCCCTTTTCATTTCTGGAGAGGATCTCACCACAGTTGTTAAATTAACACTAAACCAGAATATATATTTGTTTACTGCAATAAACAGGAAAAAAACATCAAATACTCAGTTTCTCGCTGGCCTTGGGTAAACTGGGTTAAGAGAAAGCTATAATAGACCTTCATCAAATGTTTTCCCATCATTTACCGAAAAGGCCACATTGTTTTTACATGGTTATCTGTTAATATAGCAAATCACATGAGACTTGGTACTGCTGGGTTCCTAGGAAGCTGCACTATGTTTTGAAGAATTATGATTAACTGACAACTCTGGCTTGCTAATATTTTACTTCAGATTTCTGCAACTACATTCTCAAGTGACACTGGTTAGTACTGGCTGAAGAATAACCGAAGTCCCACAATACAATGAGACGCTTCTGTTTTAACAACAGCCAGGGGGAGGGAATGCAGATTTTCAACTGGACAGATGATGATGTTTAAGCATTTTCTCATAAGGCAAAAAACTCGAAATTTAATGTACGTAAAATGTAAATTTTCATTTAAAGCTGATATTTTAAACAGGCATACTAAGAAAACACAGGGTCATTTAATACCTTTTCTTCAACAAGGAGTCACAGTATCGAGCCAGCAACTCAGGGGATTTACTGGATGACTGGGCCATCTTGGTAACCGCATTGTTATTTATGAAGCGACCGCAAGCCTGTGTGACACAGAGCACAGTTAGAGACAAACGCCCCATCCAGATGCACTACAGGCAAGTCACAACCGCCACACGCCTACCTTATCAAGGGCAGCCACAAAGCCCGCGTCATTGTTGAATGCAGACATTACCAGGGCATTGTATTTTTTATGAACATCAAGCACTGTCTGTACATACATTTTGGGGTCCTTAAATGGGGGCAGAAACAGAAACAGAAGTTGGTTACTGCATATAAAATATTCTAAAAGCTATACGTACCTTTACAAAGTTAAGAAATAAGATCGAGACATACTTTTGGTACCATCATTGAAACACACAGGACATTCTGATCATACATATAAAATAAAAACCAATATATTCTCCACACACTAAATACTGATTTCGATCTGGCATTACAAACAGTGAAAACTCAAAGAGATCGTGAAAACAGCATTTTCTAAGGGACAGCTCTGCTTTGCCAATTTCTCCTTGTTAAAGAGTGCAATTCTGGGCTCTTTCAGCTGGAGAAGAGCATTCAGCCAGTGAGGTCTGTCAACAACGAGAGGGAAAGTGGGGCTCAGGGAGGGAGTCTGACTGTGGCCCCCACGCCCTGCAAACCAGAGACTCAGATCTGTGTGGCGCTGCTGGGGCCAGGGCCTGATAGCAGGGCGGGAAGAGGGGTAAAGTGCGGCGTGGGGTGGCAATGGGGCATCCCTGGACCAAGGAACAATATGGAAATGCAACAGGCCAGCCGGAGGGCTTCTGTGGTCAAAGGAAGGTGGCAACAATGGAAGGCAAAGGAGACCGAGCTAAGTGCTGATGTGAAAACCAGTGCTGCTGCTGGGCACACAGTGCACGCCCCCACCACCCTTCACGGGACCGAGACAGCCCACACTGGGAAGCAGGTGCTGTTTTCATCCCCATTCTACAGGTGAAGAACTGTCACAGCTAAGTACACTGCCAGGAAATGGCGGCAGCGTCAGGCTTGGCTCTGGGCTCTGCGGGAGCCGGGCTGGGAAGGCTGGTGGGAGGGAGCTCTGGGCCACACCTAGGCGAGCACAGACCCAGGCGCAGGGGCAAGCCTGTTTCCACATCACTGATACATTAATCTGCAGGGCTCAGGTGCCAGAAAGCAACGCTGCCCCAACTCTACCTATTCGGCATTTTTTAGACATTTGATTGATTTCCTTGTTTTTATTATATATTTATTTATTCTGAGATGGAGTCTCACTCTGATTCTGAGATGGCGTCTCGCTCTGTCGCCAGACTGGAGTGCAGTTGTGCAATCTCCAGGCCGCTGCACTCCAGCCTGGGCAACAGAGCTAGACGCCATCTCAAAAATAAAAATAGAAAAGAGTGTCAGAGGTTTCCTGTTTAAAAAAAAAAAAGAGCTATATAATAAATGCAAGGTTTATTATTATGAATATATTGTGATAAGATTTTAAGTCCAATAAGATACAAAGATGGTCTCTTCCTGATATGAACATTTGATAGGAGAAAACATTAAAAGGGAACTTAATGCAAAATAATTGCCACATAATTAATACTGAAAGGCAATTCTGCAGATATTTAATATTTCAAAATTACCATCTTAAAAATGTTGAAACACATACAGTGTTAACTGCACTACCAGATAGCCTTGCTCTCTGTTTCATGGCTACCACAGATGTAGGGACACTTCCTCCACTTTATCTGGATGGTCTTAATCTTCAGAGTGAAACAAAAGCACCTTCAAGTTGGGCCACATCTTACTTCATATAAGCTTCTTTTAAACAATGAAAACATTTTCTGCTTGACCTAATTGTGATTTTGCTACTGAAACAGATACAGCTTCTGCCGATTCAGATTTTAGATCACCTTCAGAGTTCATGTCAAATTATTCCACAACATTCACATATTCTTCTCTCTGCCTTCCTTCTGTTACAGTATTTACAAAGTGCTCAGCCTACAGCAAGGATTCAAACATTGGAAAACGCTAGAAACGTCACTGGATAGTTTTCAAATAAGGTAACATGCAGGATCTCTTAACAAGTTAACAGCCCTACAAAGAACTGCCTGTCAAAACTGCCAATCTAAGGACTCAATTTGCTTCCAAAAGTTGCTGGTTTTTGGTTTTATGTTTTTGAGACATTGGCTCGCTCTGTTGCCTCTGCTGGAGTGCAGTGGTGCAGTCTCGGCTCACTGCAACCTCGGCCTCCTGGGTTCAAGCGATTCTCCTGCCTCAGCCTATCGAGTAGCTGGGGCTACAGGTGACGCCACCATGACCAGCTAAGTTTTGTATTTTTAGTAGAGACGGGGTTTCACCATGTTGGCCAGGATGGTCTGGATCTCCTGACCTTGTGATCTACCTGCCTCAGCCTCCCAGAGAGTTGGGATTACAGGCATGAACCAAAACTTGCTATTTTTTTTGAGAAAATGACTCACAGTATTTATGTAAAGTATGTTATGCATATAAACGTTAATACTTATTTTATTTGCAAGAATGACTCACCCTTAGCAGCAGAGGGGCTACAGACCCACATGTACAAGGCCTCGCCTACCTGGCAGCCTGACCCCTCAGCCTGCACGGCTTCCCTGCCACACTCCCTCACCCTCGTTCCGGAAAACGCCAGCCTTGACTTACTCCACACTCCGGAAATGCCAGCCTTGACTGACTGACTCCACACTCCTGCTTGCGACTTGTCACTGATGGACTCCTTTGAACCAGTGATACCTCTATGTTAACTATAATGTTTCAGAATTATACTTTTCCCTATTTTCTCAAAATTTTCTGGCCATTTTTCCTCAGATGTGGAATTTGGAAAAATATAAATTTCCCAAGGAATGCCAGAAACAACTTCTCACACGTAAACCCAAATCTCCCGGAGTAAAGAAGTCTTCAGACTCCAATTCCAAGATTCTTTCAACTACAGCAGTCTGGCTGGTGAGATGCAAGGACTCGTACAGAACCCACCAAGAGAAGAATGTCAAAACACTGGCCTTGGCTGGGCATAGTGGCTCACACCTGCAATCCCAGTACTTTGGGAGGCTGAGGCGGGCGAATCATGAGGTCAGGAGTTTGAGACCAGCCTGGCCAACGTGGTGAAACCCTGTCTTTACTAAATTAGCTGGGCGTGGTGACTGGCATCTGTAATCCCAGCTACTCAGGAGTCTGGGGCAGGAGAATCGCTTGAACCCATGAGGTGGAGGTTGCAGTGAGCCGAGATTATGCCACTGCACTCCAGCCTGGGTGACAGTGCAAGACTCCATAAAAACAAACAAAAATCTGGCCTTGAAAATGTGAATTTAGGAACCGGTCAAGGGGCAGACAAAGAACACACTAGAATAATACAGGGGAGAGAATGTTAAGGAAGTAGTCAGCAAACAGAGAAAAGATTTTCAAAAGGGGAGCAGATTTAGCATTCCGGAGGTAAATGACAAAGTCAGGCTATAAAACTGGAAGGAGAGATCAGCTGGATCAAATACGTGTTTTTTCAAGAAAATTAAGGATGAATGTTTGAGGTTTAAAAAAATAAACAAAAGTAGTAACTGGTTTGATTTAGGACCCTCCATGTACTCATGACAGCTTTTCACATGTAAGAAACAGGACACCTCTCAGGGCCTGTCCCGAGGGCTCACATTCAACTCCCACATGATTTCAGTTGTTGTGATGCCCGTAACGAACACATTCATGTCTAGACCAAGCTTCCCCCAGGTGAGCTCCCACGACCCGCCCTTGGCCATCACGGGATTCCCGAACCCCTTTGTCATGAATGGGCGGATCCGCTGCCCAGTCCTGCATTCTCTGGAGCTCTTCTTGACAAGTGCCACTCACCCAGCGGCTCGAGCCAGACACCCAGGCCTCACAATTCCTGCTTTCTGAGTCACAACACCCATGAATCCACTTGATCCACAACCCGACCATTTCTTTTCAATGTTTTATTGTGGAAAAAATTCGAAGATACTAACAATTAGAAAGGGTAGTAGAACTTACCCCATGTACTCATCATCCAGTTTCAACAACTGTCAAAATACAAAACCTGTCTGTTACAAAGCTGGGGTCTCTGCCTCATTCTTCTCTCCATTCCCCCCATGCCCAGCCCAGTCTCCAGCGGGCCACTATCACTATCTGAACCATGACAACAAATCTAACTGGTACACCTGTGTGTTAGTCACGGTTCCCTAGAGGGACAGACTAATAGGATATATATATCTGATGTTTGAGGACAGGCAGTCTCCAGCACAGGAGAAAGTGTGGGCAGGGAGGCTAGGCCAGTCTCTCCTTTTCTCATTTTTCTGCTTGCTTTATATTTGCTGGCAGCTGATTAGATGGTGCCCACCAGATTGAGGTTGGGTCTGCCTTCCCAGCCCATTGACTCAAATGTTAATCTCCTTTGGCAACGCCCTCACAGACACCCCGGAACAAGACTTTGCATCCTTCAATGCAATCAAGTTGACACTCAGTATTAACCATCACAACCTGTAACTCGTCTCCTTTTAACCCACTTTCTACATGGCAGCAAGCACACACATCCCATCAATTCCATGACTGTTAACACTCTCCACTTTTTCCTCGTGCCCTTAGGATTAAGCTAATATCATCAACATGGCTTTCAAGGTCTCCCCTGGTGTGGCCAGCCTATGCCTGCCTTCACGCTTACCTTCTACCTCAGGTCACACCTGGCTTCTTAGTTCTTAAGATGGGCTGTGTGTAGGCCCACTGAGCGGCTTTGTTCTGTCTGGGATCCCCCTTTGCCTAGTTAGCTCTGTTTTCTCCATTGTAAACTTTTTTTTCAGGGACACTTTCTCTGAATGTCCAAGACAGGTTGAGGTTGCCCTGTAACAGACTGCCCAAACCCTATCCAAATTCTAATCACACCTGCCAATTCCTCGATACTGGCGGGTGGATCACCTGAGGTCAGGAGTTCAAGACCAGCCTGGGCAACATGGTAGTGAAACCCTATCTGTACTAAAAATTAAAAAATTAGCTGGGCTTATGGCAAAGAATTCCTTACTCTTGGCCTTTCTTGCTGGGCACATCTCAGTGTGGCCCACTGGGACCGTGTCTGCCTGCTACCACTGCCGTACTTCTAAGTACCTAGTGAGGTGACATTTACCGAATAATCTCCTAAATGGCTAAACCAGGAACATAGTAACAATCATAACTGAATTATGAACTTTTATTCCATATATTTCCACTAAAAAGATAATTCTAAAGGCCAATTTCACAAAGAGAAAATACATGTAACTTTTATCTTACTCTTTCTTAAAACAGTAAACCAAATACGGCATATGAAGAGGTGTGAGGGCGTTGCTTCATGGAGAGCTGACATGTATTTAGACATAATTTCTGGGGATCAGTTGTGATCCTAAGTGATACTTTAACACTCAAACACTTCCTAATGACCCAGTACCATTCAAGAATATTGCCAAAGAGGAATACTGGGGTGCCACAGGAACGAGGGGAGCATCCTTCACCATTTCGTGTACACCAACTGGTGCTCTCCAGGCTCAGGGACAGATCTGATGGTCTGTAGAGAGCTGCTCTTGCCTACACTACCTCTGAGGGTACATTCAGCGTCCACATTTTTCATCCAGCCAGGGGCTAAAGAGATCAATTACAAGAGCTTTAAGAGAGTTCCCTGACGCTAGAGAGTTGACAACAACAGACCAACCTCAGGACACCAGGACTGGCTCCGCACTATCCAGTCTTACCTCTAGGTAATTTTTCCTTAAGGAGGGGAGAGAAATGAGGCCCCATTAAGTAACAAAAACATACGGTGCAGTTGTTTGGGGGCCATGTCATTCTTCCCATTAGCATCAGCGCTTGGTCTTGGAGGAACATTATCTCCATGCAAAACATAGAGAAACAAAGGTTTCAGAAAAAAACAAACCACAGAGAGTATGTGTGCAGACCACGCAGTCTGATCATTATCTGGAAAGGTGCTCAGAGGCACCCACATGGTTCTGAGCTGCCCGCCACTGCCAGGCTGTGTGTGCTCAGGGGAAAAAATTAATTTTAATATTAATAGGCAAAAATAAGGGAGATACATGTTAGACTTCAAAAATCCTTTAGAAATAATTTGCATTTTCTTAATAGGTTTTTTTCCTAACCTCTTTCAATAAGTGGAAACCAACAGTAGTTTAAAATATTGAAACAAAAACACTAATAATTTAGTAAGTGCTCTTTTTCATTCTTTTTTAAATTTTTTTGAGACAGGGTTTGGTTCTGTCGCCCAGTCTAGAGTGCAGTAGCATGATGTTGGCTCACTGTAACCTCTGCCTCTCACGTTCAAACAATTCTTCCGCCTCAGCCTCCCAAGTAGCTGGGATTATAGGTGTGTGCCATGACGCCTGTTTAATTTTTTAAATTTTTAATAGAAATGGGGTTTTTATCTTGTTGGCCAGGTTGGTCTTGAACTCCTGACCTCAGGTGATCCACCTGCCTCAGCCTCACAGTGCTGGAATTACAGGTGTCAGCTACTACGCCTGTGACTTTATTTTCATGGTGATGCCCCGACAATGTTAAACAGGGCTAACAAGAAAACGCTCCTCCCTCAAAGCTGATATTGGCCTAAATTCTAAAATGTTGCTGCAGTTGCTCCTAGATTTCAGGAATACACATGTAGGACTGGAATTAGCACATTTTAAGTCTTCCCTTTACAACACATCACATTCCACATGAGAGTTAATTTGGAGAACTCTCAGACCAACACGTGCAGACTCAGCTGAAACATTTGTTTGAAGAGGGAGTTCCTTTGTGTTCCCCAGGTTGACATCTACAGACTACTTCATCCAGCTGCCTCAACCTCCCAAAGTGCTGGGATTACAGGCGTAAGCCACCATGCCCAGCCTTTTCTCTTTACTTTAACTGGCCTACGTGCTGCTACTCTTTGCTTCAACCATTTATATCTATCTTGGAATCATGGCTCTGAGCCTCAGACCGCAGTTATAAATCTTTAATCTCACTGTCATATTCCTGATCCCAGTGCCATTAACGGTGTGGGTTTCATTTTTATTCCGGCCTTTGTTACGTCCCGTGGTTGTTCCCCTAGCTCTGGCTGACACTGACATTTTTCCTTTATTTCAAGGTGAGGCTGAAGTCCTTGTTTTCAGCCTTTCGGAAAGTACTACCCTGTAATGCCTAGGCTCTAAGTGGACTAGATTTAGGGTCTGAGTGATCGATCAGAGATGAAAATGATAAACTTTGAAAGCAGAACTAAGACTTGCCCAGAAAGACTCACTTCTCTGAAGAGAATGAAAAGATTCCCCAGGTAGAATGATGTTTCAGAAAGGAATAATTAAGTTAGTTCAGAAACAGAAGTAGGATACAGAAGATGAGAAGCAGGGCTGTCTGACTCAATGAGGATAAATCGGAAGGAGAAGTTCATGGGCACGATCTCTAATTGGTCTTGAACCAATCGGGGGTCACTCCAGTACTTATTTAAAATACAATTTAATTGATGTGGTTATAAAGTTAAATTGGGGTAGGGATGTACATAATGGATTTGCTTGTGAAATTATTAGTCTTCTCTACAACTAAAAGAAAGAAGGGAGGCCGGGCGTGGTGGCTCAAGCCTGTAATCCCAGCACTTTGGGAGGCCGAGGCAGGTGGATCACAGGGTCAAGAGATCGAGACCTTCCTGGTCAACATGGTGAAACCCCGCCTCTACTAAAAATACAAAACATTAGCTAGACATGGTGGCGCATGCCTGTAATCCCAGCTACTCAGGAGGCTGAAGCAGGAGAATTGCCTGAACCCAGGAGGCGGAGGTTGCGGTGAGCCGAGATCACGTCATTGCACTCCAGCCTGAGTAACAAGAGTGAAACTCCTTTTCAAAAAAAAAAAAAAAAAAAAAAAAAAAAAAACCAAGAAAGAAGGGTGTATATTGGATATAAAAATGACAGCCTGGGCTGGGCATAGTGGCTCACACCTGTAATCCCAACACTTTGGGAGGCCAAGGCAGGTGGATCACCTGAGGTCAGGAGTTTGAGATCAGCCTGGCCAACGCCAACAAGACAAAACCGTCTCTACTAAAGACACAAGAATTAGCCAGGCATGGTAGTGCATGCCTATAATCCCAGCTACTCAGGAGGCAGAGGCTGCAGTGAGCTGAGATTGTGCCACTGCACTCCAGCCTGGGCGACAGAGCAAGACTGCATCTAAAAAACAAAACAAAACAAAACAAACAAACAAACAAAAAGATGGGCTGAGGCAGGCGGATCACAAGGTCAAGAGATAAAGACCATCCTGGCCCCAGCTCTACTAAAAATATTTTAAAAATTAGCTGGGCGTGACAGCATGCGCCTGTAGTCCCAGCTACTTGGGAGGCTGAGGCAGGAGACTCACTTGAACCTGGGAGGTGGAGGTTGCGTGAGCCAAGATGGCGCCACTGCCCTCCAGCCTGGGCGACAGAGTGAGACCCCGTCTAAAAACAAAACAAAACGAAAGACAGCCTGGTTATCTTAGACTCCAAAATGAGAACTGTGTACATTTTTTTTTTAGGGAAAATGATTATTCTCTTCATCTCATGGCAAGACGAAATAAATCCAAACCATCCTTGTTGCTCTGAAGTTATATACCTGTAATTCACAAATGTAGTGACATGCTATCTGAGTCAATTTATATTATCAGCATATATCAGTTCTTTGTGTAATTAAATCTTACTGTACAAAAAAGCGTGCTTCCTTTTGTCATAAATCAACTATTTCTCCTTTCCAATATCCACTTAAATCAAAACCTACACATTTCTTTGGATTCTTAAAAAATGTTTAACATAGAAAATTTTCAAACATGTTTGAAACAAGAAAAGAATAGTCAAATCAACCCCCATAAATGCATGAGCCAGCTTTAAGGAACAGCTCTGAGTCTAGGAGTTTCTTGTCTGACCCTCTTCCTAGGTATGTAAGCAGATTTTATGAATGCGTATCCTGTCTCATTTGACCAAACCAAGCCAAGTTACGCTTGAAATGTAAGGTTCTGCAGCTAATTTTATCACTGACTAGGTAATTTTCTTTTCTTACCATCCATAGAATGTTTCCCTCAAGACTCAGTTGTTTAATCACGCATTTCACTACAGAAAAGAAAGGGAATCTTAGATGTATAAACCCAAACTCAAACCTACAAGAAGTAGCTGGTAGTACATTAATCTGTTCACTGTGTCTGAGTTCATGCATGATTGGGCTTTTATAGTTATTTCTAACTTAACTTCCCAATCCAAATCACAGAACTTTCTCTGCTAAGGCACTAAGATCTACCCTAGTTTTCCATTGAAAAATAGCTTACTAGGGATACCTAATTTTATTTCTGCTTATCAAATTCTCTATCTGACGTGCTGCCTTTTGTAAGTATTATACCATCACCCCAGTCCTGGAGCCAGTTACTGAGAGCAGCTTCTGAAAATTTGTTTCAATGCACAACTTCTCTCAGAACTGAAATAACTTTCACAACATTGCTCCCCAGTCAGTGTCTGCAGCCCAACACCCAGCGTTAGAGCCAGCAGCCCTGCTGGGTGTTGAATGATCTAATAGACCCATCTCAGCTGGGCCACCCTGCAATACCCATTAGGCTGAGAACACGGTTTCAAAGAGGACTTGTGCTTTTTGTGTTGCCACTTCTGCCCTGAAGACCAGGAGTAAGATTCTCTTATAGCCTGATTTATGTTCATTTACATAACTGTCTTTGTAGGGGAATACAGTAACATCTAGATTGCTGAGGAATTAAGTGTTAATTCAACATTCAAAATGGAACCAATTGCACAGTCAAGCATTAATTACCAAGAACTTATAAATCTGCATTATTTGACTATTCTCCTGAACTTCATTTTGGCATTTTGCTATAAGCTGGTGCCAAGAAAAATGATCAAACTACCCAAGGACTTGACATCCCACTTCGCTGTAAGTGCACTGCTAATGATGCTGTCCACAACACTACCATGCTTTTGAGGATGAGCCCTGGAGAAAGTATCCTTAGCTCCGACCACCAAGACAAATCATTCTTCTGAGTTACTAGCTGATTGTGCTTCACTGCGCTGACTATCTTTAGTGGAAAGCTCCCTGTACTGACTACAAAAATTTCAAGGCAAATTATGACCTAACTCTAACAAGAGTACTGGACTGCATTACACACACTTTGCGAATTATATTAAGCTTTATGATGTGCTTCATATCCTTACTTTGCTACTGTCTGATCTATGTTATTTCACGTACTGTGTAAGCAGCCCCAAGTCCTTTTTGGGGCAATGGGAAGTAATAACTAAGACCTAAGCATACCGAAACCCTATTCTGTACAAAGTGTCATGCTAAGCTCTGAGGACACGAAACTGATAGAGCCATCTCTGCTGGAAGAGATGGACACTCACACGGACATCTAAAACATAAAGTAGTGCACATGTCACATAAATAGTCCAAAGCGCTATTACTTCAAGGAGAAGATTCTACAATTCCAAGGTGATAGATAACACTTTTGAGCTGGGGTTTGTAACATAAATAAGTATTTCAGAGGCAGAAAAAAGAAGGAATGTATCTAAGAAGAGACGAGAGAAGAACTATGAAAGTAGAGTAAGGCAAATTTATGCAATGATGAGTTCCAGCTGGGATGACACAAGCAGCGGGGTCAAGAGTCGGGGAGCCAAGACAGGAGCCCTGCAGCAGACGGCCTTCACCATTATCATCCACAGATCCTGGCTGGGTGAGAAGCCAGGTCCAAAACCACAGGCCGTAAAACTACAATGAGGTGTGAACTTCGCTCTCAAGGGATGTGTAACCTACGGTGCGGTGACAGGAGGCACAGGAATTTATAAACACCTGTACGCTGGTAATGAGAGTTTTACAAATGTTATAGGGCTTAGGATGGAAGAGTTACTGTTAGTTCTTTCTAGAATGGAGGATTTGAGCTAGCCTTAAAAGCAGGACCAAGACAAGCAGAAGGCAAGGATGACTGTGTTACAAGTAGAGATCGCGCCATTGCACTCCAGCCTGGGTAACAAGAGTGAAACTCCATCTCAAAAAAAAAAAAAAAAGAAAAAGAAAAAGAAAAATGAAGAGCCTAGTACAGGGCCAGGCACCCACAGCGGGCATTCGATTCTTTTTAAAATGGCCATGTGAAGGAATGGTCTCTTCCCTTAAAGCCTCACTAAGTGGATGGGGGCCAACGCCTCCGATATTTTAATACAGATTATTTTTCGATAAATTCCCAACCTGTTCCTGCATGGGGTCACCTGCCTATTAAACAAGCCATTTCTCCTATCCCTTGCACAGCTCAAAACCAGTTTTAAATCCCATCCTAGAATATTTCTTTGTGTGCAAGATTCCCAAAGTCCTCCTGGTGCCCCAGTGCAATAGGCTAATTTATTCCCTCAACAAACCAGTGGAGCACACACGCCCTTGATCATGAGGCACTCTGAAGGCTGGAGAGAACGCTTCCAAACAGAGTAGAGTCTTGACAACAGTCCCCTCCCCAGTCCCAGATTCGGAGGGTTCTCTTTTCAGTTTCACTTCACTGAGGGCTGCCAGCTTTTATTTAGGTGGTAGGAGGGAGAAGTCATGAGGGAAATTCCCCTTGAGCCAGTTTTCTAGAAACAGCCTTTACTTTTTAAACTGGTTTTAACTAGGGGGAAAAAAATGCCTTAAGAAAAATTGTCAAGTAGGTTCTAAAACATCGAATACAAAAAATATTTGACTTACATGATGAATTGGAAACCTCTAAGAATTTCAATCTAGGCCAGATATTAGCAGTAAAGCTGGTTTTCTAACCAAATTAGTGGTATAAAAAGACTAGCCAGATAAAAAACCTTTTCTTTTTGGCTTCTCAAATGAGTTTATTTCATCAAGAACAGCTTAAGTGTAGCATATACAGTGTTGTAGTCTAGAGGAAGACACAGGATTCATCTATTAAACTTTTTTGCACTTAAATCACTGAGGCAGTGCCTTCTAGGGCACTTAATATGCTAATTATAAATGATTCTAGTACACTATGGTTCAACTCAATTAGGCACAAATTTTTAAACTTTAAAAACTGTGTTCTCAAGGTAATTAAATCCCACTTAAAGTCATGTACAATAATTCTAACTTTCACTAATGACCTTTTATTCTCCTGATTTTTCATAATCAATGGGTTTTTGAAAACAATTATGGTTTGGGTTACAACGGGTCTTTTATATTTACCACATAAATGACAAAAACTAAAACCTATTTAAAAGTATTTTTTTTGGCCAGCAGGGTAGCTCACACCTGTAATCCCAGGACTTTGGGAGGCCCAAGCGGGTGGATCACCTGAGGTCAGGAGTTTGAGACCAGCCTGATCAACATGGAGAAACCCCATCTCTACTAAAAATACAAAATTAACCAGGCGTGGTGGTGCATGCTTGTGATCCCAGCTACTCGGGAGGCTGAGGCAGGAGAACTGCTTGAACCCAGGAGGCGGAGGTTGCAGTGAGCCGAGATGGAACCACTGCACTCCAGCCTGGGCAACAAAATCGAAAACTGTCTCAAAAAAAAAAAAAAAAAAGGAATTGTCTTTTAGCAGCCATGTTTATTCTTTCTTGCAATAAGTAATCAAGCACCTACTGTGTGCCAGGCTATGGCCGGGGCACCTATGCTTCCCCTGAGCTTCAATTCTGTGGGGGTTCCCAGCGTTGGCAAATGGAGGTAGCAAGTGTGAGCCCAGAGCAGGGAAGGGCACAAGCACCCACCCACCAGTCGGACAGCATTCTGACAGAAGGAGCCAACGGCAAGCTTAGAAATAAGAATAAACTCCAATTTAGAAAACATTCCTTTTGCAGAAAACAGGGTAAGTATTTGCTTTCCTGAACATTTTATTTCATAAGCAGAACAATTTAAAAAACCCAGAGTTTCATGAGTTCAATGTAGAAACAGTTCTTATGTAAATAACAAATAGAATCAATAACTTACTAAAAAAACTAGTATTTGACTTTTGCAAGTGAAGGCAGATGCAACATGGGTTTACTGAGCTGTAATTCTTCATGGGGGAAAAGTCTTGCTTTGGTTCTTAAATTCAGGTTAATGAGTGGCTTAGATTTAAGTAACACAAGCAGTGTTGAAAAGCTTGGTTTCTCATAAAATATAACTGCTGGTAAAGACAGTTTATTTGTGCCATCTGTAGCTGACAGATGAAGCTTCCTCAGAGAAATGACTTTACATAGAAGGTGTACTTTTGCTTTAACTGATGAAGAGTTCAGTAAAATGTCAGATTCAAGACTCGATGACAAAGTCAATCAGGCAGCATTTATTCAGTGCCCAAAAAATGAGGCAGCTGACTGTATCCAAAAGAAAGAAAACAATGGGACATGAGAATCATAGTTGATTAGCTCTCCAATTTAGAATCTAACTTTGGTTTAGAAAAGATAGGCATTAGAATTAGTATCCCTTCTTTCCTATAAAACTGACAAAGTAATTTCTAATGCCCCCCCCCCAAAAAAAAAAAAAAAAAAAGAGACAGGGTCTCACTACATTGCTCCAGCTGGTCCTGAACCCCTGTGCTCAATGACCCTCCTGCCTCAAGCTTCTGAGTAGCTGGGACTATAGGTACACACCACTATATACGGCTATCATGTTTATTTTAAATCTAACTATATTCACATAGAACACGAGTTCCCTAAGGCCAATCTCGTATCTAGTATATAACAGTTTACATGAAAAAGCAAAACCTGCTTCATTAACCTACTCTAATTCATATCTGATGAAATAACAGACTTCCCACTTAACTCATTTCAAGGAAAGTCTAATCATTTACTTGGCTCTGCTGCCCATATAGGTAAATTGAGTTTTGAACCAACAACTGGGAAGGCACCTTATATTACTGAAAAAATGTCTTTACCGAGTTGGCCCCTTCTAAAACACAGAGGGGTGAGCGGGTGTGTGTGTGTTTGTGCATCAGGTCCTTTAAAGGAACATTCAGCTTGGAAATAAAGTCATAAAAACTGAAAGGTAATTTTTAAATGACTTTTTTAAATTAGAAAAAATATGTGCACTCATAAGAACATGAAGCAGTCATCACTGCTAAGCACTTATGTGCCCTGATTTAAGCACTTCACATGTATTGTTTATTCACAAATATCCTATGAGATAGGCACTATCATTCTACTAAAAATAAATAAATAACAACTGACAGAGACAGAAGTAACTCACTGAGGGTCAGACAGCTGCGAGCGGTGGAGCTGAGATCTAAGTGCAGACAGCTAGGCCAGGCTCCGTCATCACCACAGGATAAAGACACTGTATGCGCCGACCCTGAGGACTTTATACTCACGTTTTTACTAAAACCTAGAGGTCTTTTTCACAAAGTCCACGGCTAAGCCAGTTCACTTCCATCTTGTGAGCATAAAATTGTCTTAAAAACCTAAAGGAGGGCCAGGCATGGGGGTCACACCTGTAATCCCAGCACTTTGGGAGGCCAAGTTGGGCAGATCATGAGGTCAAGAGATCGAGACCATCCTGGCCAATGCGGTGAAACGCTGTCTCTACTAAAAGTACAAAAATTAGCTGAGTGTAGTGGCGTGTACCTGTAGTCCCAGCTACTCAGGAGGCTGAAGGAGGAGAATCACTCCAACCTGGGAGGTGGAGGTGCAGTAAGCCTAGATCACGCCACCATACTCCAGCCTGGCGACAGAGTCTTTGTCTCAAAACAAACAAAAAACAACCACCCCCCCACTCTGCCTCCAACAACAAAAAAAAACCCTAAGGGAAGGCTTTATACTCAACCCTTTCGTAATTCATAGAGGTGGCAGAGTGCCAACAGCAAATCCCCAAATTAAACATGGAAAAGAAGCCCTCCAAAGATAACAGAAAAATAAGGAGAATAATATACTATTTTTGATAATTCTACCGAAAATAGTTACCAAAAATAATTTATCATTAAACGCAATAAAGTCAAAGCAAGAGAAGTTTTCTGCATTCAGACATAAGAACCAATGTGTTTTAGAAGCTTTTCTTCTCAGCCAGGGGCGGTGGCTCATGCCAGTAATCTCAGCATTTTGGGAGGCTGACATGGGCAAATTACCTGAGAACAGAAGTTTGAGACCAGACTGCTAACATGGTAAAACCCCATCTCTACTAAAAATATAAAAATTAGCCAGGCATGGTGGCAGATGGCTGTAATCCCAGCTACTTAAGAGGCTGAGGCAGGAGAACTGCTTGAACCCAGGAGGTGGAGGTTGTAGAGAGCCGAGATGGCACCACTGCACTCCAGCCTCGGCAACAGAGTAAGACTCTGCCTCAAAAACAAGAAGCTGCGCCGGGCACGGTGGCTCAAGCCTGTAATCCCAGCACTTTGGGAGGCTGAGGCGGGTGGATCACGAGGTCGAGAGATCGAGACCATCCTGGTCAACATGGTGAAACCCCGTCTCTACTAAAAGTGCAAAAAATTAGCTGGGCATGGTGGTGCGTGCCTGTAGTCCCAGCTACTCAGGAGGCTGAGGCAGGAGAATTGCCTGAACCCAGGAGGCGGAGGTTGAGGTGAGCCGAGATCGTGCCATTGCACTCCAGCCTGGGTAACAAGGGCGAAACTCCGTCTCAAAAAAAAAAAAAAAAAAAAAGAAGCTATTCTTCTCTATTGTTCTCCTAGTTACAACTGAAGTTCACAATAGGAGCAAAACTGAAGGTAACTCATCTGTGTCTTAGAAACTGAGTATTTCCAATGTGAAATTATCACCTGAATTACAGATGACCTAGCAGGAATTCTCTACGTAGCCCTGGGGAAGCAGAGGGCTGTGGAAAAATGCTATGAACTGCAGGGCCTCTCCAGAGGACAGCCCTATGGTCTTCAGCCAGAGGCTACTATCCAAATCAAAGCTCCTGAAAGGCACAACCTGTGGACTGTGAGTGGCACAGTGACAGTTTCCAGGAGACTGTTGTTTCTATGGAAGCATGTTTTCTCTTCTAGTGCAAGAATTTCACAGTGAGAAGAAAAGATTTAAAAAAAAAAATGACATCATCAACGCCTAACAAGTGCAAGGGAATAACTTCCAGAGGTATTTACTAAACAAAGATGTCTGTGAAGGGTCTACTTCAAAAAGCCAAAACAAGGCTCTCAGAGTTCTAACGAAAATGTTACCACTTCGATTTGGAAGTAGAGATGCAGAACACACATTTGCTGTTCACATGTGGAAATGATTAGCCCAACTGATTGTCAAGGAAATCTTACTTACATTTAAAGCAGCTTCTCCACATTTTTCAATGGCTGCAAGACCCTGATTATGAATGTGTGTCTCCAACAGTTTTTTCAATTCTCCTAGGCCATCCTGGATTCTAGATACAAGATTATACATGCGTCCCAAATCTGAAAGGGGAAGAAATCCCTTTATGCACTGAAACAAACTCTGCCTATCATTCTACCAATTATGTATTTATACTGAGATGAAAAATACTCTGCAATAAATACTGATGTTTTTAGACTTTAATAATCGATAGCATTTAATTACAACCAAATACTCCCAATTTGATATATGTATGTTTTGCTAAAAGTAACAATGAAATTATGCTATTTTAAGTTTATTTTTCCCTTTGCTATGAGAAACAACTAACATATGAATAAGCAAAAAAAAAAAAAAAAAAATTATCAGAAACGATTCCAATGCTTCCAAAAATTCTTGATTTAAATAGTATTTATGCCTGAGCCACAATAGGCACTCAAGTATTTGTTTAAAAATATTTAATACATTGGCCAGGAACGGTGGCTCACTCCTATAATCCCAGCACTTTAGGAGGCCGAGACAGGCGGATCACCTGAGGTCAAGAGCTCAAGACCAGCCTGGTCAACATCGTGAAACCTCATCTCTACTAAAAATACAAAAAATTAGATAGGCGTTGTGGCGTATGCCTGTAATCTCAGCTACTCTGAAGGCTGGGAATCAGAGGAATCTGAATCGCTTGAACCTGGGAGGTGGAGGCTGCAATAAGCCACGATTGCTCCATTTCAGCCTGGGCAACAAAAGCGAAACTCCATCCATCAATCAACCAACCAATAAAATGACTATATTTAAGGAGAATACAGATTTCTGTCTCAACTATAAAAACAAATGAGTTGAGAAAAGGTCTCCCAAATTCTTTATTTAAGACATGTATGGCATAGGGTTACTTTAGGAGGACCACATAAGAAAAATCCAAACATCAATCTTTTACTGAGCTCCTAACATGCCCCAGTAAAACAAGGAAGTGGCTACGGGAAATCTAAGATGACAGTCTTCTCATCTCAGAGAATTTTCAAAGGAAGAACAGTCAAGAAAAAACTTAGGGGTAGCATCATTTAATGCTGAAGTGTATGGAGAAAGTCACATTATAAATTAAACTGAAAAAACACTCTTCGCCCTAAGCCATACCAAAATGCTCTGCAGAAATCTGACATCAGTACCTAACAATGTACAAACACATGCATCTTTTTAAAAATGACTGACATGGGCAAGTAATGCTGTTGACTCGGAGAGTCTCGCGTCTCAAGCAATGCCAAAACTGCAGATAATAATAAATACCTACATTTTATGAGTCTTGTGTCTCACCTTCATTTTTGTCAGCATCCAATAAATTCTGAAACTCTGTGTGGAAAATTTCCAAGTGTTTTTCAATGAGGACTTGCTCACATTTCCTTGCTAATTCATCTTGTGTGCTTTCGTGAAGGTAAACCTGAACTCTTCGTTGTTCCTCAAGCAGACGAGCCTCTGCCTGGAGAAAATGAATTCAAGTGAATGGTTTTGTTTCGTTGGTAAAGAATTGTTGCAATTCTTTAATATGTAAATTAAAGGAAGTTGAATAATGGCAAATTAAATTCACAAGCCAGCTCTAACAAAATTGGATTAAGAAAGTAAGGGAGGGCTGGGCGCAATGGCTCATGCCTATAATCCCAGCACTTTGGGAGGCGGAGACAGGAGGATTGCTTGAGGCCAGGATTTTGAGACCAGTCCAGGCAACACAGAGAGAACCTGTCTCTAAAAAAAATTTAGCCAGGTGTGGCACGCACCTGTAGTCCTTCCTAGCTACTCAGGAGGCTGAGGCGGGAGGATGGCTTGAGCCTAGGAGTTAAAGGATATGGTGAGCTATGATCTTGCCATTGCATTTCATTCAGCCTGGGCAACAGAGCAAGACTCCATCTCTCAAAAAAAGAAAGGAAAACGTTCTTTGCTTTTAGGGTGATTGACAACCATATTTACACAGCCACCGATGTGTGCCATTTTCTCGGTAAGATCTATTCCCATTTCAGAATTCCTTTTTAAGTGCCCTAACATCATCATCATTAACAGTTCAAATGTCTTTGCATCATTTTTATTCCTCAGAGAGTGGTTATTTTATCTTTTTGAGGTAACGTCGCTGCCACTCTAAGAAATGAATGGATCTTCTGTGCAGATACTAAGATGCACTACTTTAGATTAAAAACTACTTGAAGCCAAGAGTCATACAAATATAAGCCCTGATCACATGGAAATAATAATCAGAAATCAGACTTTAAAAAAATTTAAAGAAAAACATTATGGCCTTCTCTTCCAAACACTGGATATGTACCTCTGAAACCTATTGAGTTATTTATGTATCCCAATTTCTTGCATTTCCTCCTGAGGAAGAGGGGAGGGCAAAGATGCAATATAACAATGCAGCAAAATTAGGAGAAGTCAGCATATTTTACAGACCATCACCAGAAATACATGTGGTGTGAAGTGTCACTGAGATACTACTAAATTATCAAAGCAAGGAAGACATTTCAGTAAATTATTCAGGTGATCTAAATAAAGAGAATTATATTTTGAATTATAAAAACGCAAATACTCTCCAAAATGATTTTCTTAAAAAAAAAAATAGTTTTTTCAGAGACAGTATCTTGCTCTGTCTGCTAGGCAAGAGTGCAATGGCATAATCAGCTCACTGTAGCCTCAAACACCTGGGCCCAAGTGATCCTCCCACCTCAGCCTTCTGTGTAGCTGGGACTACAGGTGCACACAGCCATACCAGCTAACTTTTTAGTTTTTTCTTGAGACAAGTTCTCACTATGTTGCTCAGGCTGGTCTTGAACTCCTGGCTTCAAGCAATTCTGCCTTGGCTTCCCAAAGTGCTGGGATTACAGGCTGCCAGCTACCTTGCCTTGCCCAGATTTTCAAATTCGGTACAATTTTGGAGAAATCTGGAAAAATTCAATTGGTAATGAATCATCGAGAGCCAAGAAAATGTAAAATAAAAAAATGATTGGGCAGAATTTGGTTATTATCAAGAACTAATAATAATGAGACAATTGTTTAAACCATACAAGTCGGAACCTTATGACACGTTCTAAATAGCTAAATGTGAAAAATAAACTTGGAAAACCTCTGTAGTATGTATCAAAATATCAATATTCTTAATACACATAATTATCTCCATCAAAGCCATGGGTACATACAAATAAAAACACAAGGAAGAAAGGACAATTCATAAATGAAGAAATAGAAAAATGCTTGAAGTTACCACATTTCCAATAAGAGGTAAATTATAGTATGTTCAGTTAATGAAATATCAAACACGAACTATTAATAACAAATCATTAGTGAATAAGTTACAAAAAATCTGTATCATGATCCCAATTTGGTTTATATAATCAGGAACAGTGCCCCAGGCTTGTAGGTTTATGTTATTTGTATTTTCCAAAAAGTCTACAGTTAACGTGTAATTTTGTTTTTCTGATTATAAAGCTATTTTAAAACAATAAATGCTGCTTTATATCTAATGCTTCACTAAGACTGATACCTCAAGAACCTAGAGCTGGTGGAATACAGAACATGCAAACCAAAGAGCACCACCTTTTCTGTTTTAAGTTCTAACTCTTTCTTGGAAGAACATCATCACCTCAGGCAGCAAAACATACTTTTACCCCTTCCCAGTTGAAAGATTAGGCTTTGATGCCATTGCTGATTCATCCTTTGAGAGGCACAGCTCTCCACCTCTTAGAATTCTACAGACCCTTGCTGCAGGGGCTGAGGGGGGCAGGAAGAGTGAACAGGTACCTAGGTGATTACAGAAACATGGCCGCAGGGCCTCAACACTAGCTTATTGTATATATTGGCAAGGAAACCAAGGTTGTAGGCGCTGTCATCAGGCTTCAGAATGGACAGCCATTTAGGTTCTCTATTGAGTCCAAGTCAAATAGGCTCCTGACCATCACTGTACTTGGCAGACCGTTGTATTAGAACACCAAGGTCAAATTCAAATGACTAAATGAAATCATGCAATTGAAGACTGTCTTTACTAATTTAACTAGGATTGGTTCTCAGTAAAAACAAAAGGAAAATAAAAACCAAAAAAGACAAGCAAATTAATGAAGTATGATGTATTTTTAAAGTTAAAAAAAAAATGACATTAGAGACCTAGAGTAGTCATAGAGAGTTTCTGTAGCTCAGATCAGTCTCAATCACATGAGAGAGTAAAATATTTTAGAAACACCAAGATGGTTCACTCTTCAAAGTCATCCTTGGAAACACAAGCCAAACATTCTCAAATGTTTCCACTAAAACTCTCCTAATAGGGAAAAGTGAACACAGACCCAGGGAATTTGAACTGGCTTTCAACTGGCTAAAATTTGCAGAATATTTCTTCAAGGGTCATGTTTTATCTCAATACTGTTCTATTTCCTACTAGAATGTTTGTTTTGATGTAAACATAAATGCTCCCTAAGTTACTAAGATTTGCCAACCTTTACCCTGTGGTTTTACATACTTCCAGGCATACACTGGAGGTTCTGTATATTTGTAATACCAAATATATCGGCCTTGCTCTTTGCCATACACTATTCTAAGCACCTTTTTACTAATAAATATCTCATGTTAAACTTTTAAAATACTAAAGTCCACTTAATCTTATTAACTATTATTATTACTCTCATTTTACAGATAAGGAAATTGAGGAAGAGAAGCGTTAAGGTCATCCCCCTAGTAAGTGCTGGGGTGGGGATTTAAAACTGGACTCATAGCTCAGTTTGAGATGCAAGGCTATAGGATGAGAGCAGAATTACATGGGCAAATTCCAATTTTATGCTTATAGTCTCTGCATTACCAACTTTCAGAATGTGATGGAAGTCATGTTTGGTGTGATCAAAGTGGATTTGGGCCAAACCTTTAACTCATCTAGAAATGAATCCCCTCTATGGGAACTGGGATGTAGGAAGCACACTGCTTCCTTGAAGGCAAGGCTCACGCTAGATCCAAAGCATCCAGGCCATTGGAAATCCCTGCTCCTCAACTGTCTTTGGTGTCAGGCCTGGTTTTAAAAACAGATTTACCTGTTCTGGGAGTGCTTCTGTAGCTCAGCCCTAAAACACTGGTTTCCTTGCTCTAGAGCGCTACTAATTCATCAGGGTGGATAAAAGGAGATAACCATAATTCTCTAATAAACCCTGTTCAAAAAGAATAGGTACCATTGTCGTGGATGTGCATTTGGATAAGAGGTTTTTAGGAACATCTAGTTTCTAAAGAATCACCATATACAGCAGAGTTTAATAAGAGATGTGTTTAGGCAAACAGCACTGTCATATTAAACAATGAAATAACAGGCAATGCTAACATTCAAAACAGATGATGTTTCAAAAGTTCATTTGTTAGGCAGTTGTTTGAAACTCTGGGTGAGCTGGTTAGGTTCCAGATCAGCATACGAAAGTCCATTTGGCCCAGCATTACACACAAGGAACTATTAATATTCCAAGTATAATACTCCGAATAGTTCCATTTTTGTTAGATTTTGAGATGTCAGAAATTTGTCAAGGACTTTCAATTTCCAACTTCTAAGCCCATTTATAACCACTATCTCCTATAGGAAAACACATTCAGGTCACCACAAACAAGCCAGATAGGACTTTCTTTATGAGGTTAGAGCAGAGTTGTTACTTTTAATTGACTTTCTATCTCAGCATTTGGAAAAGGGATTCCGCAGTCCATTTATGCTCCAAGTAAACAGGGAATAAAGGGGAAGCAGGTGTTACGCTTGGAAAGATCCAGATTCCCTGGAGATCTCCTAGTGTAAGGGTCCTCATCTCTGGGCTGTGGGCCAGTATGGCCTGTGGCCTGTTAGGAATCAGGCTGCACAACCAGGAGGTGATCAGCAGATGAGTGAGCATTACACCTAGGCTCTGCCTCCTATCAGATCAGGGGCACATTAGATTCTCATAGGAGCTCGAACCCTATTGTGACCTGCACATTCGAGGGATCTGTGTGCGTGCTCCTTTGATCTGAGGTGGAAGAGTTTCCTCCCAAAACCATCCCCCTTCTCCACACCCTGCTCCACCGCCGTCTGTGGTGCCAAAGGGGTTGGGGACCGCTGTCCTAGCACAGCTAGCTCAAGGGTCAGCAAACCATAGCCTGTAGGCCAAATTCTGCCTGCCTTTTTCTGTAAATTAAGCTTTATTGGAACCCGGCCACACTCATTTGTGTACATATCCCACTGGCTGCTTTAGTGCTGCAATGGCACAGCTGAACTGCTGCAAAAGAGATCACATAGCTCACAAAGCCTGAAGTATTTCCTATCCAGTCCTTTATAGGATAAGTTTGCTGACTCTGACTCCAGACCTAGGTCATTCCTTAGAGCCTAAATCCAGGACATCTATGTTTCTAAGAAAGAGAAACAAAGAGCAATTCCGCTAGATCTTGATTATCAGCTGGGTGTGGTGACTCACATCTGTAATCCCAGCTCTTTGGGAGGCTGAGGTAGGAGGATTACTTGAGCCCAAGAGTTTGCCACCAGCCTGGGCAACATAGCGAGACCCTATCTACAAAACACCACCACCAACAACAAAAAACCAGTTAGCTGAGTGTAGTAGCTCACGCCTCTAATCCCATTACTTCTGGAGGCTGAAGCAGAATACCCTCTAATTTTAGAATTTAAATCCTACTTTCAGAAGAACCTCTCTTCTATATAATCCTGAAAGCTATGTAATAGATTCTTAGGGGTATTTTAGAAGCAAAAAAGCAAAAGCTTTAAGTTTGCAAATCTGAGAATATTTGTTTCTTAAAATTTTCTCATTGACATGACTGTGATGTCCATTATATAAATCCACATTCTAGGAGAAACAGTTAAAAAAAAAGTCATGTAGCTATTATGGCTATATCCTTACAACAGCAAGGAGAACTCTTAGTCATGATTACCAATTTAGAGAAGCTCCCTGGAGAATTAGGAGAAGCACGTGCACCTGATAAAGACACTCTAGGAAAACAACGCCCAACAAATGACTTGTAAAGAAAGCTGTATGTGCTAAAAAGAATTCACTTGAGTTGCAATGACTTTAACTTAAGTCTACTTAAAGTACTATATTTAAGCTTACCTTTTTCATATATTCAGTAACTGGGTTCTGCTGCAAGAATTCAGTACTCTCTCTGGTATAAAATCTCTCTGTGTCAGCCAAAAATTGAGATTCAAAGGATTCTTTATACACTGTTAACGTAGGGCCCTTTGCAAATGCATCATCTTCATTCAGCCCCAATTCCACTAGAAATGAATACGAGCTATATTTCAATTACCCTATTTTTTTGGTTATATTTCACAGAAAATACTTAGGTGTAGCATTCAGTTTAAGATATGTTTAAAAGATAAATGTGAAATGGCAGGACATAAGTAACTCTTACTACTAGTATTAAAATACACTCTTTTAATAAAATAAAAAAGGAAAAAAATCCAAGATGTATAAAAAGCAAGTAATTCTGACCCATGGCCAGGTATGCTTCAAAATTATGATGAAGTTCCTTTAGAGAACTTTTATACTTCCAAAAGCAATAAAAATAACTAATTGTAAATTTGCAAAGAAATACAATGCTACCCAAGTTTTTAAGACATTGTATTACTTTATCAGTTTCTCAATCTCAATTTTTCAAGCTGATATAGATTTCTGGTTATCATTGAGCTCAATTAATGACACTCTAACATATCTAGTAATTCACTGAGACCAGAAAAGAAAATAATTAAAATGTTTATTTCATCAAAATTTCCTTAAGGCACACGGATCAAACAGCTTTTATGAGTAAAATCAAACAAAGTCACATTGACTTAAAAAGAAATATAAGTACCTTTGTAAATGCTAACAATGTCCTTTATAATATTAAACCATTTTAAAAATGAAATCTGTTAGAGCACTGTTGTAATTGCCATTTGATGTGAAAACTTTGAATAAACTAAAGGGAAATTATTTACCGTAAGACTGTACAACTCCACTAATCAATCTTGTATTGATGGTTTCACCATTTCTTTCCTTTTCAATCAGCTTTAAAACAGCATTTGTTACCTTTAGAAAGGATGTAGAAAAATATGATGCAGGTTACAGAATATGATATATATTACTACATATCCCTTAAACATTCACAACCATTAACAATGTAAGATGGGAAAATCCGAAAGAGTGAGGAGACAAAGACCAAGCAATGAATCTGTGAAGGGATTTTAAAAGGAACATGCACACGCTAATACCAGTAAGTACCTGTTTATTCAGTGGCCTGAACAGACAGTCTCTCCAAGTCACCAATGCAAGCTGGAGAAAAAAAAGAACAAAATGTCTATACTTTTACTATGTTTTTCCAAGATTCAAGTCATAAGAAATAATCTAAATCTCAAGTTATTTTATCAAAATTTCTCGATTACAAGTTGGTCAAAACATGCTATCATGATGAAATCAGAAAGCCACCACTCTAGAGAGTCAACAACTTCAAGCAGTATCCAAGCACAGACACCTGTCATCTCAACTTCTTTGTTTATATTCTCTTTAACTGTTGTTGAAAACAGTATGGAATCAGTTTAAAAAACATAATGATTTTGAGGGGTCTGTGATGTTACTGTAGGGGGGTACACAGGGCACTTTAAGTCTAGCAGATTTCCAAAAGGAAACGAATCAAGATCATCCTGATTCCTACCCTAACAACTCTGAGTCTCAAGAAAGCATCTATATGCAAAAAGAAAAAAATCCCATTTGCCATCCCACAATATACATAGATTTTTTAAAATGTATGTTGTACATATTTTTGTCAGTTAAAAAAATAAAATATTAAAGAAAAGGGGAAGTACAAAAACCCCAAATCAAACAACGAAACCTACAACGTTTCTGTTAGAACTAGATTAACCACATAGCAAAGTATCATTATGAAGCAGAAACAATTTGGTATGGTATAGAAACTGGAGCTATACAAACATTAAAAACCGGTCATGCATCCGGGATACATTATGCTTTTCTTTTTTTCTTGAGACAGGATCTCGCTCTGTCACTCAAGGTAGAGTCCAGTGGTACGATCGTGGCTCACTGCACCCTCCAACTCCTGGGCTCAAGCGATCCTCCCACCGCAGCCTCCTGTGTGGCTGGGACTATAGGTGCGTCACCATGCCTGGATATTTTCTTTGCAGAGATCTCATTATGCTGTCCAGGCTGGTCTCCTCCTGCCTTGGTCTCCCAAAGTGCTAGGATTACAAGCATGAGCCACTTTACCCAGCATTATGTTTTTCTTTTAAATTCGTCAAAAGTGAAGCTACAAAGTATTGCTATTTTATAGCAACATTCTTGGAAATGGTGATTAACTCCTTTATGCAGAATCTGACATTTTAACAAAACTAGTTTTAAAGGGCATTGCCTGGGTTGATCTGACAGCCTATGAACAGACTGTTAGGAGTCGTCCCTTACTTGCTCTGGAACCCTGGTTCTCAAACTGCAGCATACATCAGAATTGTCTGGAGAGCTTGGTAAAACATTGCTGGGCCCCGTCTCCAGAGTTTCTCTTGAAGTCTAGGATGAGGCCTGAGAATGTGCATTTCTAACAAGTCCCCAAGTGATTCTGACACAGCAGGTTTGGGGACCTGATGTGGTTTGGCTGTGTCCCCATCCAAATCTCATCTTGAGCTATAGGTCCCATAATTCCCACATGTTGTGAGAGAGACCCAGTGGGAGATAACTGAATGATGGGGGTGGTTGCCCCATACTGTTCTCACGGTAGTGAATAAGTGTCACGAGATCTGATGATTTTATAAGGGGTGTCCGCTTCCACTTGACTCTCATTCTGCCTTGGCTGCTGCCATCTAAGATGTGCTTTCTGCCATGATTGTGAGGCCTTCCCAGCCACATGGAACTGCTGAACCCATTAAACCGCTTTTTCTTTATAAATCACCCAGTCTCAAATATGTCTTTATCAGCAGTATGAAAACAGACCAATACAGGAACATACTTTGAAAATCAATGGGGAAAAAACCAAAAACAAAAAACCCTTCAGTTGACTGACTGAAGAAACATATAGTAATGAGGGTGATTTAGGAATTCATTAATTCAGGGTCCTCTCCCTGAAGTGGGGTTTCTCAGACTGATCCTCAGGGCTTGCCTCACACATGGCACCTGATCTGCCGGGGGCTGCCAGGACTCAGGACTTTCTGGGCGAAAACTCAGGCAGTCCCAGGCAAACTGGGATGGTAGGGTCAAATAACTAAAGAAGAAATTTTTAAAAAGCAAATGCAGAAATGGGCAAACTATATTTTGTAACTCCAATTTACCCATTCTTCTTCTTCTTTCTTGCTAAAAAAAATTTAAGGGCCATTTATTGATAAAACAATAAAAATTAGTTTACCATTTAAAAAAAAGCTTAATATTTGCCTAGATTCTTATTGAAAGATAATTTATCATTAAAAAATACATTTAAAAGGTTTTAAAATAAAAAACATCTTACTGAATAGATTTCATATATTCCTTTTCGGCCTTCGTCACATTCACGGCGAACCCAATGTCTATTGAGGTAGGCACAAATTCCATTCAGCACTTTGCTTGAAAATCGATAATCTTCCCATTGTTGGGTGTAGAATTTCAGTACACTCTCATCCATCAAATCTTCTCCATCCTAAAAACAAGGTAACTAAAGCTTTAAGATGACTAATTTGTCACATCATAAATTAAAAATAAAAGTTAATAACACCTACTGCATTAAATACATTGATATATGTGATTTTAGACAGCTTCTTTAAATTATTCTGTATACAAAAATATGCTAATAAACTCTCTCAAGAATATAGTAAAAGAATTCTTTCATCTCAAATTAAACTGGAACATTTTTCATGGTATGAAATATGCACACACACTCAAATAAAAGTACCCTGAACAATTAGGATATACAGGTAATTCCTTTTTATTAAGAAATTTACCTCAAAATCATCTGTATTTTTGATATTTTGTCTTAAAAAAATTGGTTGGGTGCCGTGGCTCACACTTGTAATCTCAGCACTTTGGGAGGCCGGGGTGGGCAGATCACTTGAGGTCAGGAGTTTGAGACCAGCCTGGCCAACATGGTGAAACCCCATCTCTGCTAATACAAAATTTAGCCGTGTGTGGTGGCAGATGCCTGCAGTCCCAGCTACTCAGGACATTGAGGCAGGACAATCGCTTGAGCCCAGGAGACAGAGGTTGCAGTGAGTCAAGATTGCGCTACTGCACTCTAGCCTGGGCAACAGAGTGAGACTCCGCCTCAAAAAACAACAACAAATCCCAGCACTTTGGGAGGCCGAGGCGGGTGGATCACGAGGTCAAGAGATCGAGACCAGCCTGGTCAACATGGTGAAACCCCGTCTCTACTAAAAATACTAAAAATTAGCTGGGCATGGTGGCACGTGCCTGTAATCCCAGCTACTCAGGAGGCTGCAGCAGGAGAATTGCCTGAACCCAGGAGGTGGAGGTTGCGGTGAGCCGAGATCGCGCCATTGCACTCCAGCCCGGGTAACAAGAGTGAAACTCTGCCTCAAAAAAACCAAAAAAAAACAAAAAAAAAACCACAACAACAACAACAATCAAATCAACATGTCCTAATTAGCAATTTAGACCACAAGGCTAATACTATTCAATTTTTAAATGCATCTTCTTCCTTCTTTAAATTTACTTAAAAACCATGAAAACACTTTTTTGTGGTAATCTGTAAAAAATAACGTACAATGGTATAACAATATTTCTTAACAAGACCTCATAAAGAAAACGTCATTTTCCAAAATTTTTATCCAGATTTCCACAACTTAAGCCACAAATTTTTATCTGAAGGAGACTAACTTGAAATTTTTTCTTAGGAATTAATGGCATCTACCAAGTAAGCCTTACCCTTTAAAAACATTAATGGCACTGCCATTTAGGTGTGTGCAGCGGAGAAGCACAAAGAGGAAGGTGGGGGCTCCTCCCTGCAGGAAGGGCTGGCCCAAGCCCACTGGCTTCTCTGAGCCTCAGTGTCTTCAATGAAAACTAAATGGCTATGACAGACTTGAAGCTCCACACATATAAGGTACACAAGTGACAGAACAATCTATGGAAAAACCTGATCATCTCTTGACACAACCAATTTTTTATTCATTTGAATTTAAATAATATGAAATAAACTTTAAAATGTAAAGCTAAGCTATTCTGGATGATGGTACTTGACCTTTTTAAAATGCGAAAGTATCGCTGGGCGCGGTGGCTCAAGCCTGTAATCCCAGCACTTTGGGAGGCCGAGGCGGGTGGATCACAAGGTCGAGAGATCGAGACCATCCTGGTCAACATGGTGAAACCCCGTCTCTACTAAAAGTGCAAAAAATTAGCTGGGCATGGTGGCACGTGCCTGTAATCCCAGCTACTCAGGAGGCTGAGGCAGGAGAATTGCCTGAGCCCAGGAGGCGGAGGTTGCGGTGAGCCGAGATCGCGCCATTGCACTCCAGCCTGGGTAACAAGGGCGAAACTCCGTCTCAAAAAAAAAAAAAAAGCGAAAGTATCACTGATGGCATGGCCATCAACATTTTTATATAGCACAATACACTGTTTCTTACTTTAGTACTAAAGAATAATTAATTACAACATTCACTTTACCATGTGTTATGAATAAAAAGAACAGTGGCTTCAGCCAAGACTGTAGACACATCATTTGGGGAAGATGAAAATAACATACTAGACAGAACTTGTGGCCAATCAACTATGTATAGTCATTAGCATGATGTTTAAGTTTTCAATTAGCATGTAAAAATAAATTAAGTAAAACAATTTTGCATGATGCAGACATTTCTGCACATTGTATAAATCAAAAATGTTTAAAACATATACACGGAAGGTTCCTGTAAATTTCCCTGGGTTGAGAATACAGCTGTCTTCACTCTATGACAGTACAGAACCAGAAGAAGGAGCCAGTTGCTCACCTTGTGGCTGAATACAAGGAGTCACACTGTCTTTGCTATAAAGGATGAAGATCGAGGAAGAAAAAGGCAGGAGATGAAGGGGGAAAGCCTCCACCACTGCCTAAGCAAGGGCTTGGAGTGGGAGAGACCTATGCTAGAAGGAAATGGATATTCACAGTGAAACTCATCCTAGCCACGAGCACAATTTCACAGCAGTTTTGAAATATACATCATGGCCAGGCACAGTGGCTCACACCTGTAATCCCAACACTTTGGGAGGCTGAGGCAGAAGGACTGCTTGAGCCCAGGAGTTGGGAGACCACCCTGGGCAACACAGAGAGACCCTGATTCTACAAAAGATTTAAAAATTAGCTGGGAGCTGGTTATGGTGGTGCACACCAGTAGTCCTAGCTACTCAGAAGGTTAAGGCAGGAGGATTGTTTGAGCCCAGGAGTGGGAAGCTGCAATGACCTATGATTACATCAGTGCACTCCAGCCTAGGAGACAGAACAAGACCCTGTCTTAAAAAAAAAAAAAAAAAAGGGTACTTCACAACCATGTGTAAAGAGCAAGATCACATTTGAAAACCATTATTTCCAAGACTGAATAACCTTACAGTTGTTGATAACACTTTGATAGGGAACATCACACACTGGGTTCATAATAAAATGCAGGTAATTTGAATACATGTTTGCTTTAAATGAAAAAGTTCATCATTTCTAACAACCAAATCCAAAATGGTGGTAATTTAAGGAAAGTACTATTACGCTAAAAGATTACCAAAGCTTTCTAATTTTAAAAAAACAAAGTGAGCTGGGCACGGTGGTGAGCATTTGCAGAGTCCCCCCTACTCAGGAGACGGAAGTGGAAGACTCACTTGAGCCCAGGTGATCAAATCCAGCCTGGGCAACAACATAGTAAGACCTCCACCTCAAAAGAACAAAACCCCCAGAATATAGTTTATGATGGTTTCATATTCACAGTAGATAAAAGACTATGCAATAGCAAAACACTGTCACCCCCATTAGTGTCTAAAACAATGAACAGATGACAGTGAAAGATTTAACAAGTTAGAACCATTATTTCACTCCCTTTTTACACACTGTTGTGAATACTCAGTACATATGTAAAACATCTTACCTTAAGAAGATTTGTCAAGTAATTCTTCAAAAATTCCTTAAGTCGTTTGTATAATTCCAGGCCAACAAACTGAGCTCCTCCAGGTGTCTGCCCCTTTTTTGACTTAGAAGGAGGAACTCCAGCTCCTCGTGCTTGGTTTGACTGGTGAACACTAGTACAGTAGTTATAAACATGACTTGGAGGAAAGTTAAGGAAACCAACATATATCATAGACACCAACAGTCATTAACACAAACATATTTGCTGACATTTCATTACCAATACATTCCCAATGTATCGACCAAAACCTGTTAAAAAACTAGAGTGGAACGAAGATCCCATTCACACTATCCATAAAGCTAAAAGTCAACAAGCCCCATTCACAAGATTGCTGGTAGGCCTTGAGAGCAACACCGCCAAGGAGAATGGAACATTCCAGGAGGGAAGCTGCCCATAAAAAGAATCGGGACCTTTTGGATTATCTAATGTGACTGACCTTATGGAAAACTGTCCCGGAAGAAAAACGCAAGTACTGATTCCAGGAAAAACCAAAAGCGAACGATAAGCACTGTCTATGATGATGCTCAGCTGTAACTTTCTCAGAAGCATATTCTAAACACTGAAATCACACACTCTTTATTTTAAATGACTTAGAGAGCCAAGTCCTTATATTACAATAGTCATAGACATCTAAAACTTATCAGTCAACGGCGGCAGTATCCCAGTATCCGCACACTACTGAGACATACAGAGATATGCAAATCACAGCAGAGATAGAATGAGATGAGGACAGGCAGGGCAGAGATCCACTGTGTTCTGTTTTACCCTTTAAATATGATGAGCTTATCTGCAGGTATTATTAATTGACTAAAATGAACAGAAAGACACTTATACTCAGATCAACAAAACAATGTTCTGGCGTAATTAAGAATTTACTACATAAAGATACTTCAAGACAGTGGGTAAAAGATTATTTAATAAACGGCATGAGGGCAAGATATTTCTAAATATTCCATATTAAATTCCAAAATATAAATGGATTAAGATTTAAAATACACAAGCTGAAACAGCAAAACCAAGAATCTATATTTGAACACTTACCTATTCTCAGGTTGGAGTGGCCCTTTCTAAGTAAGGCCATACAAACAAATGAGTTCAAAATTGTAGATTAAGAAGAAATATCTTTAACTATCTTTAATAAATTAAAGTGATTTAAAGCAATATGAAAAAATGAATCTCTGGAAACATGAACAAAGCATACAACAGAAAATCTAAAAGGTAAAATAAATGACCCAGTTTTGCATTCCCACACTTGTCTCATATTCCACCTACAGTGCCCATCCCCCAACTTTTGAGAAAATATTACAGGTTATAAGTGAAGCACTATGTTCTCCTCTGTAATCCCACTCCTTCCTCTTACCCTAGAAAATATCACCATGATTTGGTACATATCATTCCTATGAATGTTTTTATATTTTACTGGATATATATCAAATACACTTCACATGTTCTACATTGTTAAATTACACAAACTGTAACATGTACATTTGCGCTACCATTTTTGATATTTGACAAAGCTACAGCTGTAATACACTGTGTAACACACATTTACAACACTCTAGCAACTCTCTTGGTGGTGGACCTTGCTAATGATTCTTTTAGCAGGTGCATTTTTTTTTTTTATATATATTTACAAACAAAGCTGCAAAGAATAAAACTAACAGTTCTCCTTGCACACCTGTACAAATTTCCTGGAGCACAGAAATACTGGGTGACAAGAGAATGAGATTTTTTTTCGAGACAGTCTGTCACTCAGGCTGGAGTGCAAGGGTGTCATCTGGGCTCACTGCAACCTCTACCTCCTAGGTTCAAGTGATTCTCCTGCCTCAGCCTCCAGAGTAGCTGGGATTACAGGCACCTGCCACCATGCCTGGCTAATTTTTGTATTTTTAGTAGAGACAGGGTTTCCCCACATTGGTCAGGCTGGTCTTAAACTCGACCTTGGGTAATCCACCTGCCTAGACCTTCCAAAGTTGCTAGGATTACAGACATGAGCCAGTGTGCCAGTCCCTTTAAAAAATTTTTTTTCTAGAGATGGGGTCTTGCTATATTGCACAGGCTTGGTCCCAAACTCCTGGGCTCAAGCAATCCTCCCGCATTTGCCTTCCAAAGTCATGGGTTCAACTTATTACCAGTTGCCATCTTGGTGCTACAAAGTAGCTGTCCAGCACACTTTAGTGCATGAATTTTCATCGCCCACAACCTTGGCCATGCATGTGTACTGTGGTTTACCATGGTTTTAATATCCCTTTCTAGGGAACAGGCAGAGTTTGTTTGTTTTTATTAAAGAGACCGGATCTCATGATGTTGCCCAGGCTGGAGTGCAATGGCTATTCACAGACATGATCATAGTGCACTACTGCCACCAACTCTTGGTCTGTAGGGATCCTCCTACCTTAGCCTCCTGGAAAGCTGAGAATACAGGCACATGCCACCACACTGGCTTGACTTAGCATAATTCTTAAGGGCCTTAGGATTTCAGAATGGTAAGTGGGCACTGGCTTCAACAGTCACCAGTTGCATTCATCCCTCAAAGAGTCAGCCTGTCCTTTGAAGCTTTGACACCAGGCATTAACCTCTCCTCTTCAGCTATGAAAGTCCTAGGTGGCATCTCCTTCCAGTAGAAGGCTGTTTTGACTCAACTGAGTATCTGTTTTTATGCAGCCACCTTCATCAATGATCCTAGCTAGGTTTTCCAGCTAACTTGTGGCAGCTTCTCCATCAGGACTTGCTGCTTCACCTTGCACTACTGTTATAAAAGATGGCTTCTTTCCTTTAATTGCATGAACCAACCTCTGCTAGCTTCCAGCTTTTCTTCTGTAGCTTCCTCACTTCTCTCAGCCTTCACAGAATTGCAAAGAGTTAGGGCCTTGCTCTGGATTAGGCACAGGCGTAAGGGAATGCTGTGGCTGGTTTGTCTTCTATCCAGACCACTCAAACTTTCTACTTACCGGCAATATGGCTGTTTTGCTTTCTTATCATTTATGCATTTACCAGAGCAGTGCTTTTCATTTCCTTCAAGAACGTTTCCTTTGCATTTACAACTTGGCTGTTTAACACAAGAGGCCTAGCCTTTGGCCTATCTCAGCTTTCAATATGCCTTCCTCATTCAGCTTAATCATTGCTAGCTTTTGATTTAAAGTGAGAGACATGAGACTCTTCCTTTTACTTGAACATTCTGAAGCCACTGTGGGGTTATCAACTGGCCTCAGTTGAGTATTGCTGTTTCTCAGCGAGTAGGGAGGCCAAAGAGAGATGCAGTAAAGGCCAGTCGGTGGAACAGACACATGCATTAATGGATTAAATTTGCTGTTTTAAGTGCGTGCAGTGTGTGGCACCTCAAAACCTTTTTTTTTTTTAATTATTAATTTTGCCAGAGGCTTGTCTCTTAGTTTTTTAAAGAACTATTTTGGGTTTTAATAATTTTCATTACTGTATCTTTACTTCATTTGTTCCTTTTCATTTACTTTTTTCCTTACATATGCTTTCTCTCGATACATCCTTGTTTTGGTTAACTTTGTAGTTTTTCTTTTTTTAAGTAAGCATTTGAATACTTATAAAATGTTCATACTACACAGAAGGTACCTGAAATACTTAATAGTTTCTTCTACATGCCCCTTTGACTGCATCACATAAATCTGATGTGTTTATATTTTCCTTCTCATTCAGTTCTATTTTCTCTTTTCCACCGTTCGTTCTAAGAGTTAAACAGTTCAGATGTCCAAAATGTATTTTTTAATCTTCAAAAAAATTTCATTTTAAAATTAAATTGCAGAAACATGAGAATGTTATCTTTTTGATTGTTGCTTTAAAATGTGATGAGACTCGTTTAAAATGTAATTTCTCCTGGGCCAGAACAGGGTGGGCCATCATTTCGCATGTGCCTAAGAAGAATGCCTATCTCTCACTGTTGGATCCAGGGACCTGTTACTGTTGGTCAGCTCTATTTTTCAGATGTTCTATATTGTTTCTGATTTGTCTGCTTGCTAATTACCAAGAAATTTTTAGTGAAATCTCCCAATAATGGTTTTACCAATTTCTAATTGTCTAAAATACTTGTCATATTTTGAGGCAGTGTTAACTAATACACATATCTGAAATTATATTCTTGGTAACTTGTACCTTTTATCATTAGGAAGTAACCATGTTTATTCCTAACAATATTGCCTTAGAAACGTATTATATCTGATGTTATTACACCTACTATTTGGTGAGAATTTTCCTTAAATGTTTTTGTTTCAGCCCTTTATTTTCAACCTTTGTTTCTGTGTCTTGGTGTGTCCACTGTCAACCACCACAGCATAATTCACTTTTAAAAAAAACTGGGTCTAATATTATTTGATAGGCAAGTTTGGTTTTAGGTAAACTGTTTTATACATATTTGTATAAATAACATTTGTATAAATTTTTTACACGCTTGTGTAAATAAATAACATCTGGATTAATTTCTACCATCCTATTTTGTATTTTCTATTTTAATTCTTTTTCTGTTTCTGGTTTTCCTCTCTTTCCCCTTCTACTAAAATGGTAGTTTACTTGTTCCATTATGGCTCGTTTTATTTTGGAGTTACACATTCTTGTCATGGTTAAATAATTACCTTAAAATATGACATGCCAACTTTGCCT
The DNA here is from genome assembly GCF_048565385.1 of Saimiri boliviensis. Lineage (NCBI taxonomy): Eukaryota > Metazoa > Chordata > Mammalia > Primates > Cebidae > Saimiri > Saimiri boliviensis. The sequence goes on from NC_133458.1 coordinate 9,631,174, forward strand.
TATAACAATTCTGGAAGATTCTATTACCTTTTCAAGTATTTCTGGTCCCCTTTCTATTTTCTCCTAGCTCTTCTATTATGTGTACGTGGGATATTTTCATGTTACCTTCTATATCTCAGTTGAAAGTCTTCAATCACCTTCTATCACTTTATCTTTGTTCAAACTTTCTAATTTTTCCTGATCTGCCATGGGTTAAGTGATTCTCTTTCAGCTGTGCCAACTTTACTGTTTAATTTTAATGACTTCATTTGACATTTATAGAATTTTTCTTTTAAAAACCTGTCCTGTTTTCCATAGTGTTTTGTTCTTTTATTCTAAAGACAGACTTTCCCCACTCTCCTTATATCCAGAGCTCAGCTTAAATACTTTACTAGTTGCTTTCCTGGTTGATGATGATCATGATTCTTTTTCACCTATACACTAAAGGGTATTTAGGTTTCTGTCTTCTAGATTTCCATGGAAATGTCAGCTCCCAACCCCCTCCCAGCCAGGAACAAGCTTTTGTTTCCTTTTCTGTGTGTCCCTACCTGCCAGCCCACCTCACTCACATCCTTATGCTGCCACACAGAGGCTCACAGTGGTTAGCGCCTTCATTGTTAGCTCTCTTCTTTCTCTTCTTCAGATGCCTGGGCACTCCCTCTCACTTCTGTGCAGAGCATTACACTTTGCTGTATTTCCCACAGCACTCAATTTTACGTGCTTGGTTCCAGGATGTTTTAGGTTATTTAGTTCAGCCTGACTTTGTTCCCTGGCAATCTACTGCTTCCCAGCTACTAAATTAACGAAGTTTTTTTAAAAAAACAAACCTGACGCTAGGTAAAGTGAAGGAAAATGGGAGCTTCCATATGTTTGACGTAAGAGTGTACACCAGGCGTCCCCAAACTATGGCCTGCGGGCCGCATGTGGCCCCCTGAGGCCATTTATCCGCCCCCCCCCCCCCCCCCCCCCCCCCCCCGTCGCACTTCAGGAAGAGGCACCTCTTTCATTGGTGGTCAGTGAAAGGAGCACAGTATGTGGTGACCCTCCAGCGGTCTGAGGGACAGTGAACTGGCCCCCTGTGTAAAAAGTTTGGGGACGCCTGGTACACAATGACACTGTTTCTGGAGTAAAAACTGGTAAAACCTGGAAACATTCAAAAGCCTTCAACAAGTGCATTCCTTTTGATACAGCAATTATATTCATAAGCATTTGTCACACAGAAATCATCACGGAACTGTACAAATACTTAGCTAGCAAACTATCACAGCATTCCTCCTAATGGTAAAAAAACTTGTAACAAGCTATCTGTCAAACAAAGGAAATTAGTTAAATCCACTGTCGGATCCATCTGAAGATAAGAGTATGCAGCTTTTAACAATGTCACGGAATAGATGGTGGTTAAAAAGACTGCAATACATTTATCAAATTTCAGCTAAGACATCAATCGTAACATGTATCAGTAACATGTATCTTTAAGTATCACTAAGAAAAGAAAATGCTGCCAATAAGAATGCATTTTATCAGATGGAATTTTTATTTGTACTTACTAAAGAAACATCTGTTTCAGACTTAACAAATTTATTCTAACATTCTTCTAAGTAGATACAGAAAAGCTACATAGATTGGCCAGGATATTGCCAAAATGTTTTCACATAAGAGTCCATTCTGAATCATTATGACTCTTACTAAGGATGTCTGTGTTTTCCAGACAACGTTGTCTTCTGAGCCATGGGTGTTAACACTTCTTAGTAGTAGTCCAAGACTAATTCCAGGATTTTCTCCTAATCTGCACCCATCCATTTTGTAAGTCTGATCCTGAGCTTTCTTGCTATCAAAAGGTTTGTTCTTCAGAGCAGATTCTTGCAATGGTCCTTAAATGACTTGCTGACAGAAAGAACAAGGCTGCATGCAAGGGTGCACTGATGCCATGATGATGATGGGTCATCATGGACACCTGGCCAGCTACTGTACTGTGCACACTGACTTTGGGATGCACTTGAGTCAATGTAGCAGTTGCTTCTAGAGAGCAGGGTTAGGGGTTTTAAACTTTTGGCTACAGAATCCTTTCTTCTCACCTAGTATTCCTTGTGGAGGAAAGCTCAGTGCCCAGAACACTGTCATCCCCACCATTACTTCCTCCTCCAAGCCCACGCCTCAGAGATGACCTCACTTACACACAGGCAAGGGGTCTCACAAAACAGATTGAAAGGCACAACTTAAACAAAATGAACACCTCTTAAAAGCTGTTTTAAAGTTTCTATTGACTTTAACACCACATTCATTCCCAAATTAGCACCACTCCTCACCATTATCTAATCAGGAATGGAAAGCATTAGATGACAGCCGTTAGGAGATTTCCTGCTTATGACAATTTAGGTTCAACTTATATCTAAATTAAAGAGATGAAACAATGCAAAACAACTGAAGAACAAGCCAGAGTGTTATGATCCAACCTTCCCCACCCACAGTGAGAACCATCTTTAACTGTTTCTAGACTTAGTTCTTTATTTTTAGCTGGATATGTACATGTCTTTAAATCATATGCTTGTTTTGTTCTTTGACCAATCAACTTTCGCCTAAATTACTGCTTTCCTGCGAACAGAGAACGCATCTCCTTTCTAACCCTACCTCCAGTCCATCTTCATCCTAATAGTCACTGTGGAATCTTTGAAACTTTAAATTACTTAAACCATGAGTCCAATTTTAGTACCAAATTATCTAACCACATTTCTGGCAAATAATGATAAACTCTGGAAAAAATCTTAAAACAACGATCTTGAAGGAATCAGAGGACAACCAAAAGGAGACGTATACTGAAAGGTGGCCTAGTGTTGGAAGAGGGGAATGGCACAATTCAACACTGATTTAAAGAAACAGAAAAATGACACCCACTCTCAAGACAAAAGACAATCTGTAACAGAGACCAGCTGGAGATGACCCAAATGTTGGAATTAGGAGACAAAGACTCTAAAGCAACTATTATAATCAAAGATATAGAAAAATATGTTCATAATCAATGAAAGTTGCAGCAATGCAGCACAAAAATAGAAACTATGAAAAAAGAACAAAATTAAAAACCTAGAATGGAAATACTAGGAAATCTAGAATAAATTACTTATTGGATGGTCTTGACAACAAAATAAAGACAAGAGTCATGGGTTTGAAGACAGACCAACAAAAATGATCACCTTTTGAGAGGAAAAAAAAAAAGATAAAAACGGCTAGAAAACCAAAGGGGGGAAAATACTGAAAGCAGAGAGGGAAAAATAACGTAACAGAAAAAGAATTCAAATGACCAGTAACTTCTCATCAAAAGCTACAAAGGCCAGAAGATAGTGCAATAACATGTTTAGTGGTGGGGGAAATAAAGCAGGGGGGGGCGGAGGGGCTGAAAGAGAAAACAGAAATCAATGTAATTCTATAGCCAGTGAAAATACCTTCAAAATGAAGGCAAAATAATGCTATTTTCAGGCAAAATAAAACTAAGGGAATTCAGAGTACAGACCTGCATTATGAGTGGAAACGAACTGACACTACAATAGGAATCCTGCATCTCTAGGAGGACATGAAGAGCAGTATAAACAGTAAATATCTGGGTACATACACCTTTTTTTCTTAGTTCTTTAAAATACAAAGGATGGTTTAAAACAAAAATGTATAATACCATCTTGTGGGTTTAAAAACATATGTAGAGGTAATATAAAGGAGAGGGATAGGGACAGTAAACGGAACTATACGACTACAAGTCCTCTACATTTTCTACGACGTCAAACAATCTTTTTTTTTTTTTTTTTTTTTTTGAGACGGAGTTTCGCTCTTGTTACCCAGGCTGGAGTGCAATGGCACGATCTCGGCTCACCGCAACCTCCGCCTCCTGGGTTCAGGCAATTCTCCTGCCTCAGCCTCCTGAGTAGCTGGGATTACAGGCACGCGCCACCATGCCCAGCTAATTTTTTGTATTTTTAGTAGAGACGGGGTTTCACCATGTTGACCAGGATGGTCTCGATCTCTTGACCTCGTGATCCACCCGCCTCGGCCTCCCAAAGTGCTGGGATTACAGGCTTGAGCCACCGCGCCCGGCCGACGTCAAACAATCTTAGCTCTAAGTAAAATGTTAAGAAAAAAAAAATGTGTATTATATCCCTAGAGCAATCTCTTTATTCCTCCTTCTCTCTCTTTCTCACACAAACACACAACCTCTCTGCAGAGGCATAAACAACCAACAGACATATTAAAAAGGAACTATAAAAAAATTTCAAATAATCCTAAAGAAGGGTGGAAAGCAAGAATGAAGAAAATTTTTAAGGGGAAAAAAAACCAAAATGGTAGGCCTAAAATTAATCTATAAATAATTATAACAAATGTTAAAAGGCTAACACTACAATTAAAAGACAGAGATGTTCAGAAGGGGCAGAGCAGTAAGACCGCTCTATATATTGACATGAGGGATACAATTTAAATATAAAAATACATATAGGTTGAAAGCAAATAGATAAAAAATGATAATCATGCAAATACTAAACATAAGAAGAGGCTAAAGAAACTGTAACTATCAGACGACAAATTACTACCAGGGATAAAAGGGGACATATTTCATAATAAATGTCAATTTACTTAAAAGACAAAATTGCAAATAATTCCCACGTGTCAAGAGCTTCAAAATATATTTAAAAACAATGTTTTTTTTTTGAGACAAGTCTTGCTCTGTAGCCTAGGTTGGAGTTCAGTGGCATGATCTCAGTTCACTGCAACCTCCACCTCCTGGGTGTGAGTGATTCTCCTGCCTCAGTCTCCAGAGTAGTTGGGACTATAGGTGCCTGCCACCACACCTGGCCAATTTTTGTATTTTTAGTAGAGATGGGGTTTCACCAAGTTGGCCAGGCTGGTCTCAAATTCCTAGCCTCAGGTGATCTGCCGCCTCAGCCTAAAATACATGAAAATTTGACAGAATTAAAGGGTAAAGGAGAAAATTTCACAATCATAGGATGAGATTCAACATTCCTCTCAGCAACTAGACCAAAGGAAAAATATCAATCATGACTTGGATGATCTGTTAAGACTATCAATCACCTTAGGTCATAACTTAATGGGCAGTTATAACATTCTACACCCAGTGGTATACTGATAAACTGGCTTTCTGTGGGGAAAAAAGAGAAAAGAAAAAAACCCCCTAATTTGTAGACTCTGTAGATGTCCGTTGCATAAGCCTCCCACCGTGGCAGATGCAGGCTCCCAACAGGACATCATCACACAAGGAGCCGGGGAGAGATGTGCACAATCATCTCCTGCAACCTGATCTGATGCAGCTCCAGCACGTCACTGCCGACAGCCAACAGCTGCAGAATCCACATTCTTTTCAAGAGTACATGGTATGTTCAACAAGACAGGCTATTTTCTGGGCCATTAAACACGTTTCAATACACTTAAAAGGACTGAAATTACACAGCGTGTTCTCTGATCAAAACGGAATTAATAATTAGGAATTAGTAACAATAAACTATGTGAGAAAATCTAATATTTAAAAAAAATATCTTTCCACATAATTCGAAGGTCAAAAAACGTTTTGAACTAAATGATAATGAAGATACGCAATATATCGAAATTTGTAGAATGAGGCTAAAAATCCTGACAAGGAAATTTATACTTTCAAATACTTGTATCAGAAAAGGTAGGAAGGGTTGGGTGTGGTGGCTGATACCTGTAATCCCAGTACTTTGCGAGGCTGAGGCAGGCAGATCACTTGAGGTCAGGAGTTTGAGACCAGCCTGGCCAACATGGCAAAACACCCAGTCTCTACTAAAAATACAAAAATTAGCTGGGCATGGTAGCGCATGCCCAGAGGCTAAGGCAGGAGAATCGCTTAAACCCAGGAAACAGAAATTGCAGTAAGCCAACAACGTGCCATTGCACTCCAGCCTGGGCAACACAGTGAGTGAGACTCCATCTCCAAAAAAAAAAAAAAAAGGTAGAAAGATTTTACAATTATTTATTAAAATGGCAATATTCCCTGTCATGGTTCAGCTGTATCCCCACCCAAATAGCACCTTAAACTGTAATAACCTCCATATGTGAAGGGCAGGGCCAGGTGGAGATAACTGAATCATGGTGGCAGTTTCCCCCACATTGTTCTCATGGTATTAAGTCTCACAGAATCTGATGGTTTTTTAAATGGGAGTTTCCTTGCATAAGCTCCCTTGCCTACTGCCATGTAAGACATGCCTTAGCTTCTCCTTTGCCCTCTACCATGATTGTGAGGTCTCCCCAGCCATGTGGAACTGTGAGTCCATTAAGCCTCTTTCCTTTATAAATTGCCCAGTCTCAAGTATGTCTCTATTAGCTTTGTGAGAACAGACTGATACACTCCCCAAGTGGATCCACAGACTCAATATAATCCCTAGCAGAATCCCAGACGGCTGTTTTGTAGGAAGTAACAAGCTGATTCCAAAATTCATATGGAATTTCAAGAGATTCAAAACAGCCAAAATAATCTTCAGAAAGAACAATGTTGGAGGATTCAAACATCACAATTTCAAAACCTACTGCAAAATGATAGTAATAAACCCACGAGTCTATGGATACCTGATTGTCAACAGGGGTGCACATCAAAACCACAATGAGACAATACATTGCTGGTGGGAAAGTAAAATAATGCAGCCACTTCGGAAAATAATTTGGCAGTTATGTAAATGGTTAAACACAGTTACCATCTTACCCAGAAAGAAGGCTTGTAGACATCAAAGAGAAATGAAAACATATGTCTACATAGAAACCTGTAAACAAGTATTTACAGCAGCACTATTCGTAATAGTAAAAGGTGGAAACATCTCAACTGTCCATCAGCTAATAAATGGATAAACAAAATGTGGTATATCCACACAATGGAATCTTACATGCTATAACCTGGATGAAGTTTGGAAGCATTATGCTAAGCGGAAGAAAGCCAGTCACAAAAGACCACATGTATTAGTCTGCCATAACAAAATACCACAGACTAGACAGCTTAAACAACAGGAATTTATTTTCTCACAGTTCTGGAGACTAGAGGTCCAAGCTCAAGGTGCTGTCAGGGTTGGTTTCCGGTGAGGGTTCTCTTCCGGGCTTGCAGGCAGCCACCTTTCCTCTGTGTGTACGTGGGGAGAGAGTTCTCTGGTGTCTCTTCCTCTTCTTATAAGGACACCAATCTTATCGGGGTAAGGCCTCACCCTCATGATCTCATTTAACCTTAATTATTTCCCCAAAGAGCCTCATCTCCAAATGCCATCCAAATACACAGGTGTTAGTTTCAAGATATGAATGGAGGAGGGGCACAGTTAAATCCATAACACCACATATTACATAACTATATTTATACAAAATTTTCAGAATAGGCGAATTTAGAGAGACGGAAAGTACACTGGTGGAAGGTGGGGGTAAGAAGAAAGCAACAACTAAAGGGGACAGGGTTTCTTTTTGAGATGATGAAAATCTTCTAAAACTGAATGTGACAGTTGAACATTATCTGTAAATATACTAAGAACTACTGAAATGCAGACTTTAAATGAGTGCACTGTATGCCATGTGAATTATATCTCAATAAAGCCATTAAGGTCGGGTGCAGCGGCTCATGTCTATACTCCCAGCACTTTGGGAGGCCAAGGTGGATGGATTACTGGAGGTCAGAAGTTCAAGACCAGCCTGGTCAACATGGTGAAACCCCATCTTTATTAAAAATACAAAAAAGTTAGCTGGGCACAGTGGCGGGCACCTGTAATCCCAGCTACTTGGGAGGCTGAGGCAGGAGAATTACTTGAATCTGGGAGGTGGAGGTTGCAGTGAGCTGAGATTGCACCACTGCACTCTGGCCTGGGCAAAAAGAGTGAAACTGTCTCAAAAAAACAAAAACAAAAACAAACAAAAAAAAAACCATTCCAATCAATCAACTTTTAGGGTAGAAATTGATAAGAAGTTGACAGTCCATTGAGGAAAAGATTTTTCAACAAATGATGCTGGAATAATTGGACACAGGGGAAATTTAACCTCAAGTTCTACTGCACACCATATACAAAGGCTAACTCCAGGTGGATCACAGGTCTAAGAGTAACTACCCAATCCATAAAGTCTTAAGAGGAAAATAAAAATATCTTTGAGATCTAGGCAAAGGTTTCTTATATCACGGGGGCAATAACTGCAAAAAAAAATAAAACCAATTAAATTAGGTTTCCTCAAAATAAGCATTTGCTCACGCAAAGACACCATTAAGAAAATGATTAGGAAGCCTCAGACTTGGAGAAATTATCAGCAAAATACATTAGACAAGACACTGGTATCCTTGACACATAAAGAACTAAAACTAAATAACAACAAGTAAAATATCCCAAAAATGGGAAGAAAAAAAAAAAAAAAGGAGGTGAAAGACTTGGACACTTTACAAAGGATGATGTACGAATGGTCAATGAGCATGTAAAAAGGTGCTCAATGGACACGAAGTTGACGTGGAGCCTGAGAGGTGCCCCCAGTTTAGGGCACCTTTGCCTAAAGAACAGGATCAACTGTGCTTCGAATCCAGGCTGAGTCATCGGAGGCAAGAGTGAAAGCGGATCTTATATAGCTGATGACACACAGTCTTAGCTTCACAGTATTTTTATCTCAGCTTTAAATCAACTGAACTATATGGAGAAACGTTATCAGAAACAGAACGAGCAGACTCTTCATGTGATCAGAAGCTGCGTGAGGGAGCTCTGTCCAGGGCACCAGCCACTCCTCATACCTCACTGGTAAGAGACAGGAGCAAAAAGCACTATTGGGATAATTCAAGTGTACTACCTGGAATGGGAGAATTCCCCATGTTAAAGGAAGGACTGTAAAATGGATATGTTCCTGAATTATGAGGTGTGGCACTTTCCTAAAGAATGAGCCCTGAATGGCTCCTGTGGGAAGGACAGGGCTGGAGCCACCGGGCTGCTCTATATGGCCTGGGTTCCTGCTGCTCCCCACACCTGTCACCCCTCCCCCCAGTGCCACACCCACCACCTCTTCACCTGACATGCACACAAATTAAGTGTTCACAAATCATTTACTTTCGAAGAGTAAGTAGAAAAATGAACTATGACTAATCTTTGGAAGAAAAATGGTCATATCTAAAGTTATTTTTAAAGAAAAAAACAGTACAAGGAAAAGTTAAAACATAGAAAATAAGATGAAATAAGAAAAAGCAAAAACACGAGATAAAAAATTAAAAATCTACAATTCAGCAGATAATAGGTTATTTTATACTAAGGCAGCTACAGACTCTAACAAACCCATACATTTGACTTTTAAAACTCTTGAGGTTCTTTTCTGAAGGTTCTCTGAGAGCTTCTTTGGCCAGAAAGCAGGTGAGAAGGTAAGCAGGTGAGAAGGTAAGCAGGTACCTGCGGCCTCCTCCGCAGGCAGGTGAGGAAATGGTGTAAGGCGGTACAGGAGTTTATGTTCAAGAGCCAAGCCTTGCTTTTCTACTGATGGGCAGAGGCAAGCTGCTGTGAAAAGGTCCTAGTAGATGCAAAGCTTCGCACCTCACCTTTCAGCAGGCAGACGCTCTCTGGGCACCTGTCCGGTGCCAGTCATCATGTGTGCTACTTAGACCTCACTGACAGACTGCCTTCCTGGAGTTCATCATCTACTACTAATGTGATATCAAGTGAGCAGCGGTGTGACAGAGCCGTATTCTCAAATGTCTCTGTTACCCACAGCACCATGCCTTATTTCTGAAGCGAACACATCTGGGGAATCAGTTCTTGACTTTGAGTTATTACCAAACTCCAACCACTGTCATTATGTTAAAGAAAAGCCAATTCAATCAAAGCAGCAAAACTAAACAGAACAGAATTATCTCCTACTACCATTTGCTTTTTAAATGTAACTTAAAAAGTGGAAATTTAAAGAAGTAACTTCTACAAAAAAATCACATGGAAAGACTGCACTAAAAATTGTATTAAAAATACAGTACTTCCTAGGCCAGGTGCAGTGGCTCATCCCTATAATCCCAATACTTTGGGAAGCTGAGGTGGGCAGATCGCTTGAGGTCAGGAGCTCGAGACCAGCCTGGCTAACATGGTAAAACCCTGCCTCTACTAAAAATACAAAAATTAGCTGGGCATGGTGGTATGTGCCAGTAATCCCAGCCACTCAGGAAGCTGAGGTATGAGAATCACTTGAACCCAGGAGGCGGAGTTTGCAGTTATGATCTGGGATCATAGCCAAGATTGCACCACTGCACTCCAGTTGGGGCAACAGAGCAAGGTGCCCTCTCAACAAACAAAATTAATTAATTAAAAAAATATACAGATAGATAGTACTTCCTATCTTCACATGTTAACAAGTTTATCTGTACCAAATGGCAAAACAGCAGGCTCACACACTATGCTGCATAATCCATCTGTAGTCACAAAAGAATAAAGTCCTGTCCATTCTGTGGGTAGATGCATTTCTGAAAAGCAACATCCTGGCCGGGCGCAGCGGCTCAAGCCTGTAATCCCAGCACTTTGGGAGGCCGAGGTGGGTGGATCACGAGGTCAAGAGATCGAGACCATCCTGGTCAACATGGTGAAACCCTGTCTCTACTAAAAATACAAAAAATTAGCTGGGCATTGTGGCACATGCCTGTAATCCCAGCTACTCAGGAGGCTGAGGCAAGAGAATTGCCTGAACCCAAGAGGCGGAGGTTGCGGTGGGCCGAGATCACACTATTGCACTTCAGCCTGGGTAACAAGAGCGAAACTCTGTCTCAAAAAAAAAAAAGAAAGAAAGAAAGAAAAGAAACATCCCATATGAAGCAAATAAATTTATATCTAATAGCATACTTCAAAAGCAAAAATTACTTGCAATTGATTATGATGAACTAAAAAATGTGTTATATAATGTTCAAAGTACTTTGAGTATATATACCATGAATCCAACTTCAAAAATAGCCGAAGAATGTGCCGTAGTTATACTAACCAAAATAAGAAAAAAAATCACAAAGTATGCTATCTGATAATTTCTATAGGATCTTACTTTAAGACAGATATACGATTTCTCAGTCCTAAAAATGATTTTAATAGTACCAGGTCAGTAATAAAAGGTAAAGAGAATTTTGTTAACAATGACTTAGCATCTACAAAAGGCAAACTAATAAACTGTACTTTTTTTTTTTTTTGAGACAGAGTTTCGCTCTTGTTACCCAGGCTGGAGTGCAATGGCGCGATCTCGGCTCACCGCAACCTCCGCCTCCTGGGTTTAGGCAATTCTCCTGCCTCAGCCTCCTGAGTAGCTGGGATTACAGGCACGTGCCACCATGCCCAGCTAATTTTTAGTATTTTTAGTTAGAGACGGGGTTTCACCATGTTGACCATGGTCTCAATCTCTTGACCTCGTGATCCACCTGCCTCGGCCTCCCAAAGTGCTGGGATTACAGGCTTGAGCCACCGCGCCCGGCCTAAACTGTACTTTTAAATGCATGCTCTATACTGAAAATCTAGAAGGCAAAGAAGAGCAATTTTTAAAAAATCACCTACAAGCCCACCATCTTATAAGGGACAGTTCCTTTCAATATGGTGTACATAAACTTTTTCAAAAGCAAGAGCGTGTGCTGGTGGCTCACAATTCACATACCACTTTAAATCCTGCTTTCCCACAGCAATATATCATGAACATTATTCCATGTCAACAGTCTTCATTGCATTTTTAATGTTTAATGGCCGTTTACAGTTATACCAAATCCTTAATACTGAAGACTGAGGTTGTTTTCCATTGTTTTCTATTATCAAAACATGTGGAAGAGGCTTGCACATACAATTTTGAATACAGCTGTTTCCTTAGGATATATCAGAATTATCTCCTACTACCATTTGTTTCCCAAATGTGAATTAAAAAGTGGAAATTTAAACAAGTAACTTCTATAAAAATCACATGGAAAGACTGCACTGAAAGTGGTATTAAAAATACAGTACTTCCTAGGCCAGGTGCAGTGGCTCAACCGGTTTAAAAATAAACAAATTGCTGAACCAAAGTACATTTTTATGTCTCTAGAAATATATAGGCCAGGGTTGTGTGGTTCATGCCTATAACCCCACAACTTTGGGAGGCTGAGGTGGGAGGACTGCTTGAGGCCAGGAGTTCAAGAACAGCCTGGGCATCATAGCAAAACCCATGTCTGCAAAAAAATAAAACATTAGGTGCGGTGGTGTGCACCTGCAGTCCCAGCTACTCAGGAGGTTGAGGTGGGGTGGGGGGCCGGGGTGGAATCACTTGAGTCCAGGAGTTGGAGGCTGCGCTGAGCTATGATCATGCCATTGCGCTCCAGCCTAGTGAAAGAGCAAGACCCTATCTCAAAACAAAAAAATACATTTCTAAATTTCCCTACAGAAAGATCATAGCAAGCTAACATTTCTGCCTGCACTGCAGAGCTTGGTCTCCTTGCTGACACTGGCTGTAGTAGTCATTTCTTTACAATGTTTTTCAACCTGACAGGTAAAAACAGATCTCACTCTGTTGCCCAGGCTGGAGTGCAGCAGTGCAATCAGAACTCATTGCAGCCTTGACCTCCCAGGACCATGTGATTCTCCTGTCTCAGCCTTCTGAGTAGTTCGGACCACAGGCATGCACCACCACCCCTGGCTAATTTTTTTTTTTTTTTTAAAAGAAACAAGGTTTTGCTATGTTGCCCAGACTGGTCTCAAACTCCCAAATTCTGGGAATTAAAGGCATGGCCTAATTCTTCATTTCTTTGACGGTTATAAGGTTGAACATTTCCCCATATGCTTACTATTTGCATTTCTTCTTTTTGTGAACCAGTATGTTCTTTTACAGACGTATGCTAAAAGTATGGATAAACATACATATACATAAGAGAAGGAAGGATTACATCTGAAAAATATGAAAAACTTTCTATATTTAGGTTCATTTGATGTAAGCCATGCTCATTAGGTGAGCAGAATCAGATTAATGTAAGACTCCTAAATGAAGAGTGAAAGATGAAAAGTGTCTAAACACATTTGTTGGGCTGGCTGGTTATTCTAAAACAGACATGGATCATCATTAATCTACTTAGAAGATGATTTGTTATTCCTTCTGTTTGATCTGCTGTTCTTTGAAATTTTGGTTGATAAAGGAGAGAATTTTGCAGTAAGCAGGAGAAGTAGGAAGGCTGCCACCTGAGCACGCCTCTGCCGCTGTAGCTCCTATGGAAGAGAAGGCGACGGTCAGTGTGGACCTGAAAAGGGCACTGCTCAACCGGCAGGTGCTGAGCTGCAGGAGGGACCAGCATGTCCTGGCACAGTGTCCCTGCAAAGCACAGCTGCAGGCTCCAAGCAGATTGACTCGGGTGAAAAAGTGCCCCGACCCCCAGCTATCATGAATCTTACCACAAAACATCAAAACGGAAAATTAAATGTGAATTCTGAATGTGCTTATGTTACGATTTACTGAGAGCAACGAAGACTATGAAATATGAATGAGATCCTTACAGTGCTAGTGGTGGGAAAGAAGACAGGAAAAACCAGCTCAAGAACAAAATCAACTAATTCAGGCCACAGCACTGTACAGGAAGACAAATAGAAACTTCCAAGTTCATGAGTATTTATTCAGGTAGGGAGAAAAAAAAAGAGAAAGACATCAACAAGAAAGTGTAAACTGACTCCATGAGAAGGTAAAATTATGAATCTGAGATACCTGACCTCGAAACAAGACACAGGAAGGTCTGGGGCCCAGAAAAATGAACAGAAACCTCCAACAGGTGACCTGACACCTGCGCTAGCTGGGCCAGACCCTCGTACTTCACTGCATGCCCTTAAATGCCTCTCCTGTAGCCAGGACCCATCTTTGTGTTCTAAACTAAGCACAATTAAAATATAGTGGTGTCAACAAATTAAGGAATGTCAATACCTATTTCAAATTCAAAAGGAAGGAAATCCTAGTATTATTTACCTAGATGCACAGAATTTTATTCTATGTATTTTATTGCAAAAGAAAAAAAGCCTGGGTATGGTGGCTCATGCCTGTAATCCCAGCATTTTGGGAAGCCCAGGCGGCTGAAGAGCTTGAGTGCAGGTTTGACACCAGCCTGGGCAACATGGTGAAACCCTGTCTCTACAAAAAAATACAAAAATTAGACAGATGCAGTGTTGTGTGCCTGCAGTCCCAGCTACTTGGAGACTGAGGCAAGATGATCACTTGACCCCAGGTCAAGGCTGTAGTGAGCCATGAATGCACCACTGCAATCCAGCCTGGGTGATAAAGACTGTCTCTGACACAGGCGCGCACACATACACACACACACACAGCTGCATTGTAATTATACATGTGTAACCATAGAAAACTAGAAGTGAACAGTTGGAAGTGCTTAACAGACAGACTTGCTGGGAGCGGTGGTGCGTGCCTGTAGTCCCAGCTACTTGGGAGACTGAGGCTGGAGGATCGCTTGATTCCAGGAGTTCTGGGCTGTAGTGCACTACTGTATGCTGATCGGGTGTCCGCACTAAGTTCGGCTTCAGTATGGTGACCTCCCAGGAGCAGGGGACCATCAGTTTGCCTAAGGAGGGGTGAACCGGCCCAGGTCCGAAATGGAGCAGGTCAAAACTCCTGTGCTAATCAGCAGCGGGATCGCACCTGTGAATAGCCACTGCACTCCAGCCTGGGCAACATAGTGAGACCCCGTTTCTTAAAACAAAAACAAAACAACCACAAAAACCAGACAGACTCACAGTAGAGAGTGATGGCTCACAGATACAAGGAGAAAAATGAAATCTTTGAGAAACGGCTGAAAACCAAGTTAACTAAAGTGGCTCTTTCTGTCTGCAGATGTTCTGGTCATTTTCTTTTCTTTTTTTTTTTTTTTTTTGGCTTTTCCAAAATTCCCTTCTCTCTTTCACCACTTTGAGTTGAAAGTCAAGATAAATATTTATGCTATATAATAACCCGCCTCCTTGCTACAGCAACCACAAATGTCACAGGTTCCTAAAGACTCTGAGTATTTGTTTTACAGCAAGAAGGTTATTTTTCTAAAACAAACAAGTCCATTTGCTCCACCAGGATACACAATGGGTAAAAATCTAGCTGTTAGGTACTAGCCAGAGATATGGGAAGGAAAAGAATCCCTTCTTTTTCTCTCAACCAGTTTTCCTTTCTAACCCACTTCCTTTTCCAACTGCTGATGAGGCATGTCTAATTTTGCAAAGTGATACTGTGATACTAGAACAGTGAGATGCACTGCCAGCTCCTTCTTCCCCGATACAAAGGACCTCCTACCCTGAAACGTAACCTTACAACTGCAAGTGTTAGATATCACGGTGAACAGGCCTTTAGGAGATTATTTTTAAATGACCAAATATATACCAGTAAGAGAAAACTTCTTGAAAAACTGCTCTGTTATGCAACCTGGGGCTGGAATAAAACAGCAGTAATGGCAACATATATGCAATTCCAAAAAGTACTATGTGTAAACAGCTTACAGTGAAGATGGCGCTATAAAAATGTAACAGACGACTCAGAATTCTTCCAGTTCTCACAATGATACTGAAAATATATGTGAAGAGTTGGGGGGTAACATCATATTTTATGACTTTCAATAATTAATAAACATAAGTATACACTCTACTGCTTTCACTTCAATTCTAATATATTGAAGTTAATCAAAATATATCACAACTTCTCAAAGAAAATACAGAAATTTAATACTCTGAGAAATATGATTCATTCAAACACAGTAGCTGAACGCCATAGAATGCCTAAAGGCGATTCCAGATTCAGACTGCCGAGAACCTTAATGCCCGCCTCACCAACACCACTGGCTGCTATATAACCAGGCTCCTGAAGCTCATCCAGAGAGGAAGGTAACGACCAAGATGAGGCTTAATGAAGCGTGGACGGTTCCAAGCACAGCGCCTGACACACAGAACTCAAACTGTAGCTGTTGTTTCATAAATAATGTCTCAAGAATTCGAGTAAGCTATTTTAGACTCAGTTTAGGTTCTCCAATTTTTAGAAATCTATTCTCAGACAACACTGGAAAAAAAAAATACCCAATTTGAGTGGTAGCCCTGAAAAAAGAAGTTCCAGATACTAGAGCTTCAAATTATATGAATTTAATTATTTGTAGAAACAAGAATTCGAAACCTTCTGCTAGCATACAAAGTCTCATTGTCTTATGAGCAAAAATAATCCACCAGAAAAAGGACCAACTGGATTTAGTTAGAAAGAACACATTAAGAAATTCCCAAGGCTGGGCGTGGTGGCTCATGCCTATAATCCCAGCACTTTGGGAAACCAAGGAGGGTGGATCACGAGGTGAAACCCTTCCTCTACTAAAACACAAAAAAAACAGCACATGCCTGTAGTCCCAGCTACTCAGGAGGCTGAGGCAGGGGAATGAGTCACTTGAACCCGAGAGGTGGAAGCTGCAGTAAGCCGATATCGTGCCATTGCATTCCAGCCTGTGCAACAGTGCAAGACGCCGTCTCAAAAAAAAAAAAAAAAAAAGCATGACTTATAAGGCATATTAATTCTATCTCAATAATGTGGATTTTAAAAAGACATTCTCCAGAGATAGATCAGCAATGATACCTCCTTGGGCTCTGGAGCAGTGCTCTCCTGCTTTCTGTATATCAGAAATTCAACCAATAATGTCTTGCCTCACCAGTGGAACCACTATCTTCAGCTTTCTTACAATAATTAAGAAACTGTCATACCTAGCAAGCCAGGACCCTGCTGGGTGGCATAATATCCTCTCACTTGGCAAAGACGCTATTACTTCAAGAGTATCCTACCTGTCACAGGACCCTGCAACCCCACTCCTAGGTACACACCCTAGAGAACAGAGGTCACAGAGCCACTCGAAAACTCGCACACAATGTGTACAATGGTATTAATAACAGGCAAAAGGTGGAAATAACCCAAATGCCTATCACTAATCAATGAGTAAACAAAATGTAGACTAGACATATAACTGAGTCATAAAAAGGAATGATGTAGTGATGTGTGCTGTGGGGATGAAGCCTGTGAGCATGCTAAGTCAAAGACGCCACACATGAAGCCCACACATCATATGATTCCATTTATGTAGAATGTACAAATGAGCAAATTCAGAAAGACCAAGTAAATGAATGGTTGCCAGGGTTTGGGGGAAAGAGGGCATGAGGAGTGACTGCTAATGGGTACAAGGTGTCGTTTTGGGGTGATTAAAACGTTCGAAAATTTGACAGTGGCGACAGTTGTAAAACTTTGTAAATATACTAAAAACCACTGCATCGTATACTTTTTAGAAGGGTGAATTGAATTTTATGGTACGTAATTATATCTCGATAAAGCTATTATTTTAAAAAAGTATCCTGTATGTAAGTGCATATACATATGTAAAAATGCAAACACACACAATACATTTTATGCGAATTCAGAGACAGACATAGTTTTATATCTACTTAATTTTTTTAGGATTCTAAAATATCAACGTATGTAAGAATACACTAGAATATGACAAAACCTAGTTTGATTATAACTGATATAGTCTAAAAATTTAAACCTTAAGCTCTGTTGAATCAGCAACTTTAAAGTCCTAGAATCAGTAGCAATCTCCTCTCTCCTGAATGAGGTTAAGTCCAATTTCAATGTCGTATGTGTATGGAATTAAGAAACCCTGCAAATTAGACAGTGCGTCTCCAACCACATGAATCGCGGAAGCCACATCTTTTCCACCCTTATCGCCTTTGCAGCACACAGTACAGTCCCCCACGCACATCACAGACCAAATATTAAAGGCATAAAATACTTTTTAAATACTGTTATTTAAAATAGGGCCACAGCCTGGGTAACATAGCAAGACTCTTGTCTCTACAAACAAAGAAACTGGTCAGGTGTGGTGGCACGTGTCTGTGGTCCCAGCTACTTGGGAGGCTGAGGTGGGAGGGTTGCTTGAGCCCAGGCAGTTGAGGCTGCAGTGAGCTGTGACCATGCCACCGCACTCCAGCCTGGGTGACAGTGAGGGACCTTGTCTCAAACACACAAAAAAATAGGGCCATAACGGGAAAACTTTCGCTCAATGTTCTATCCCTTCAGATCAGGTCAGCGAACTTTTCCTGTAAAAGGGCAGGCAGTAAATATTTCAGACTTCATGGACCAAACTGTTTCTAACACAACTACTCAACTCTGTTTCCACAACACAAGGCAGTCATAGACAATATATAAACAAATGGACAGTAAAACAAATGATCTGCTGAGAACCTCAGGACCTTGCTTTAGACCAGTGCTACCCAACGGAACCTTCTACAATGACAGAGATATTTTATTATCTGACTACTGAGCACTGGAAACACGGCTAGTGCGCCTAAGGAACTGAACCTTCAAAATATTTCAAATGTGCCGGGCGCGGTGGCTCAAGCCTGTAATCCCAGCACTTTGGGAGGCCGAGGCGGGTGGATCACGAGGTCGAAAGATCGAGACCATGCTGGTCAACATGGTGAAACCCCGTCTCTACTAAAAATACAATAAAACTAGCTGGGCATGGTGGCGCGTGCCTGTAATCCCAGCTACTTAGGAGGCTGAGGCAGGAGAATTGCCTGAGACCAGGAGGCGGAGGTTGCGGTGAGCTGAGATCGTGCCATTGCACTCCAGCCTGGGTAATAAGAGCGAAACTCCGTCTCAAAAAAAAAAAAAAAAAAAAAAAAAATATTTCAAATGTAAACAGCCACATGTGCCTAGTGGTGACTGTACTGACCAGCACTGCATTTGACTACTAATGAACCAGTTCTACTCCGTTCAAAAACTTAAGGCTAAAAATGAACTGCAATTATTTTACATGATGAATTGGGAGGAGAAAATGACATAAAATCACACTAATTCATAGGTCACACTAGTAAATAATCAAAACTCTAATCAAATCAACCTGCGCTAGGCAGGAGGATACGTGTAGAGCTCCATGTATCTGGACTTGGCCATGCTCTGCCGCGTGTACACCTGCTGGATGCCGGCTCTGAGGTCGTCCCAGATCTGGTCCAGGCCAATCTGCTTCAGGCCGTGGGGGTTCTGGCTCCGGGTTGACGACATTGTGAGGGATGTTCTCAAGTCGTCCAGTGCAGCAATCCCTATGCAAAGTACAGCTAGTTCTCCATTAGATGAAAATATACAGTACCATTCCAAATTTATTCACAGCAGCTCAGAAAGGATGTCCTTTAAATGTAGAGAATGCAATCTCATTGCAGGCAACCTGAGGAAGAAATAAGGAGAATTAGTGGATTCTGTCTGGAGTGTTTTAACAGGGTGACACACACTGATAGAAACACTGAGTCTCCAGGCATTAGCAGGGCCCACTGTAGTCCAGAGACCATTTCTCTATGTAAAAACACACTCATATTAATCATATGGTCTGTGTACCAAAAAAATGCTTAGTTAGACATTTAGTTCAAAATCATGATAGTATTCGCACTCAAGAGAAAGGCTGGGTAAAAGTTCACACAAGCACAACTAACTCTCTTGCTTTTTGCCTTTTAAAGTTATCAAAAATATATATCACTTGGCCAGGTGCAGTGGCTCACGCCTGTAATCCAAGCACTTTGGAGGCTAAGGCGGACGGATCACCTGAGGTCGGGAGTTCAAGAGCAGCCTGACCAATATGGTGAAACCCCGTCTTAAAAAAAAATTTACATATATATATATCTCACTTGACCTAGATGACAATTAGAAAGACAAACGCAAAGAAAAAAGGGCAAAGGATACACTCAGGAATTCCCAGAAACACAAACAGCTAATAAATAGGAAAAATCATTTCACTCTCACAAGTTACCTATGACTTTTACTAACTTTTTACTTAGAACTCAGCAAGAATGCAAATGTTGGTGAGGCTGAAAATGAAAGGAAATAGGCACTCTCTTTTTAAGAAGGGATTTTGGCAAGAATCATCGAGATTTGAAATGTACTCTGAATTTAGAGAGACCTGAGTTTGAAGCTCAGTGCCACTGCCACACCTACTAGGGCAGGTACATGCGGTACTAGGTGAGTTTCCCAACCTTGTGAAGCTTGAATTTCCTAGTCCGAAAAATGGAGGCCAAACACTGTCCTTCAGTGGTTGTTGTAAAGTTCAAATAAGATAACGTACAAGAAAATACTTAACACACAGTAAATGCTTAATACATGCTAGTGGCTATTATTTCTAAGAATATGAAACTTGTGCCAAATACAATTCATAATGCTTCAGCATCTTGACCCATAAAGTAACTTAGGTATTCAATATGGTATCAAATCAGTACTTCTCAATGTACAATATCACAGACATAATTTAAGGACTACCTATGTACATCACATCAAAATGTAAAGGTTTTAAATAGGTATTTCTAGTGTGAATCAAGAAACACTGAGTAATTTAATGGCTTGGTAAAATGTCACTGGGAAGTAAACGCGACCTGGAACAAGGAGGCTAGGTTATTAAGGCCTGCAAATCCATGTCCAAGCTACCCTGTCAAGTAAGGCAGCTCATCCTTTATCCTCAATGGCATTACAGAGTTCTGTGTAATCTAAGGCAAACTTTTTTTTTTTTTTTTTTTTTTTTTTTTTGAGACAGAGTCTTGCTCTGTCGCCAGACTGGAGTGCAGTGGCGCGATCTCAGCTCACTGCAACCTCCACCTCCCAGGTTCAAGCAATTCTCTTGCCTCAGCCTCCCAAGTAGCTAGGACTGCAGGCGTGTGCCAACATGCCCAGTTAATTTTTGTATTTTTAGTAGACACGAGGTTTCACCATGTTGGCCATGATGGTTTCGATCTCTTGACCTCGTGATCTGCCTGCCTCGGCCTCCCAAAGTGCTGGGATTACAGGCGTGAGCCACCGTGCCGGCCATCTAAGGCACATTTAGGGACCCTGTGAGGTCATGCCTATGGAGTAACTCTGAGCCACTGAAACCTATTCTCTAATATTTATTTATATTCTGGGCTATGGAACTTAGTATTTCATGAATCCACATCATTCCAGATGCTAAAATATTTTATGTCTTACATTCAAATAGGTATGTTCAAATGTGGAATATATAAATATCTAAAACAAGGACTTGCTCGAGTTTTAAGAAACTAACAACTCAGCAACCACTCTGCAAACGTTTCCTGTGTGTAGTGTCCATGTGCTTTCCTTTCATCATCTACCTTGGGAAGGTCAACGGCACACACTATTAATAAGCATGTTTGGACTGGTGGCGCCATCTGTTAGGATCTGATAGGATCGACTGTTTGGACCCACCCTACTTTCCCCATCACTTATTTAACTTTTCCCTGAGGAGAAATTATCACTTAAATTCCCTAAACCTGCAGTTCAGTTAATTCTATCTTGGATGAGCTTTCTCATACCCCTCTAGATGCTCTTTTACTCCTCTTCCTTTTCCTTTTAACTTCTATCAGCAACTGAAAATATGTTCTACTCTGCCCCTCAAATGCCTTTCCCCATCAGAGTTGTCCAGGTCAGTGAGTGGCACCACCCCATGTATCCACAAGTCAGAAACCTGGGAATGAGCCTGATGCCACAGCCTTCATCTTTCATATTCAAGGGCTACGGACTTCCACTTTTAAGGTGACTTCAAATTCATTCACTCACCTCCATTTCTTCCTCTAGTAAACATCATCGTCATCATCTCTTACCTGGGCCACTATTTTAGTTGTTTAAACTAGATTCCAGTACCTTGCATCTGCTTGTATCACTCTTGACATAAAAGTCAGCTGCGGGCCGGGCGCGGTGGCTCAAGCCTGTAATCCCAGCACTTTGGGAGGCCGAGGCGGGTGGATCACGAGGTTGAAAGATCGAGACCATCCTGGTCAACATGGTGAAACCCCGTCTCTACTAAAAATACAAAAAACTAGCTGGGTATAGTGGTGTGTGCCTGTAATCCCAGCTACTTAGGAGGCTGAGGCAGGAGAATTGCCTGAGCCCAGGAGGCGGAGGTTGCGGTGAGCCGAGATCGCGCCATTGCACTCCAGCCTGGGTAACGAGCGAAACTCCGTCTCAAAAAAAAAAAAAAAAAAAAAAAGGTTAGCTGCATAAAATTGCTGTTATCCTAAGACGGTGTCATCGTGATTCTGAATAGGCTGTCACCCTAAGAGCAACAGGGAGCCAAGGGAGAGTTTGAAGAAGGGAAATCCTTCATATGGCACTATCAGATCCTTTTCTCTCTCTTCACTTGCCTCTTAACAAAACCTCAACTCTCCCCCTTCCTCCCCTCGGGTTCAGCTGCATGGATGTCCCCTTCCCTGGCCATGCCAGCCTCCTTTCCCAGCCAGAGCATCTCTGCATCTGCTGCTGCTTCTGCCTGCAGAGTACCCACCCCCTGCTTCAAGTTGCCTTCCAGTCATACTTTCAAAGGAAACTTACTAGGAAGTCCCAGAAGCTGTTAGGTTTGCCTTTAAGTGGGATTTTCCCTTCTTAACACTTACTCGAGGCTATAATCCCACACTTGTTTCTGTATTGTAACTCCCTCGCTTCACTGGAATGCAAGCACCACTGGCTCGTGAGAATCTCATATAGAGCCTGGCATGCAGTTCAACAAATATTTCACATAAATAAATGAAGGAATAAATTAAGAAACTGAAAAGCTGTATGTTTTTCAAAGATTTAGAAATAAAATACCAGTATCATCAAGCATCTGAACTTGCTCAAAATCCCTCTTGAGAATCTCTACAAAATTCTGTCTTCTGCTCTTCTAAACTTTTTCCTTCAAATACTGGATTTTAGGCTAAACTTTATGTCTTCCTGTTTCATTTAGTTATGTTTTATATTATTTTGGTCACTGCAAATGTATACATACCCCAAAATAGTGTTTAAACAGGCTTGTGAAAATTACAGAATTTTAGTGACTAGTTAGTTTTAACCAATATTTAGTAGGAAACTACCATATGCCAGGCACCATCTTAGGTATTACTGACTGTTAATAGTAAACCAAAACAGACCTGGTCTACTTTCAAAATGCTACAGCTATAGAATAAAGTGTGTTTATTTATTTTTAAATATGGCAACACTCTGTCACCCAGGCTGGAGTGCAGTGGCAGGATCACAGCTCACTGCAGCCTCGACCCCCTGGGCTCAGGTGATCCTCCCACCTCAGCCTCCTAAGTGGCACTACACATTGGGACAACCACACCTGGCTAATTTTTAAATAATTAATTAATTTTTTTTGTAGAGATGGGGTTTCGCCATGTTGCCCAGGCTGGTCTTGAACTCGTGAGCTCAAGCAATCGTCTTGCCTCAGCCTCCCAAAGTGTTGGGATTACAGGCGTGAGCCACAGGGCACCCGGCCAAGTGTGTCTAAGATGCTGACACATAACTTTTGGTATGTAACCTACTTGTAAAAGCAGAAACTTTACATGCTATGCATTTGTGTACCAAAAGCATTTGTTCTTAAGAGCCAAATATAGTCCCTGGCAATCAGAAGTTAACCTTAAAGACAGTTCTGACCCATCCTTTTCAGATGAAGAAACTAATTCAAAGAAGCAATCAAACTTGGCAAGATTCTAAATGCTACAAAGTAGCAGGACCACAAACTAGTACACTCTAGTCTGAATTTTAGGTTCTTCCATTTTTAAGGTGTCAAAACAGTGAAACCACTGTAAGAGTCATAGGAAAAAAACAATCATCAATTGCCTATTTGTTAAATGACGAAACCCCAACATCTCCAATTAAAAGAGCCGATAGTTTTAAAGAGTTAACAAGTCAGTCCTAATGGTATCAGTATTAAATCTATTCAAAGATTCTGAAATTTAAGAAACTCCCAATTTTTTTTTCTAAAGCTTGACTTTTGAAAAACTAAGATAAACACTGCAACTATGAGGACAATATAAAAGATAAAGTCGAGACACCAGTTTTCCTCCAGCAAAGTTAAAATATACCAAATAAAGTGGTCAATGTGGATTTTTCTCCTTAATACCTCCATTATCCCGTCTCAGCATAAGCACATCAAACATGTTTGTTATATATTCCCTATTCTTTGTATCACATTTGATTCCAATTACGAATCTTAACTCTATTAAAACTCACTGATGGCCAGGCACGGTGGCTCACACCTGTAATCCCAGCACTTTGGGAGGCCGAGGTGGGTGGATCATGAGGTCCAGAGATTGAGACCATCCTAGCCAAAATGGTGAAACCCTACAAAAATTAGCTGGGTGTGGTAGCATGCACCTGTAATCCCAGCTACTTGGAAGGCTGAGGCAGAAGAATTGCTTGAACCTAGGAAGTGCAGTTTGCAGTGAGCAGGTATCGGGCCACTGAACTCTACACTGGCGACAGAGTGAGACTCTGTCTTAAAAAAAAAAAAATACAAAAAAACCCCACAAAACAAACAAAAAAAAACACTCACTGACAATGTACGACATCAAATACAACGTTTCCTGTCACACCGTCAAGTTTACTTGCTGTACACTTTTTGTGTCCAGGTCTACACATGGTAACTTTATGCCATATCACGCCTGTTTATATTCCAAATATGCTGAAAAACTAGCAAAATTTTCTATTCCTGCTGTTATGTGATTTATTCTTCTCTATCCATTCCCTTTTCCTAGTTGTTCCCACTGAGTATCTAAAATTCATGCATAGTTGATCTGAGGTTTTCAAAAATTCATACTTAAGTGGGCGGGCTTAAAGAGGATGGCCTAATCTTACATTTTCAATATCCCCTAGAGAGCCTCACCTATGTACTTAAAACATGAATAACAAATATATCAAAGAAACCTAAAACAAAGTCTAAAGGGAAATGTTAGAAGTAAGCACATCACGAAACTGTCTTAAAGGACAGATAGGCCAGATACATGCTGGGCAGTTAACAGAGACTGTGAGCAGGTTCCAGGTGGGGCTCTCTGGAGCAGATGCTGAGACCTGGCTTGGTTGGAAGGCACTTCTTAGAGATGGGCACCCATGAGATGACAAAGAGGAAGCAGACAGGGCACTGAAAAGATGAACTGTGATGTAGGCCCTATAAAGCCAGCACCAGCCTGGCAGGGAACTTTTTAACAATTATTGCCAGAGGGTCTCACATGGGCTGCAGGCCAAACCTTTAACTCCCACTGGGTTGAGAAGGGCACAGCCTAGACCAGGCGGCTCTGCAGCTGAAGCTCAATGGCACTAACACTGGGAGTCAAGTCTTTCCTTGAAGGGGCATCTGGGTGGGCCACCTCTGTATCTACCAGCCAGCTCCAATGGATACAAGAGGCTCAGGTAGTGGTTTTCCAGTTTAGAGGGGTGTGTGTGTGTGTGTGTGTGTGTGTGTGTTTGAGTGCCCATGCTTAATCTGCTGAAGCATCACTCAAGTATCTGGTGAATGGAACTGACTGTAAAGCTGCTTGGAACAATAAAATAGAATATAGGTGCCCACAAAACATTTGCTTCTCTGTTAATGTTGAAGTTTAATTTACAAACTAAATTAAAATGGTGGTGAGGATATATCCACCATCTCATAATCAGGCCATCAAAAAATGTCAATCTTAAGCAGATTTTATAAAAGTCAGAGAGGTTCCAATGGTTTTAAGGTAAGGGGTAAAGGTATTTCCTCATAAATCACATCTCATAGCTAGAAAACTTAGGAGGTCCCCAAACCTAAAGATATTAAAAACAAAAAATATACATATACTTAAGAAATCAGGTAGTTTTCAAAAGTACTCTAGTATAGGAGATCCTTGGCATTGCAGGAGTTACTAATCAGGGTAATGAATATCCACGAGTTTCAGGTGTGTAACCTGTTGATGTGCCACCTCCTGGCTTGGACACACAGCTGGCTGGTGAGTGAAGCAGGCCAACAGCAATGGCAGCCACAGGGCCCCTCACAACTTCAGCGTTCTCTAGGTGGCCAGCCCAAACCATGCTCACGAACTCTCACTAATCCCCAGAGAGAGATTATCATTTTCTTGACAGGAAACCAAGGCACAAGATGCAATCAGTCAAGAACAAGAAGCAATGGCAGAGCCAGCTGTGCCTCCACTCACACTAGCTGCTGGCTCACGGAGCCTGCATGAGTTTTTACCGCAGACACACACGTGCCACAGTTATCCTTCACTTACATCTAACCCTTGGAAGATAATGGAACACAACAGTCAAAATAAACAGGTCTAACAGAAGGTCAGTCATATATTTAAGAACTTGTCTCACAGAAAAGACTGTGATTCCAAAGGAAGATGAAAGCCAACAGAATCAATATTAAACAAGCTCCCTAACAATTCCAACTGTGAACTAATCAAACAGGCTGTTTCTCAAGATTAACGGTGCATAAGAGTCCTTCATTGAGTAGAAGTGTGAACTAACTAAATGACCTGCAAAAGTCCTGAAAAATATATCTTCTTTGATATTAGTAATTCAGTTTCATCCATGCATACTGAAAGAGCTTTTGAAAAAGAGCACTTACAACAGTCTTCTACTAAACACTAATTGGGACATCAACTGAACTGAACATCAAGGGAATTTGGGAAGTACTAGCTTTAGTGAAGTTAAATACTTCGTTTGCCACAAGACTTCAGAGGTCTTGATAAGTGAACATGTCTCATGAATTTCCAACAGAAAAGCAGTATAAAGCATCTTCTCTCAAACTTACTTGGCCACGAAATACTTTTTCCTTAACATATCTCGAGACCAGTAGTGCTTCAAGAAAATCTCAGTATTTCAAGGAACATGACTTAAAAATGGAAGAAAAAAAAAAAATCTGTGCTGACCCCTACTGACTTCCAGCTCTTTGGGGTTCAATCATACACTGGTTTGACAACTTTTTTCACTTAAGAACGGTATTACCTCACTTCACTTAATGAAATATACCTCGTTTTCTTTTGTGAGTCATAAACTATTCCATTATTCATCAATAATAGTACCTTACAAAAGCGTTCAAGTATTTACTTAACAATTATAATACTGCAACAAGCAGCCTTAGAAGTATTTACTTTTTACTTACTCGAGTGATTAATACCTATATATACCCATCTGATAAATATGATATTGACTATGATAACATCTACTGAGACAGGAAACATCAGAGAGGAACAGATCTACAGGAGGGCAGCTGCCCTTGGATGTGTGAACCTGAGGTCTTTGTGAATCATCCCAGACAGCTGGACACACAGGCCACAGCACGGAAGAGAAGGGAGCCCTACAGAAAGCCGATCTCTGGTGTCTACCACCTGATTCTGGGAACCACAGTTCCTCAGGAATGCGACAGAGAGACAGCCCAAGCTGAGTCCTGAGTAACATTTAAAAACTGACTAGATAATGGAAAACCCAGAGTTTGTAACTGCAAAGTTACAGCCAAAAACAAAGAGCAGGAACCCAAGCCTGGAAGCCAAGAGAAGAAAAGGCAGTGATTGCATAAAACGGTGTGACCTCGTAAGTTATTTCATCTCTCTTAATCCGCCTCATGGGTTTGTGGTTAAGGATTAAATAAGGCAACACTGTTTCAAAAACGCTAACTATTACTTGAGCAGAAATCTAAGTGGAATGGGTGGGGAGGACAGAAAAGACAGACCATCTTAAGCACGTGGGCTGTGAAGGAGTAAGAAAGCTGGAAAGGGCATGCTGCCAACAGGCTCAGGTGCCTCGCCCTCTTCTTGCTTCTGGCTAGGAAGCGGTTTGGTAGGGGGGAGGTCTCAGTCAAGGTGGACTGTGGGAGCATCACCACCACAGCAGTCCAGGTGGGAAGGCTCGGCAGGGCCCCACTTGCAAATGACTGCAACAAAACAGAGCTCATGGAAATGAGAGGCTGAAGCCTGGGGTGGCCTGCAACCATCTTTGGTAATAGGTGTCAGCAGTGGACAGGAAGGTTCTGGGCTGTGCCAGAGTGTCCAATTAATTTCTGAACTCTGGTGGTTAGCAGATGACCACTGCAGGGAGAGAAATGGCTAGTGCAGCAGAGGAACTCCAAAGTCTTTCTCTGGGTCTATGGCTGTCAACCCCCAGGAGGAAGCAGTGGACCCTTGCCTGCAGCCTGGAGGCCTGCAGGATGTCAGAGGACAAGAACAGCCACACCTAGAGAGGGCTTTAAGGAGTATTAGTCTTTATGGAATAGCAATGGGGTTGAAGCAGTGTGAGAAGCAGCTATGGAGGATTTCCCATTCATGGATGAGGACTCCAGAGAGGTCCAGGAAGAACTGAGGTGGGTAAAGAAGTGATGGGAGTGGAGTGGGGAGCCCCAGTCAGAGGATGTAGCAGGCAGCTGAGGGTGTTTGTTAGTGCAGAAGACAGAGAGATGACCTGACGGCCCGCATCAGTCAGTGACCATAGTGAGATCCACTGGGGATTCAAACCTCCAGCTTCAGGAGCAGGGAGCTTCCGCTTTATAATTTTCAGCCACGGCCCCAAGATTGGACAGGGCCAAGCATTTCTTCATCACCTATCTAACCAATAATGCCTTATGTATTCTCCTAATCTATTATTACTTTGACAATTCCTAAATATACAATAGAGCAGAATATAACTTCTTAGAATTAAAACTTTAAGAATTTTAAGCTTTACTTGCAGTGTGGCACATAAGGTGTGAAACTGACAGTAAAACAACTTAGACCTAGAGAAACTCTTGTATATGAACACTAGAAAATATGCAAGCACATGCATTTGCTGCTCTGTTTATAAGAGAAAAACAAACAAACCTGGAAACAACCCACATGTCCCCCAACAGGAGAATTCCCAACTAAGCAGTGGGACAGTCAACAGACCTCACAAAATGAGCCAACTTCAGCTACACACTTCAACATGGGTGAAGTTCAGGAGTCTTGAGTGGAAAAAAGGTAACAAAGGAATATAAACAGTATATCATTTTTATATCTAAGATTAATTTTAAAAGAGTATTCTATGAAAAGAGAGATTATTAGCTCTCCCCGACATGAACGAAAGGCACCATCATGAACCACACACATTTATCTGCTTAAAACACTGGCTACTGTGGTTTCCTTGTACTTACGTTAAAAAAAAAAAAAAAAAAAAAAAAAAAAAAAACTAGCTAGAGATACATACTTTTGTGATTATTGATATGATGGCTGGGATTTACTTTAAAATTTTGCAGAGGAAAAAAAGCTGAGAGGTACATTACAGTTTCTACTTTCCATAATAAAAAGCTAACAAAAAACTCAGCAAACCCATGTAACATAAGTAAAAATAGAAGCAAAAGCATTTGGGGGAGGGGCAGATAATTAAAATGTTGTGGGGTAACGATGGGTTTCGGAAGAAGCACTCAGAGAGCTTCCACAGTACTGGAAATATTCTATGTCTTAGAGGGGAAATGGGTTTGCTAGTGTCCACTGCCATAGGAAGCTTGCTTCTTAACATGGAACATGCTGCGTTCTCTTGTGATCTATTTGCTACATACATAAGAAAACAATCGAGCAGGTTAAAGGATACTCTATGCCACTCAGAACTGAGACTACAGCTCAAGCTCAGAAATTCTTGAATTCCATAAGAAATTATTAAATCATCTTTAAGTTTTAAATGAACGGAATGCCTGAAAAAGAAAGAGGTTAATAATACACAGCCAACCAGAGTTTTAAGTGTACGGCCAAGATTAGGTAAAACTGTGTAGGCAAGAAAACTGAAACTTCACGTTATATATCCACTCCACAAAAAGCTCTGTTGAGGATTTTAATAACACATTTCTACAGTTTCAAGTTAATTTCAGGAATAAGAAAATCAGCAACAAGCCACTGGATCTGTTGTGGCACCTTCTACTTTGCCCAACCCTCGACGACGGCTCCAAAGGGCTCCTCACTCCAGCTCTTCCTCCTCCTTCCACTGGATCTTCCAAAGGCCACAGACTCACGTTCAAAACCGAACTCCTCTCCCTGCCTTCCTTCTCAACTTAGTTAACAGAAGCCTCGGCTGCTCAACTTGGAATCCTAGGAGTTAACGAAAGCACCACCTTCTCTTCTAATTGCCCAAACATCAAATCCTATCTATTTTCCTCATGTTTCCTCCCCATTCCCTCTACCGAGACTTTCAACTGAGGGTCATGCTTAGTCTCCCGACTGGTGTCTCTCCCTTCTGTATTTCCCATTGGCTTTGATTCCTCTCTATTCTCATCCCTGATGAAAACTCAGTTCTATGATTTCCATCTCCTTATCCTACTTCTCTTTACACTCCCAACTGCTAGAGTCTAGGTATTATTACCTCTCATCTGGCTCACTAACTAAAGGGTCTTCACTGGTCCCACCCCCTCCAATCCATCCTCCATATTGTTGCCCCACAATTTCTAAAACACAAACAGACACTCTGTAACCGAATGAACTCCAGGGACCTTCTTCTATCCGCTACGTTTCAATTACCCACACCCATGGCACCTCCAGAATGTCCATTGAGTAGAACTGTTCCATGTCAGCTTATTAACTACATAAAGAAAGGAACGGATATTTACTGTAGGCTGCTACGGTAGACTCTGTGCAACCGCTTTACTTGATTTACTCCTCACAGTAAGTATATTCTCTGCATGTATGAGCTACATTTCACAAATGAGGAAGCTCAGGCTCAGAGGTGTTACCCATGCTGTTTCCTTAGGAAGGCAGGAGTGTCTCATTCCACCTCCTTAAGAAGTGTGCTACCAAGAGTCTCTCCTGCATTTGACGTTACAACCTGGCTTCAAAAGGAAGCATGAAAAAGACAAGTGAAAGTTTTGTGATATGAATATGTAATGACAAGTCCAAATTGCTGCCAATGAATAGGTCAGAAAAGAACTAGCAAATTCATGAGCTTGACTTTTCTTTATATTTACATTCCCAAAACTATTTAAAATTCTACTTTGTTTGGATCTTCACTCATTAGTATTTGAATGTTATTTTATGTTTTTTAATCAAGAAGAAATCTGAACAAAGATACCAGGACAGGGACTAAAATATAGACCAAGAACTTGTGCATTCAGTATCTGCACATTTACCAAGAAGGACATTTACTACATTAGATAAGACTACATGAGTTTATTACTGAAATTCAAGGCATGAAAACTCTGCACTTAACTTATAAGATGTATACTATCCCTTTTGAAATAAAACTACGAAACTCCCATTCAAACTATTAAAATTGACAAGTAGCATAAACAAATTTCAATAAACACCCTAGCAGATGACTTCCTAGAGGGACTAAGTTTTATCTCTACTTATTTAAAGCCATTCTAAACCTTTAAGTCCGCTGGCTATAAAGACAGAGAAATAAACACATACCCAAGTAAGAAATGGGTTCTGCTGCTTTTGCTAATTCCAAGTCAAATTCTCAGACATGAATTTATCACATATGCTTGCACTGCCTTGTTCATGTGGTTACTCAAAGCTAATAATTAAACATCTGGGGCATTAAAAGACCATGTTCAGTCAACACAAATCTGTCACATGCTCTATTAATTCTACCAGATACCAACCCCCCACAAAACAAAAAGACATCCATCCACCCAAAGACTTGTACATGAATATTCACAGCACTTCATAATAACCCCAAAGTGGAACAACCCAAATGTCCACCAACAGGGGAGAGGATAAGCAAAATGTGAGGCAGTCACACAATAATACCAAGTAGTCATACTATTTGGCAATTTAAAAAAAATCAAGTACTGGCCAGGTGCGGTGGCTCAAGCCTGTAATCCCAGCACTTTGGGAGGCCGAGGCGGGTGGATCATGAGGTCAAGAGATCGAGACCATCCTGGTCAACATGGTGAAACCCCGTCTCTACTTAAAATACAAAAAAATTAGCTGGGCATGGTGGCGCGTTCCTGTAACACCAGCTACTCAGGAGGCTGAGGCAGGAGAATTGCCTGAACCCAGGAGGCGGAGGTTGCGGTGAGCCGAGATCGCGCCATTGCACTCCAGCCTGGGTAACAAGAGCAAAACTCCGTCTCAAAAAAAAAAATATCAAGTACTGATGCAGTGTAAATGAACCTCAAAAATATTAACACAAAGTGAATGCCAGATGCAAAAGACCACACATCATATGACTCAATAATTACATGAAATGTCCAGAATAGGCAACTCTATCATGACAAAGTAGGTTAGTAGTTGTTTGGGGTCGGGGGGGAGGGTGGGAATGGGGAGTGGCTACAAATAGACACAAGGGATCTTTTCAGTGTGATGGAAATGTTCTAAAATTGCATTGTAGTGATGGCTGCACAACTCTAACTTTACTAAAAAATAACAGAATTACACATTTTAAATGAGTGAATTTTATAGTACATGAATTAAACCTCAATAAAGCTGTTAAGGGGGAAAAAAAAAACAGACTTAAAGCATGCTAGCTGTAAATCTTGTGGGTCAGATTCAGTTCATTCACAGAAAGGAATGCATCTCTGCAAGACGACCAGGTTCTGTGTACATATGGGTCTTGGCATCAGCCCTAAAAGCAACATTACTGAGTATTCTACCAGAAAATCAGCTTTAAGAAATGCTATGTAAAACATTACCAATAGAGGGGTTTACGCTCCCACAACAATATATCAACAGGTGAAAACACAAATGTCAAAGCTTTGCTTGCAGGTATTGGAAAAGATACCATATGGCATGCATGATTTGCTGCCATATTAAAGATAAAGGCAAAAGTGGCAATTCAAGTTAATAGGCAAAAGAAGTCATTTCAGGCTACAATTATCAGGAAGCCTTTACAGAATGTGTTTTTTGAGTGTTTCTCAGAGGATGAGCAGGAATTGAACAGCAGCCGAGGCACAGGGAAGGTGATGTCCAAGGAAGACCAGCACGATGCAGAAAAACAATTGCAGGAGCCCGGTGAAGGATTTGTGTAAGTCGTGAGAGGTAGCGGCTGGGTTGGTGGTAACAGGATGCAAGGTCTTTATTCCATGAGGGTGACAGAGTTATGGAAGGTTTCAGAGAAGACAAGTGACACTGAGCTAACAGCTCAACTTTGACCAACAGCAATGGAAAAGGAGAGGCCCAAGACACGGGCGACACGATGCAGTTACCATGGTGACTGGTCTGACTGGATGCGGTGGGAGAGGTAAGAAGGAATTCAGGATGACACAGACTCTAGTTTATACTTTCCAACTTCCAACAATTCATTTCTGGATTCCAGAACTTGACAGACACTGCTTTCAAAATTCAAAACAAGGCCGATGTGGTGGCCTGTAATCCTAGCACTGTGGGAGGCTGAGGCGGGCAGATCACCTGAGGTCAGGAGTTCGAGATCCAGCCTGGCTAACTTGGTGAAACCCCATCTCTACTAAAAATATAAAAATTAGCCAGGTGTGGAGGTGCATAACTGTAATCCCAGCTATCTCGGAGGCTGCGACAGAAGAATTGCTGGAACCCGGGAAGTGGAGGCTGCAGTGAGCAGAGATCACTCCACTGCACTCCAGCCTGGGCGACTGAGCAAGACTCCAACTCAAAAAAACAAAACAAAAAACAAAGTTCAAAACAATGCAGCTATTGCTGAGGAAATGTTCCATGATAAAAATAGGAATTTGCTAGACCTAATAACATGACAGATGCCTTTCTCCTTTGACCTGGCAATCCACTGCTAGTAATCTATTCCCAAAATATGCCAGCCAAAACCACAAGAAGTGGTAAATTCAAATTGTGTCGCTGCAAAAGCCTTGAAATCAACCCCAAACCCATGAGTAGGGGACAGGAAGACTTAAGTTAGGACAATGGAGCACTGTGCAAAAGATAGAAAGAAACTGTTAAGAAAGGACCTCCTCATACTGATTAGAAAGTAAATTCTTAGCAGATACTTAGCTGAAAACAGGCACTATTTATGTGTGAGGGGAGTAAATCCTAACACGTAAATGTAGATATTTTCCTTCCCAGAAGAAAAATTGGGAAGCTAAACTGAACACTAATATAAAATGGTTACCCACAAGGGAAGGAGAACACAGTGGGGGAGGTGGGTGGAAGTGAGACTACAGTGGGGTCCATGGATGAATTTCAGGGAGCTTCTGAATGTAGAAGGGGCAAAAAAAATTATGTCTTTATTTCTAGTAACCTCTGATGGAAATTTGACAATTCCTTTGGTTATAAATGCAGGCAACAGATTCAGTACTTTTAAGAAAATGCCTAACATTGTCAGTAAGAAATCACAAAGATTTTCATTATTCCATGCCAGCCATTGCCAGTATCATTTATGCTCATCAACACCTTGAAATTATAGTAGTTACATAGGAAGTCTGTAACTACCAGATCTAGGAAGATGTCTGCATGTGTTAGCCTGTGTAATTATCAGGAATGGGCATGTTTGCTACACTTTTGCTATACTTTTGATACTTTTTATGATTTTAAAAAAGCAAAAAAGTTATCCTGTAAAAGCTAGTACAACATCTTGGAGCCATCTGTGGCCTGCAGGATCTCAAGCAATTCTAGCCTCTGCCTTAGGTAATTATCTGGCAACAACATAATTTTAAATAAATATGAACTCACAAATGCAAAACATCACGGCAGTTCTAGGTTATAGGATGATTATCCAGACATATATTTATATGAAATTCTTTATATCACTAAATTGAACACTCAGTTTAAAAATTCTCATGCTGGCAAAACCCCAGGAGTAAAGGGAGTTAGAAAGAAAAAACCCTCTATAAGAAAGTGAGGATTAACAGAAATAGGTAAGTTACGAGAAGAAGCCTGAAACTAGAAAGAAGATGAAGAGCTTAATTTTAGATAAGCTGAATGTAAAGTGATTATTTTTTAAAAGGCAGGCAGGTAAAAAATTGTAAATGAAAGGAAATCACACCTGAAGAAATAAATTTAGTAATAGACAAGTAAAATTGTTGGCATCAATACAAACAAAAATCTTCAAAGCGTGAAGAAAGAACTTAATTGAGATGAGGACTAAAACATTGTACTTCAAGGATGTGGGGAAAGCAGTCCCTTGCCTCCGACCCCTCCCAAAAAAAGGAGAGAGAATGCTTGCAAGAGACAGAATACATAAGCAGGAGAACAAGAAGGCCAGAAAACAAGCCTAAGGAGGCTCAGCCATGAAACTTCTAGTCCGACAGTGTTAATGTTGAAGATAAATCAAAGGTCTATTATGAAAAAGTCACTCACCGTGGTAAGTGCCAGGAGACACCGCCTTCAAGAACGTAACTCCAAAAGAGTAGAAAGCGATGAAGCCTGGCCCCAGCCAAGTAGAAATGGAAATGACTTGCTCAAAGTGATGGTGAGAAGAGGATGGTGGACTCCGTCACTGGCAGAAACCACCAAATACCTGCCTCTGCTGACATCACTGTCACAAGACGATCCTCAGTACTGACTCAGAGAGCGTGAAGACTTATTACCCCATTCACCATGATACAATGACTGGTAGGAGTGAGACATGAAATTTCCTTTTAAATTCTAAAGCCAGTATACACTCATAATTACAACAAACTTGCAAATGAATGAACATGACAAATATCATGTCTTCCAAAACCACACACCTTATTCAAAAATAAGGCACAACTCAGGAGGCTGAGGCAGGAGGAACGCTTGGGTCCAGGAGTCCCCGGCTGCAGTGGACTGTGATCATGTGACCATATTCCATCCTGAGGGACAAGGCAAGACCCTGTCTCAACACACACAAAAACAACAAAGTACAACCAATAATACTTCCAGCAGCATTCTCACAACAGAACTTCTGTGTATATCTCTCAGCTGGATATATGGAACCCTGGATTCAAAGTCTGGTATAAAGACGACCATGTTCTGCCCAGGTGTGTTCATGCTTTCCATTGCCCTCTAAAACAAGTCCCTTTGGCAACCTCAACAAGATGACCCCCACTCAGATCACCACCAGAGGGCACTGAGAAAATACCACACCAATCCCTACAGAGGAGAGAGACAGACTCCAAACCAGCCAGCACTGCTGTTCAGATTCTCTCACAAGGGGACGTTGGTTCCTTCTATAAAGCCAGTTCTAATTCTGTTCATTCGTTTTTAAGTTTTCCTCTAAAAATGAAGCACCAAGGAGTGGGATGAGGAGAAACTGGCCAAAGGTACGAAGTTTCAGTTAGATAGGAGGAAGCAGCTCAGGAGGTCCAGCACCCAGCATGGTGACTACAGCTAATAATAACGTTCTGTAGATGTGAAAACTGCTTAAAAGCAAAACAAAAGAGAAAAAAAATGCTTATAGTACATCTTTAAAAAAAATATTAAGTATGTGAAGTGACAGATATAATTAACTTGATTTAATCACTTCATGATGTGCAGTGTACATATATCAAAACATCAGGTTGTATACCGTAAATACATGTTTTGTCAATTATACCTTAATAAAGCGGGGAGTAGAAATTAAACACAAAAATACTACCTTCTTAGAATTGCTATGAAGAATGAATTAGTAGAGCCTCCAAGTTTTACTACAGTTCCAGCTACTTGGGAGGCTGAGGCAGGAGAATCGCCTGAATGCAGGAGCGGACGTTGCAGTGAGCCAAGGTCTCGCCACTGCTGCACTCCGGCCTGGGTGACAGAGACTCCATCTCAAAAAAATATACATATAAAATACACACACATGCTAATTTAATTAATTCCCTCAAACACACGCACACATACAATTTTATAATTATGAGAATTCTCAGATATCATTAAGTACAGAATTTTTCTCCTACAAACATCTTAGAAATTAAAAAACAATTTTTGTTCTCTTAGAGTTGGTACTAGGATAAGTAATAGAGGAGGATCCTTTTAAATCCTAAAAAGTCCACACACAATCACTAAATGCCTTAAATATTGTTCAATTCACAAATGAATCTTAGTCAACATCTATGTTCTATTTTACTATATGACGTCCAAGTAGGATGCCACACACGTCACTGGCATAAACTGCTCCAGAAAACCTGAAAACTTAACAGAAAACCACAATCACATTATATGTATCAGGTGTTAATAAAGACTGCCCAGTTTGTCTAAATAAACTAGTTTTAACTGTTAAGGACTGAATTCCAGTTCTCAGTTTCACCACAATGCTTTTATTCAGTTATCTACATTGAATCCTAATTACTCAATGGTCTAGATTGGTACTTTCATGTATTTTGTTTCCAAGTATTTTCATTCACTTTAAGACAAGAAAAAATGGTACTACATTTGATCATAATCATCTACATCACACACGCATTTCAAACTGAGGGCTGCAATTCATTACTGTATAGATCATGAAACTAACTTAGTAAAAGGGAACTTTTTAAAAAATGAAATAGAATAAAAGCTCATAGAATGTAACAAGGTAAGTATTACTCAGTGCATTTTTTTTTTTCCAGTTATGTCTGTGTGGGTTCCGGGTTATCCCACAGAAAACATTTTACTAAAGAAACAATTCAAGAGGCACTGATTGGCAGTACACAGTGACAAATTTCAAACAGCTAATATAGAAATGTATGTGATGTCTCTTGAACTTCACAGTTCTGGCTCCACAAGTCACTGGCAGTGTGAGCTTGGTCAGATTCCTTAACTTCTGTGCCTGTATTTCATCATTTGTACTAGGGATAATACTGTAGTACCTGTTGTATAAAGTGGCTGTGGGGAATAAGTGAGTCATGAAAATAAAATGCTTAGCAGAGTCCCTGAAACACGCATTTGCTACTTACTATTCATGTTAACACTACTACAAAGGGTTTCTAATATCTATGAAATTCCTAAGATAGTCCTTAAATGTTAAACCAGTCATGCTTATTTTTAAAGTCAAATGATGTATATTAATGTTGTCTAAAAATGCCACAATAAATGTGATAACTGATGACACAGAAGTGATGCTTCTCCAAAATTACCACCAAAATGTATCTTTCAGCAGAGGGTGGAGGATTTCTTTGTATTGGGACAGAGCTGGGGATCCAGCCTAAGCTGTGACAGAGTTCAAATTTTCCTTGAAGTATCACTCTATCTCAAAATTCACATGACTCTTTCACTGTAACATGAAATATATAACAGAATACTTTAAAACACCAGCTTGACAGGGCTTCCTAGCTCTCTTTCTAGTGAATGAATGGGCTGCTGTTGTATGAAATCCACTGACTTTGGAAAAGCCGCTACTGAAGAGCTTTCACTGCACATCAGCATCCAAGAAGTTTCTCTTCTGTCTTCACACTATGGTATTTTCAGAAGCCAGCCCAACACAAATACAAAGATACAAAGCGCAAGCCATTCTGCCCTCCTTTTAGGGGGCCTGTAGACACTGGTGCTCCAGGCCACCGAGCACGGAAGGCCAGATGTGTACCACCTGGAGGGTCTTTCCCTCTTCCAGTGAGCCGTGCACACGAGGACCACTTCCGTAAAGGATGCCCTTAGTCAGCCACAAATGCTATTAACTCCCAATCAAATGAAAAATCTCAACTCACAGTTCCCACAATCCTATTCAACTAATTTCCAAATTTTCCTCATGTGTGGTGAACGGTATGCCCTGCCGTTGAGTGTGAGCCCTTGAATACGTATCTGCTCAACAAGCAGATTTTGGAAGCTAGTGTTATCACTAAGTGAACATGAATCTTTTCGCCAATAAGAACACCTCTTTTCATTATTTTTCTTTCAACTAAGATAATTTAACCCTGAGTCAAAAATTCTGATCAGCAACTTTCCCTAGCTGAGCAAACCTTCAAATACACTTTCCATTTCATTACAAACTGGTTCAAAAGGAGAAAGGGTGCTACCATGCTGTTTATTTGATTTAGGGCTTTTATGTTTTGTGTTTTAAAGACAACCACTTTATCCATCCCCCTAAAGGAACTGGGCACAGTTAAGTGATACCTCTTTCAGGTAAGATGCTCCTGACACATGTCCCCAGTGGTCCCGGGGCCACTCAAGGCTCACAGTGATCAATGTCACCCACTGCACCTGTGATTCCACCGGTTCTCTGCATATATGTTCAATGCAGCATTTGCTAAAAAGCATCTTGTTGAAAATGTCCTTACTAGCTATTACAACATCAAGTACTTAGAACTCTTTAGTATTTTCCAAAATTATAAACACTGGGAAGAGGGTATGGGGAGAAACATACATGCAGAGAAGTGTGTATTTAAACCTGGGCTTTAAACCAGTCAAGAATAAATAATTTGGAAAAACAGTTTCTCAAATTTGAGTATGTCTTCTGAGCTCATAGAAATCTGTCACTCGATAACCTTCAACAAGAGACATGGTTCTTTTGGGGAGAGGACTTTTTAAATTTTGCTTCCCACTCTGTCTCAAAACAGTCTGGCCATACCTATAATAAAGGAGAAAATGTGGGCTGGACATAATGGCTCATGCCTGTAATCTAAGTACTTTGGGAAGGCAAGGTGGGCGGATCACCTGAGGTCAGGAGTTTGAGACCAGCCTGACCAACATGGTGAAACCCTGTCTCTACTAAAAATACAAAAAATAGCCAAGCATGGTGGCAGGTGCCTGTAATCCCGGCTACTGAGGAGGCTGAAGCAGGAGAATTGCTTGAAAACCAAGCAGTGGCCGGGCGTGGTGGCTCAAGCCTGTAATCCCAGCACTTTGAGAGGCCGAGGCGGGTGGATCACGAGGTCGAGAGATCGAGACCATCCTGGTCAACATGGTGAAACCCCGTCTCTACTAAAAATACAAAAAATTAGCTGGGCATGGTGGCACGTGCCTGTAATCCCAGCTACTCAGGAGGCTGAGGCAGGAGAATTGCCTGAACCCAGGAGGCGGAGGTTGCGGTGAGCCGAGATCGCGCCATTGCGTTCCAGCCTGGGTAACAAGAACGAAAACTCCGTCTCAAAAAAAAAAACAAAAAAACACCAAGCAGTGAGCTGAGACGGCGCCATTGCACTCCAGCCTGGGCGACAACAGTGAAACCCCATCCAAAAAAAAAAAAATGTGGTAAAATCTGTAGCATCAGCTTTGCTTATTATTCTGAAACAGTGATAAGCCTCTAGACATTTGCATTTGCTCGTAGTTTTTATAGAAATGCCCCTAATCAAGATGTGCCTTTCTGTGTAGTTACAAAAGTTTCTAGTCAATTTCCCTCATGGTCTGTACAACTTGTATTTATTTGTTACCCTAAGAGTGGTGGGTTTGGGGGGTTATTGTTAAAGGGCAGAGACACAAAAGCATCAACAATAATTTAAACCTACACTTTTTTTTTTTTTTGAGACAGAGTCTCACTGTGTCGCCAGGTGCCAGGCTGGAGTACAGTGGCACAATCTCGGCTCACTGCAACCTCCACCTCCTGGGTTCAGGCAATTCTCCTGCCTCAGCCTCCCGAGTAGCTGGGACTACAGACGTGCGCCACCATGCCCAGCTAATTTTCATATTTTATTAGAGACGGGGTTTCACCATGTTCACCAGGATGGTCTCGATCTCTTGACCTCGTGATCCACCCGCCTCGGCCTCCCAAAGTGCTGGGATTACAGGCGTGAGCCACCATGCCCGGCCCCCCCCCCCTTTTTTTTTTTTTTTTTGAGACAGAGTTTCACTCATGTTACCCAGGCTGGAGTACAATGGCGCGATCTCGGCTCACCGCAACCTCTGCCTCCTGGGTTCAAGCAATTCTCCTGCCTCAGCCTCCTGAGTAGCTGGGATTACAGGCACGCGCCACCATGCCCAGCTAATGTTTTGTATTTTTAGTAGAGATGGGGTTTCACCATGTTGACCAGGATGGTCTCGATCTCTTGACCTCATGATCCACCCTCCTCGGACTCCCAAAGTGCTGGGATTACAGGCTTGAGCCACCATGCCCCATTTCACTTATTTTTGACACAGGCTTTCACTCTGTCACCCAGGCTGGAATGAAATGTGCCATCTCGGCTCACTGCAACATCCCCCTCTCGGGGCTCAGCAATCCTCCCACCGCAGCCTCCCAAGCGGCTGGGACCACAGGTGGGAGCCACCACACCCAGCTAATCTTAATTTTTTGTAGAGATAGGGTTTTGTTATGGAACCCAGGCTAGTCTCAAATGCAGGAGCTCAAGCGATCCAGCCAGTCGGCCTCCAAAGTGCTGAGATTACAGGTGTGAACAACTGTAACTGGCAAAACCCAGACCTTAAGTAAGTATAAAGAATATCAGCCGGGCGCGGTGGCTCAAGCCTGTAATCCCAGCACTTTGGGAGGCCGAGGCGGGTGGATCACGAGGTCGAGAGATCGAGACCATCCTGGTCAACATGGTGAAACCCCGTCTCTACTAAAAATACAAAAAATTAGCTGGGCATGGTGGCACGTGCCTGTAATTCCAGCTACTCAGGAGGCTGAGGCAGGAGAATTGCCTGAACCCAGGAGGCGGAGGTTGCGGTGAGCCGAGATCGTGCCATTGCACTCCAGCCTGGGTAACAAGAGTGAAACTCCATCTCAAAAAAAAAAAAAAAAAAGAATATCTTGCGTGTTAAGATTGCTACTGATTTACTGATTTCTGTCACAACCCTAGCGGTGTAAACTTAAAAAGCTTGCTTGAGAAAATACACAGGTTAATGAGGTAAATTATCTGAGATAAAAAATATGGACAGACTACTGTTGAGACTTTCCATACTAAACTTAGGCTGTCCGCATTTTTTATCTCAGATAATTTATCTCATTAACCTGTGTATTTTCTCAAGCAAGCTTTTTAAGCTTACCCTTCAAGTAGCTTATTTTGAAAACCATAAATCCATGTTCCCAGTTGAAAATACAGTTAATATTTTTAAAAAGGTAAAGAACACTAACACTACAAAATCCAGATTATCCCCATAGTTTTATCATCAAGAACTCTACGTAATACTTTAAAGGACGTGAAGCTCACAAACTTGATTCAGTTTCCTGGAATAAAATGTATACAACAAAATAGCAAATAAATCAACTTCTGAAAACTATAAATACAATGGAATAAAGAGATGCACATTTTAGGACTTTTTTTGGCCAAATCATACACACACAGAACACAGAGTATGTATGTGCATATACTCACGTTAGCCTGTACTCAATTGTCAGTAAAGCAAATCCCCCTCTGTATTTTTGGTGGGACAGTACTCTTTTTAATGTGAAACTGTAGTTTCATTCACTGTCGCCAAGAGAGGCGATCTCCTGACCTTGTGATCCACCCACCTCAGCCTCCCAAAGTGCTGGGATTACAGGAGTGAACCACCTCGCCCAGCCTGCCTTAAAATGCTTTTTAGAATCACTTTTCCTACAACTATTAAGGGAATCACTATCCTAGTTACATATATACACAGTCACCTATATGTTTACCATAAAAAGCAATGTGGACACTCATCTTCCACAATATCCATACCTTCGAAACAAAACTTTAGTGTAATATATGGTTTGCTGGTTATCATCAGTGAATTCTTTATTCAGTTTTCCATAAAACTAGCCTTAACAATAGAAAAATTCCAACATTTATAATTGATTATGGTAAAACCTCAAAGTTAAAAGAACTTCCACAAAGTGGTTGCTTTGTTGAAATTTTGCAAAACACTGTTACTAGAACTTATATTCCCAGTTTGAAGAGCTGAGATAGAGACATATACCCAGAACCAACATCCAGCTACTTTCAAGTGCGAAATGCAGCAGAGCCAGTTTTTTAAAAAAGCCTGTTAGCATTATACGTATAGCTAGACCTTCAGGATTTTTTGAAAGCTTATGAAGATGAGACAGGAAGGCTGTGGTGAAGGGTTGTCAAAGACGAGGAGCTGAGTCCCCTCTACCAAATGCTGGTGGCCCAATACCTGCCCTGGAGAGCCTCTGTAGTCAAGGAAGCTGAGCAAGTCCTGAACAAAGCAGCAATCAGCAGCACACTGGATCCCCAAGTGTGAGGGCAGAATGAAGCTGGTGACTGCAGGGCCAAAGAGGAAGGTATAAACACACAGCATTTGTTTATGGTGGAGTAACTAGTAAGATTTGGTAGATCACTGAATATGGACAAACAAAAAAAGTCAAGTCAGACACACAAATATTTTACTTGTCTCTGATATAATGCTAGCAATAGAGACGCCGGATATGGTCTAGGGAGCAAAAAAAGAGATCAGGATGGGGAAAGCCAAGTTGGAAGTAGGGGCAGGTTCATCAGATGGAAAAGCCCTGAGGGCTATTAGCAGGACTGGAAGGCACTCAGCTGAAGTTGCTGAGAATCGCTTAGCCTGAATAAAACTGAGAATCCCCAAAGCAAAACAGACTAGAAGAGAGGATCAAGTTAAAGCTATCTCCTGAGTGCTCCTGAAGAGTTAGAAAAGATAAGATGAACTAGAACAGCAAATATTCTACACGGAACCCTAACTTCAAGAGGTCGCCCAAGAAAAAAGAAGGGTAACCTGGTCCACCAGGCTTGGAAATGGGTAACGTGGCCTTTCGTCAGAAGGGGCCAAACACTCTGGAGAACAGACCTGGTGATGTTTCCCAAATTAATCTAACGCAAGACCATCATGAGAACAGCGTCCACCCTCTGGAAATCATGAATTCAAAATGCAAGAAACCAATCTATTAAATCAAGTACAAATCTAAGAGAGCCTTCAAGAGAAGTACTGAGATGCTTTTAAAACCAGAAAGTTTTACATTTTTAAGGAAAAAATGTGAAACAACTTTGTAGTTAAACCATTGTTGTACAGGTTTAAGAAGCATTCTCCATGGACACAGCGAGGGGAACAACACCCACTGGGGCCTGTCGGGGAAGGGATGGGGGAGAGCATCAGGCAACAGAGCTAATGCGTGCCGGGCTCAACACCAAGGTGATGAGTTGACGGGTGCAGCGAA
This sequence comes from Saimiri boliviensis, assembly GCF_048565385.1. NCBI lineage: Eukaryota > Metazoa > Chordata > Mammalia > Primates > Cebidae > Saimiri > Saimiri boliviensis. Next base: position 9,674,668 of record NC_133458.1, read on the forward strand.
CCACCATGGCACACATTTACCTATGCAACAAACCTGCTTATGTAACCCTGGAACTAAAATAATTTAAAAAAATAATAAAAAACTGTTCTCAACATGACACCACCAATAAGATGTAAATCACACAGGCTTTGATTTTGTTGTCTCCCATATGCCTTAATTTTTTTTTTTTGAGACAGAGTTTCAACCTGTTGCCCAGGCTGGAGTGTGGTGGTGCGATCTCGGCTCAATGCAACCTCCACCTCCTGCATTCAAGCAATTCTCCTGCCTCAGCCTCCTGAATAGCTGGGATTACAGGTGTGCGCCACCATGTGCAGCTAATTGTTTGTATTTTTAGTAGAGACAGCGTTTCACGGTGTTAGCCAGGATGGTCTCGATCTCCTGACCTTGCGATCCACCCACCTCAGCCTCCCAAAGTGCTGGGATTACAGGCGTGAGCCACCTTGCCCAGCCTGCCTTAAAATTTTTGTTAATGTGATTCCTCCAATAGTATTCAGGATTTAAACAAGGACTAGAATGAAGCAAAAATTATTCCTACACACTAAACTTATAACCACAATCATTAGGATCCTGGCCTCTATGGCATGTCTCACACTGTACTACAAAGAACCACAAGTATTTTCAGGTGCTCGTCAGTGCTCTACCAAAGAGAAAAAAATGAACACATCCATTCACTCCGTATCAAATCTCTACTGCAAGGCACCTTATTTTCCACATTCTATGATTTTAAAATCAGTATGTGTCTGACAAAACATGTTCTTTAATATGGTAGGAGAGTTTTCTTCCTTCAAAGGTAATTTCTTATTAAATTAGGGGTGTGTCTTTTAATACATATGAACATATGTATATATACATATATCTCCCTATAAGAACAGTAAAGCACATTAAGATTGTAAAGGCCCTTCAATATGCCACCTGGCATCTCCTAAGTTTATTTATAGAGCTTCCCTCCCATTCCCATACCTTACATGTCACAGAACACAGATAGGCAAATAAAAATCCTGAAAATGCGGTAACAAGTAGAGTGGTAAAGTGAAGCTCCATTGTAAAAATAACAGTGACCAAAACAAACAAAACCTTCACAATGTCATTAAGTGAGCACACATACAATGTTTCACCTGTCAAGCCCCTGCTAAACTGCTGACATTAAACACACACACACACACACACACACACACACACACACACACCCCTATCCCTGCATAGGGCAAAGTCCCCTATACACAGAACATGTAACAAAGGCATCACTGAAGAGCCAATTCCAGTATGTGTCCTCAGCATTCCTAATGCTTCTTCCCTCTGTGTGTTTTGGGTCCCCTGTTGGTAGGACCTACTCTACATAGGTGCCCAAGTAGCCTTTCATCAACACATCAAATAGGAGACACTCTAATTTCAGTAGTCTCTACTTGATGATTGATGTAATACATTCTTTTTTTTTTTTTGAGACGGAGTTTCGCTCTTTTGAGACATTTGTTACCCAGGCTGGAGTGCAATGGCGCAATCTCGGCTCACTGCAACCTCCGCCTCCTGGGCTCAGGCAATTCTCCTGCCTCAGCCTCCTAAGTAGCTGGGATTACAGGCACGCGCCACCACGCCCAGCTAGTTTTTTTGTATTTTTAGTAGAGACGGGGTTTCACATGTTGACCAGGATGGTCTCGATCTCTCGACCTCGTGATCCACCCGCCTCGGCCTCCCAAAGTGCTGGGATTACAGGCTTGAGCCACCGCGCCCGGCCTTGATATAATACATTCTTAAATGTCAAAGTCCACCCTCAACCAGGACTGCATTAGACAGCCTTCTGTCCCATGTAAGGCATCATCAAGCAGCAGAAAGCTGAGGGCAAGCAGCGACGGAGTCACAGAGCATGCTTGGCAAAGTCTTTGCCTCACACCAAGCACTGAACACAAGTTGAGTATCCCTCATCTGAAATGCTTGGGTCCAGAAGTCTTTTGAATTTTGGATTGTCTCATCTTTTGGAAGATTTGAGGTACTTTGGGGATGGGATCCAAATCTAAAACGGGAATACAGATGTTTTGTGTACACCTTAGACCAGGCGTCCCCAAACTTTTTACACAGGGTGCCAGTTCACTGTCCCTCAGACCGTTGGAGGGCCGCCACATACTGTGCTCCTCTAACTGACCACCAATGAAAGAGGTGCCCCTTCCTGAAGTGCGGCTGGGGGGAGGGGGCGGATAGATGGCCTGTGGGGAAGGGACACGCCTGCCTTAGACACATAGCCTGAAGGCAATTTTACTTTCCCCTTGGGGAGGCCGAATAAACTGTTGTGCACTCACAAGTTGAACCATGGCCAACACATGAGGTCAGGGGTGAAATGTTCCACTTGTCACCTCATGTTGGTAACTCAGAAAGTTCTAGATTTTGGAGGATTTAGGATTTTCAAATTAGCGATGCTCAACCTGGACTAAGGGTTATTATTGCATGTAAAATAAAATGGCAAGTAAACCTTTTAAACATTTAAGATGGTAGAAGTCAGAAGAATCAGTCTGGAATTTTCCTTTTCCACCATCCCCCACACTAAAATCTCCAAGTTCCTAAATATAAGCCTGGAGTTTGGGGAGGGGGAAATGACTATTTCCCTTGTCTATTCCCTGAATTCCACTTCAGATCAAAGAGTCGGTTTATGGACACCATCTAGAATTGCAAATGTTTCCTTCCAGTCTCACCAAAGCCTCCTTTCTTCCCTTAGAAAAGGTCTGAGCGCTGCCTCCTCCCCTCCACCTGCCTTTTGACTTTTGGATGCTTATCAGGCACATGTAACTATTTTCGTATTAATTTTGACACAGTAAAGGCACCCCCCAGAACCCCCTCCAGCATTTGTATTTAGCATACATTTCTTAAATAATTGATAGTCGCCTTGGTGATTTTTCCAAGCTACAGTACCCACTGGACCAAAATATTTTTTCTGATTTTTAGCAGATTCTTATTCTTAAGCCTAATGACATTAACTTTAAACATTAATTGAAAATGCATCTACTATCATTAGGAGCTGTGAACTAGGCAAAAAAGGACAGAAAGTTCACACTAGTACCAAGAAAAAGAAACTTCCACATTAAAGACAATTCATTAGTACCTAATGTAGTGTTAAAATAAACAATCAAAACATAAATCAGTTTCATGAGATTAGGACAGTTTTGTGGAGGGCATTAAATGAGGGGACTAAAGTATTTGAAGGAATAAGATATGGGGAAACAAATGAGAAAATTAGTCCAGCAAAGGAGAACCTGGCTGCTGGAAACAGAGCCCTACAAAAGTCAGACATTTAACCCTGTGCACCAACACACAGCAAATACGTAGTGCTTTCAGCATTAAACTAAGCAGAAACGTCTTCCTTGCAAGTAGCTCCCCCCTGCTTCTGTTTTGAGATTTCTTGATTTTATAAATTAATCCACTGAATTATAAATACATGTGCACTGCAAAAAGTTGAAGGAAAAAATAAAAAAACTAAAAATAACCCACTGCTCAGAGAAATTAAAAATAATCCCACTGCTCAGAGATAATCAAGTGTTAACATTTTGGTTTTCATCTTTTTAAAAAATACATATACTCACACACCAAACAAAATTTTAGATATTACTTACATATGTTGTTTTATAAAGTTATATTATTTTATCATTAATACTGGCTAATGTTCATTAAATACAGTATTATGGAAGTTGAAAGATTGATCTAAATGCTGAAATAGGGCCAGGTACGCTGGCTCCTTCCTTTAATCCCAGCACTTTGGGAGGCCGAGGCAGGTAGATCACGAAGTCAGGAGTTCAAGACCAGTCTAGCCAAGATGGTGAAACCCTGTCTCTACTAAAAATACAAAAATTAGCCGGGTGTGGTGGCTTGTGCCTGTAGTCCCAGCTACTTGAGAGGCTGAGGCAGAGAACTGCTTGAACCCAGGAGGGGGAGATTTCAGTCAGCTGAGATAGGGCCACTGCACTCCAGCGTGGGTGACAGAGGATTCCGTCTCAAAATAATAATAATAAATAAATGCTAAAATAATCATCCTTAATACAGCAAAAAAAAAAAAAAAACCAAAAACAGAAAACACATGCTTGTTAAGAGGCTATTAGTTAAATAAAAGCATATCCTGGACAGAATATTAACGTTAGTCATTTTTTTGGTATTTTCTTAGACTAAATTCTTAGAAATGGAATGGCTATTGCAAAGTATACATATTTTATAAGCTTTTGTTACATATTTTGCTCTTTAAAATTCATATTAAATTACACTTTCTAGTAAGGTATGAGTGAGCTCATTTCTCCATGCCCTCGTGTAAGTAGCTTATTTTGTAATCTATGCTAATTTAAACAAACAAACAGTATCTCACTGATTTGCATTTCTTCAAGTACTGCTAGTGAAATTCAAAGTTTTTTCATGTTTCCTGCTCCTCTTTTTATAAATGACCAGTTTGCCCATTTTTTTCCACGGGGGTTGGGGGTCCTCTTTGGTTATTGCTGTTCACATGCCCTCTTTTTACAGTAAGGAAAGTAAATTTGCTTCTAAGTTACAATATTTTTCTGTTTGCCATTCACCTTTTAATTCTGTTTATGGAATTTTAACACAGAAGTTGTATTACTCTAAAGTACTCAAATCTTTTCCTTTATAGTTCCTATATCTAGGCCTTCTCCATCTTGAGATTGCCATGCAGCTTTTTGGTTTCTAAATTTTTTCTTGACAAAATATTTTAAAAGCACCTGTTTACCTCCCTAAAATGGCAGCCATTTTTACTACTTTAAATGTCTTCATTAGTACACACACACTTTATACATATCTTAAATGGCTGCACCCATTTCATACAATCTCCTTTCCAAAGTAGTTTCTGACACAGGGCTTTAAAAAAAATTGCAGCTTGTTAGATTTGAACTGTCTTGAACGGTTTTACAAATTTTTGCAAGGCCAATGAGTCATAACATCACACCCAATTTAACAATAGCCCCAAAGTTCCAGAACTGTTCATGTCTATGCTATCAGTGCCCAATTACTCTCCCACAATGTTACTAAAAGACCAGGAAGAATAAGCTCATTCTTAGTAGCAGATCACAGTTCTGCATAATGAATTCTGCCCTAATGATCAGATATCAGTCTTTAAAGCTTTTCACTTTAGTCTCTTCTAGTCTTCTTCCACCTTTTATAAACCAGTCAAACACTCAGGGAACATATGGTTAAAAGCCTGAGCTCTGGAGTTAGCCAGGCTTCACCATCTTCCTAGCCCTGACCTTCACCGCTCAGTCTCAGCTTCTTCACCTGTATTCTGTAAAGTGGGTTAAACCATAGTGACTACATTTCAGAGGGCACTGTAAGGATTTCCAGTGGAAGGATGTACGTGAATGTTGACACATGCAGTACACTAGTCACTGGGGACAGATGCTATCACAGCCTCCCTGTCCCAAAGGAGGTCAGTTTGGTGGGAGAAACCACCAAGTACAATCAAAAGGTTAAATATTGTGATAGTGACAAAGGCAGGACACCACGGGAACCCAGGGAAGGCTCCTAACCCAGACCAGGACATCAGGGCCGGCTTTCCAGAGATGGTGATGTGTGAGCCATCAGTGAAAGAAAAGGCAAAGAGTCACATCTTGAATGGAACTGCAACAGCAGCGAAGCATGCGGTGAACACTAGGAAGGGCAGAACAGTGCTTACTTGGTCCAAGTTTCCCAAGGGAAAAAATATACGTCAAACTTTGGCTTCACAACCTTGCTTTTCTAACATGAATACAATACTTGATGTTCTTTGAGACTGTTTTTTCCAAAATGCTGTTAATGTTCAAAGCTGTGGCATTCCCATGGAATCCACATACTTTGAGGGCCTAAGGAAATCAACAGCGTCAATTAAAAAACCATCTCATTTCACAAATGAGGAAATGTAGGCCCTGCAAAGGTAAGCTTGAACTAGACTCCATGTCTTCTCTCACAATCAAGACGCTCTATACCTAAGCAAAAATAAATGACATCTCTCTCCATCACAGAATTTTTAGAAGTGAAATACCTCCATGTATGAATAAAAAACTTAAGTCATTAAATGTTATAATCCTGTTTATAGTGTGCTTACTCAATGTTCATTTTATAAACAGGAAACTTCCTATAAAGAGGAAATTATGTCCTCAGTAGTAAACATAAAGCTTTTATCCAAATTGGATCTATTTTTCATTTAATGTTCATTTTTTTATTGGTAAAACAAACACAGACTGAAAAATTACCAGATATTTTTAAAAAGCAAGGCAAACTTAGAATTGGCCCTTCAAATGGTTAACTCTTTTCCCCAGACATACCTAAAAGACAAGTTCAAAATGAAGCTGACAGTCCCCAAAGACATTTTATTCCGGAATGACTCAAGGTCATGGCTTTGGGACCTACAAAGGGCTAAAACAGCAAAAACAAAACAAAACAAAACACCTTCATAAGTACTTACAGTCCTAATGTTTTTAATTTGAAGAATGGCAAGTAACAACTCCTCAATTTAATGTACATTCATTTTAATTTGCCATGCTGAAAGACAGACACGATGCCTCTGGGTATACTAGGAATGACATTCTGAGGAAAGGGCCTCAGTGACCCAGGGATGATGGTTCCTCCCACAGCAACTTCCTATCCCACTTCAGCAGAACCAAAGGGCTGGCCTCAACTACCAAACTGCTTCATTTCAAAGGCAAGGCTGGATACTCAACCTGGGGGAAAAAACCTGATCGTGTTTGATTGTGTTTCCAAAAAAAGTAAAAAAAAATCCACACCTTAAAACTAGTTTTAAGGGGAGAGAAAGCTAAAGTTTCACAACTTGTTCTCTCTTGGCACTTTCCTGGACTTCACAGGTATAGAAAACCTGGGTATTTTTCTGTTGGGGCCCTATACTAGATACTGGGGTGCTGTGGGGAGATGGGAAGTGGAGAAATGGGAAGGGAGAGTGGAAAAGGAGGGATGAGAGAATCAATTTTACTTAAGTGTGTAATAAAGCTTGCATTCTTAACCGGCTTAAGTGCAACGACTGTGTTTTCTGTAGCCAACCATCAGGGCATGTTTTCAAACGCTAAGTTAGAATTATTCCAGAAAACTCACTCATTCAAAAATAAGCAATTGAGGCACCACCATAACCAAGTTCTGTCACTCTGGAGATGCAAAAATAAACAAGGAATATCCCCTGCGCTGGAGGAATTCAGAGTCGGAAATATATGTGAAATAAGGCTGTATTGTAGTTAATTACAGCTAGAAGATAACATTCAGTAAGTGGCAAGAGTCTAATGAACTGTAATATCTAAGGAAACCATGCAGAATCAGCTCAGGCATGCGTGTCAGTCTTCTGATGTGGTACACACATTGGGAGTGGGGGGTGGGGCTGCCTGTAAGGACCTGAGCATGTGGCTCTCAGGGAGGGAAGCTTTTACAAATTGGTGAAAAACCCCAGCATATCTAAAGTTGGTTTGCTGTTTGATAAAATAGTTTTTAAAAGATGAAGCCAATGAGGAAAGAAGTTCAACGTATTTAGAAAGCAATTCAGCCATCCCTCTCAAGCTTAAGGAACACTCTCCGGAAACCTCCAAAAATGGGCATAATAGAGTTAAAGTGAGCCAGTCTTGTGTTTGCATGCTTTGGAATTTGAAATGCAATGCAACTATTTCGACTCACCATGGAAAACAACAAATAGACCCTGAAGTAAAACGTTTCTAATATCCAAAAACCTATAAACAAAGAAAAATCTCATCCCCAAATATTGTTTTCAAACAAAATGACTGGTTTTACATTTTCAGTATCATTACATACTTTACTACATAATATACTCTCCAGGATTTAAAAAAACTGGGTACATTTTCGGGTGCACCATGAAATGAAGTGCTAAACTTAAAACTGCACACACTTCTGCGAGGCGTTAGGTCCTAGAAGCTCATGGCTTGAAGTAAAAAAGGAATCTAGTTTCTCTTCTGCCGCTTCGTTAAGATTATTCCAAAAAGCGTGATCGTTTACTCCACTCAGAACTTTTGACGATTTTAATGCTACTACAGGAAAGAGCAATTACACCGAGCAAATAAATATTTCAGTAGACTGCAATTCAGTATTTGCGCACTTACCACTAACGCCTACTACGAACCAGAAGCAACCAAAAGTGACCCAGTCGGAAAAGAGAATCTTCTCTTTGGCAAAGCCGGCCAGGCAGAAAACCTTAACTTTGGGGATTCATTTCAAGCAGTGTCTACAAGCATTCCTCTCTTTCTTAATTATCTTACGACTGCGCTACACAATTATTACACGGGTGGCAGAAACAGGGGTCTTTCAGATCTTGGGGCAAAAATCGCACGAACCCCAAGCCTGGGGACCCCAAGTCCCCGCAGCCTGCGGGTGCCGGGTTACCGCCAGGGTCATGGCGCGCGCTCCCGTCGGGGCCGGGGGCGCGCCGAGGCCGCGGCGCAAGGCCCGGCCCGACTCGCGAGCGCTAGGCGGGCGCCTGGGGGCTCCGTCCGGTTTTGCCGCCGGGCTCGCATCCCTGAGCGCCTGCCCCGGCCCGCTCCCCGAGGACAACTGGGCAAAAGGGCGACTGTTACCCAATAATAGCGTCCTGCACGGTCGCAACAATGCAGGCGGGGAACCCGAGAGCCGCAGGCAGGGAACCGGAAAGCGAGAAAGCCCGGCTTGGCGGCTGCTCGTGCGCGCGAGCCCAGGGCTCACAGGAGGGCACGCGTCGGCCGGAAAGCGGCGCCGAGGAGGAGCGTGGCCGCGAGGGCGCGAAGGGGCAAGGGCGCGGGGCCCGGGGTCCCGCGGAGGTCGCCCCGCGAGGCGAGGCGCGGACGCCCGAGCCGCCCGGGGCCCCACGCCGGCCCAGCCTCCGCTGACCCAGCCCGGTCGCGACGCGGAAAGGGGCCGGCGCCAGCAGGCCGCCGCCTCTGGGCGCGATGAATCGGGCTTTTTCCCAGTGCGTAGTCCAGGCCTGGCCGCCCCGGCCCGTCCGGGGTGACTCAGGGCCCAGCCCCGCTCGCTCCCCTGCCGCCCCCGGCGTCCTCCGCCCACGAGCCCCCCGGCCCGGCCGCCATTCCGCCCGGCCGCGTTTCGGCGGCTCAGGCCTCGCCCGGCGCCTGGCTCGGCCGCCGCGGCCCGAGTCACTGCGACACCGCGGCTCGGGGCCGGGCCTGCGCCGCCGCCGCCACCTCCTTTCGGCCCCGCGGCCGCCGACACTCACCCGCATCTCCGTGGAGCCCGAAAGGCTCCCGCGACGCCTCCGCCTGGTCGCTGGGCCTGGGCCCCGGCGAAAGCCCCGTCCCGCCAAGGTCTGGCTGCGTCCCTCAGCCACCGGGGCTGCCCCGCCTGGAGCTGCGTGCGACACGGAGCCCGCCTCCGCCTCCTCCCCTGCCCGCCCGGCCCTCCTCCTCCCGCCGCCGCCGCCGCCGCCTGCACCACGCAACCTCCGCCCTCTCGCCTTCCCTCCGCGGCTCCCCGCCCTCCCGGCCTCACCGGCTCCGGCGACCGCGGGGGAGAAGCTGTTGGGGGAGGGCCGGAACGCACCGCCATCGGCGTCCGGGGCGGGGGAGCCGGGAAACCGTCGTCGCCATCGCCCCGCCAGCCCGCGACGCGGGAGGGGCCCGGAAAGCGCCCGCCCGCCCGCCGCCCCGGGGGCGCCCCTCCTGCGGCCGAGGCCCCCGCTCGCGTGGGGCGCTTCTACCTGCGAGCCCACGGCCCCTGCCCCCCGACACCCGAGCCATCCCCGACCCGGCGCGCCGGATCCTCCGCCAGGTTTTACAGCCTCCCTCGCCTTGGGGCCGCCGCGGAGGACCCGTTCCCGCCACTTCGGACCTCGCCAGCGGGAATGAGCTGCTTGGGTCGGGGACACCACCAGCCTCTGGAGAAGGGGCCCGAAGCACCCCGAAGGAAAGGGGCTCTCAGTCCTCCTGCCGGTCCCCTGTGCGCACAACCCCCGCCCCCCGCTGGCCTGGAACCTGACTCCGCACCTTTGTCGACCGGGACTGGGGGATGCACCCCAGATCAGAAAGTCAGAGCTGGCCAGGTGCCGCCCAGAATCGGCGCGGACTTCCGAGGAACCTGCAGCTGATTCTCGACCCCCGTAACACCTGCAGGCCTTAGGATTCGGCTCCAGAAAACTCGAGCTTATCTGCGTGTCTCTTTTTAAAAATCACTTCTAAGATCAAACCTAACTAGGCTTTCCCTCTTCAGACTCTTTCACAAACTCCCGTTTGGCAGATTTTGACATTCACTCTACCCTTCGTCTTTTTGTAAGGACATATCAAGACTAGAAGGCTTTGATTACATATAGGGATGGCATGAGGCATGATGTAAAATAGTATTGTTTTCACGTGTAGCTCGAAGTCATCTCATTTGAAATTAACTCTCATAATTGGCTATTTGGAATATTCACACTAAATACTAATTTTGGCAGCACAAATAGCCACCTGCTGCTATGGTGACAAGGGCTGGAGGAAGCGTGGTGGCCCCCTGCACCTAGTGAGGGATGCCTGATTAATACCACGGCTCACACGCGAGCGGCTCAGTCCACGAACAACCCCCGGGGGATTTCGAATCCTACCGTCATCTGGGCAAAAGATGTGATGAGTGTAACTTTCTGTTTCCTCCAAACTAAAATGCTACACAGATTCCAGTACCACTCGGGACAGAAATCCTCAGTCAGAGCAGAGAGCCGTCCCCAGAGTCCACAGTTTCTTGCATAACGTGGGTTTGTCTCAGAAGAAACATCCCATTGGTCTATGTGATACCCTCTATCGAAATGTCTTGGCCCGGCGCGGTGCCTCACGCCTGTAATCCCAGCACTTTGGGAGGCCGAGGTGGGCGAATCACGTAGGTCAGGAGTTCGAGACCAGCCTGGCCAACATGGTGAAACCACACCCCCCCCCACATCCCCTGCGCCCAATAAAGATAAAAAAAATTAGCCAGGTGTGGTGGCAGACGCCTGTAGTCTCAGCTATTTGGGAGGCTGAGGCAGGAGAATTGTTTGAACCTGGGAGGCGGAGGTTGCAGTGAGCCGAGATCGTGCCGTTGCACTCCAGCCTGAGCGACGGGGCAAGACTCCGTCACAAAAAAAAAAAAAAAAAAAAAAAAAATGTATTTTGTCTACATCTAAGTATCTGCAAAAGTAATGCATTTGTCACTCAGGTATGTAATCCTTTCATTTGTGCAGGGTGTTGGGGTGTGAAAAATTCTTGGTTTATATCCTACACTTTTAAATAACCTCGTCAAAACTTAGGTGTATTTAACACCTTTATTTTGTGAGCACATGCTAAGGTTGGAAGTAAAAATGGAAGGTTTGTCCCTATGGCCCATGCTTTCCAGTGTACATATGTGAGTTTTTTTAAAATGTCCCAATTTCTTCCCCTTCCTGGAATCTGCGTTTTTTAGACAACAGCTTATCTTCGCATTCCCTAACCAGTCTTCTCCAATCTCATCATTCAGTATGGCCTCCTATTCTGTGACTTCCTTCAGCTAAACAGAAAGGCTGAGTGGGTCAGCCTTCCCTTTAGTCTGTTTCCTGTGCCCTCCGTTTTTCCTTAATAGAAGTATTTGGTTCACCCACACCACCCTCCCTCTTCTCACTGCCTCCGAGATTCCTGGTTCTTAACTCCTTTCTATTCTTTACCCTCCACCTGCCCACACCATCATTCTTAGCAGCAAATTTATTCCATCGACTTTTATGTCCACCTAACAACCAGATTTGCATTTACTTTGGGCAGATAACCTTGCCTCCTACCTAACAGGTCAAGGCCACCTGCTGCTCCCTTTCTACTTTAAAACCTCCTTCCTCCATCTTTTTCCCCCAGCTCAGCAAAATTGATGTCCCTCTCAGATGACCCAAAGTTTGGAGGGATAATTAATTTGATAGATGTCAGAATCAAAATTCAAAATAGTCTGAGCAGACTAGAACATTAGGCCAAAAGCAATGACATAAAATAGAACTTTCAATTCGACAATATGATGTACTAGTTGGAAAAGCCCAAGTTTTAGATTTTAGTGGGTCTTGATTTATATGCAGTTACTCAAATTTGAGTCATATCCAGTAACTCAAATTACTAATTTTTGCTCTAGTTAAGTCAACTGTTAATTTGGGATAAAAATACCTACCTCATAAGAGTGTAAAGAGTAACCAGGTGCGGTGGCTCAAGCCTGTAATCCCAGCACTTTGGGAGGCCGAGGCGGGTGGATCACAAGGTCGAGAGATCGAGACCAACCTGGTCAACATGGTGAAACCCCGTCTCTACTAAAAATACAAAAAATTAGCTGGGCATGGTGGCGCGTGCCTATAATCCCAGCTACTCAGGAAGCTGAGGCAGGAGAATTGCCTGAACCCAGGAGGTGGAGGTTGCGGTGAGCTGAGATCACACCATTGCACTCCAGCCTGGGTAACAAGAGCGAAACTCCGTCTCAAAAAAAAAAAAAAAAAAAAAAAAAAAAAAAAAAAAAGAGTGTAAAGAGTAATTTCTTTATAATTCCCACATAATTCATGGAACATTCACCAACCATTAGTTCCCCTCCCTCATCTTCCACAAAGTGGATGTTTCTGTTGCCATTCATAACACATTCTTTAATTCATGCAGACCTGGAAACAGACTCAAAATCCTGACCCATTCACCTTGTATCCCAGAGCTGTCACCATCCTAGAGAACTCCTTTGCGTGTTTTGAGTCAGTCATTATCGTCATACCCATTTTTCATTTAAAAAAAACCCTAAGTCTCAGAGGTGTTAGGCAATTTGTGCCAAATCGCTCAGCCTGATCAGTGTATAACGTGACCCGGTGACTCTCACTTCTGTGTATATCCACTCCTTTACTAAGATATTCTCCCACACTTTTATTGGTTCTTTAACCTTCTAAATGCTCTTCCTGGTTCTTACCTCTTCTTCATCCTTCCGCTGTGTCATGACTGATGGCAGATTATTCCTTCTAAATCAATACCTTCATCATTATAACTTTGTCCTTTCAAGCTTCAGTAGCTCTATATTGTGTATAGGGTTCAATCCAGATTTGGACCTGGCACTTAAGGTTTACCATATCTTGTCCTAACTTTTCCAAATTTATTTCCTGCTACTTCCCAAAAGGAACTCTCAGTGCCATCCAGTGCTGTTGGTTGTACTCACTGGCCCACAAGATGCCAGCTGTGAATCGCCATTTATGAACGCTTGCTTCCGTTGTTTCCCTAACAGGTACTGTTCCCCGCTTCTCTCCTCCAACTCCAAATCATGCTCACTTTTCAAGATCCAGCTCACAACCCCTCCCAGGAAGCCTACCACCTTACACCTTCTACTCAAGCTTTGTGATCTCTCCCTGATTGCCCTCTCACATGTGTCTTTAAACAAGGTGGTCTGTGCTGTGTGGTCAGAGACAATTTCCCAATGTTCACCTGCCCCCTCAGCTGTGCCTGAAGAACGCTGAAGCAGATTCCGAGCAAGTTTGCTTACTACTGAAATGAAAGGGTATGGTGTTACTTGACTAACTATATGAACTATTATTTCTAAGACACAGGTAAGTAACTAGCCATCCGGTGCAAAGTGAATTAACAGGATGGTTCTCAAACCTGGTTTTGCTTCAGAATCACCCGGGGACTTAAATTCTAATTCCAAGGGCCCCATTCCAGATCTGCTGAATCAAAAGTAGCTGGGAAGCAGCAGGGAGGGAACTTGAAACTGCCAGTGTTTCTATCCTGGCATCACTACTTATTATCTGGGGAACTTTGAGCAAGTTAACCTCTTTGTGCCTCAGTTTCTTCATCTGTGACATAGGGATGATAATAATCATGGCTCAGCCGTGTGTAGTGGCTCACACCTGTAATCCCAGCACTTTGGGAGGCCAAGGCAGGTGGATCACTTGGGGTCAGGAGTTGGAGACCAGCCTGGCTAACAAAGTGAAACCCTGTCTCTACAAAAAATACAAAAATTAGCCAGGTGTGGTGGCATGCCTATAATCCCAGCTACTCGGGAGGCTGAGGCAGCAGAATCATTTGAACCCAGGAGGCGAAGGTTGCAGTGAGCTAAGTAAGATTGCACCACTGCACTCCGGCCTAGGTAACAGAATGAGACTGTCTCAAAAAAAAAAAAAATAATAATAATAATAGTATCTCATATAAGTTTGATGTAAGTTAAATCCTTAATAAATATTACTATGCTGACAGTGATAATTTTTAAAGTAAACTTTATTTAATCCAAATTATGAAATATACATTATTTGTGATTTTTTTTTTTTTTTGAGACGGAGTTTTGCTCTTGTTACCCAGGCTGGAGTGCAATGGCGCGATCTCGGCTCACCGCAACCTCCGCCTCCTGGGCTCAGGCAATTCTCCTGCCTCAGCCTCCTGAGTAGCTGGGATTACAGGCACGCGCCACCATGCCCAGCTAATTTTTTGTATTTTTAGTAGAGACGGGGTTTCACCATGTTGACCAGGATTGTCTCGATCTCTCAACCTCGTGATCCACCCGCCTCGGCCTCCCAAAGTGCTGGGATTACAGGCTTGAGCCACCGTGCCTGGCCTATTTGTGATTTTTTTTAAAAAAACTAAACTAGTTCTGTTTACAAAAGCAGCTACATAGATGCTATAACTATAGAGAGTAATTCAACTAGATTAGTGTTCAAAGGAACCAGGAAAGAGATGAAATAATTTAATGATTTCTCTACCTTACCTCAGACTAAGATTTTTTTTTTTTTTTTTTTTTTTTGAGACAGAGTTTCACTCTTGTTGCCCAGGCTGGAGTGCAATGGCTTGATTTTGGCTCACCGTAAACTTCACCTCCCAGGTTCAAGTGATTCTCCTGCCTCAGCCTCCTGAGCTGGGACTACAGGCATGTGCCACTATACCCAGGTAATTTCTTAATTTTTTTTTTTTTTTTTTTTTGTAGAGATGAAGTCTCACTTTGTTTCCCAGGCTGGTCTCCGATTCCTGAGCTCAATCGATCTTCCCACCTCAGCCTCCCAAAGTTCTGGGATTACAGGCATGAGCCATTGTACCTGGCCTGATCCGCTACTTTGGTTTTACTAGAAAGGATTTTGTAGCTAATTTTGGTCCATCAAATGCCAAATAAACAAGATTTTAATAATAGAGGTAACTATATGTAAAATATGATGCAGAAATTTACTTGCCAAAGTCACAAACTGTCTGAATGGGAAATATAGTATTGGTAAACCTCATCTTCTCAACTCTTGACTTGTAATTTTGCCTATCTAAACAAATACACAATGGCCTTGTTTTTATTGCCTGGAATTCCACCTAAGATTCTTGAGTATCATCTCTTAAAGACTAGGCTAGAATGCAGTGACATGATCACAGCTCACTACAGCCTCAACCTCCTGAACGCAAACAATTCTCCCACCTTAGCCTCCTGAGTAGCACCTGCCACCATCCCTGGCTAACATTTTTATTTTTTTTAATAATGGGATCTTGCTGTGTTGCTCAGGCTGATCTTGAACTCCTGGGCTCAAGCAGTCCTCCTGCCTTGACCTCCCAATGTGCTGCGATTACCATACTTCATCCGGCCAGGTCACCATCTTTTTAACACACACCTGTAGCACCTAAACTCTGAAAGTTTTGGGCAAATTATGTTGAAGAAAAACACTGAGTGCCTCAGGGAAGGCTTTGGCCTTAGGCCAGAGGTTCTGGGAGGAGGAACCTTAAGCAAAAGAAGAAAATGAAGAAAAGGAGATGGAAGGATTTAAAAATTTAACCTGTTCAATTTCAGGTCTTGCATATTTCAGTTCTAGGCCTCTTATTTTGGAATCCAGAAAATACTGCTGTAAGATAGTCATGAATCTTTTGAGTCTGGCCTGGGAGACCTAAACACCATCATAACATTATATCAGTTTGGATCACATGAAATAGCAATTTTTTTTTTTTTTTTTGAGACGGAGTCTCCCTCTGTTGCCCAGACTAGAGTGCAGTGGCACGATCTCGGCTCACTTCAACCTCCACCTCCTGGATTCAAGCGATTCTCCTGCCTCAGCCTCCCAAGTAGTTGGGACTACAGGCACGTGCCACCACGCCTGGCTAATTTTTGTATTTGTAGTAGAGATGGGGTTTCACCATATTGGCCAGGCTGGTCTCGAACTTCTGACCTCATGATCCGCCCACTTCAGCCTCCCAAAGTGCTGGGATTACAGTTGTGAGCCACTGCACCTGGCCTGAAATAGCAATGTATTTTCCAATGATTCAACCTAGTTTCTATGAGGTATTATTCACAGAAAGAAGAGTGTCCTAAAACTTTCCTTCCTTCCTTCTTCCTTCCTTCCTTCCTTTTCCTTTCTCTGTTTCTTTCCTTTCCTTTCCCCTTCCTTCCTTCCTTGCTTCTCCCCGCCACGCTGCCCTCGCACCCAGGCTGAAAGTGCAGTGGTCAGATCCCAGCTCGCTGCCCTGACATCCAGGCTCAGGTAATCCTCGCACCTCAGCCAGGTATGTGCCACCCTGCCCAGCTTTTTTTCTTATGCGGTGTTGCTCAAGCTACTTTTTTTTCCCCTTTGTTGTTGTTGTTGTTTATTTCTGTGGTTGTTTTTTGTTGTTCTTTTTTGGTTTTTGTTTTTTTGAGACCAATACTTGCTATGTTGCTCAGGCTGGTCTCAAACTCCTGGACTCAAGTGACTCTCCCGCTTCAGCCTCCTGAGTAGTGGGGACTACAGGCGTACACCCCTGAGCCCCACCTACCCTGAGCCTGGCCTAGAATTACTTTTTCCAGGAAGCTTTCTATGACCCTCCGTATAGCAACCCACCCCATGTCTACATCTGGATTAGGCATCCTTCTTGTGTAATTTTTTTGTACCATGTAGTTATTATATTGCATTACAATTTTCCCTCTGTGTCTCCTACTTTCTGAGATTCTGAGCTCCTTGAATTCAGACACTGTATCTTTTGTCACTATATCTACAATATTTAACACAGTGCGTGGCACATAGTATACTAAAAGTGGTTGGAACCCAACTCATGCACTAATTGGAATTGTTTGTACTATGAAATTCAGTCATTCCACTTTCCTCCTCAAAGAACTTTCATAGTTCTCTGCTTCCTAAAACAATCTCAAACACTTCGTTCCTAATATTGAAGCATCTTCTACACTTTCACTCTAGTGGATCAGTCCCTCTGGTTTCTTATACATCTCATACCAGATTCAAACTAGGTTCCTATGAATGCCCAATTGGGCTCCATGCATTTCCTCATCTAGCTGTAACTCCCACAGAAATTGTTCTTCTCCAGTCACTGTTTACCCAAATATAACCTATCCTTCTAGGCCTACCTTAAATGCAATCTCTTTAGTGAAACCTTCTTTTTTTTGTCTTTTGAGATAGAATCTCACTCTGTCGCCAGTGGCACTATCTCGGCTCACTGCAACCTCTGCCTCCCAGGTTCACGTGATTCTCCTGCCTCAGCCTCCTGAGTAGCTGGGACTACAGGTGTGCACCACCACACCCAGCTATTTTTTGTATTTTTCAGTAGAGATGGGGTTTCGCCATGTTGGCCAGGATGGTCTCGATCTCTTGACCTCGTGATCCACCCATGTTGGCCTCCCACAGTGCTGGGATGACAGGCTTGAGCCACTGCGCCCAGCACCTTTCTTGCTCTTCTCCTACCTGATGTGAATTCCACTTCTCCTTTCACACTGGGTAAGCTTCTTAAAGACATTGTTAAACAAGTTTGTGTCCTTATACGAGTGTATTAAATTATGGAAACTGGCAAGTCCAAAATCTGCAGGGTAGGTCGGCAAGCTGGACAATCACAGAAGAACCAGTGTTGAAGTTCAAGTGTGAAGGCCATTAGGCTGGCAGAATTTCCTCTTGCTGAGAGAATGTCAGTCTTTCGCTGACCTTCAGCTGATTTGATGAGGCCCTCCCACATGTGGATAGCAAGTTGCTTTATTCAAAGTCCACCAATGAGGCCAGGCACAGTGGCTCTTGGCTGTAATCCCAGCACTTTGGGAGGCCGAGGCGGGTGAATCACTTGAGGTCAGGAGTTTGAGACCAGCCTGGCCAACAAAGTGAAACCGTGTCTCTATAAAAAAACAAAAATTAGCCAGGCATGATAGTGCACCCCTGTAATTCCAGCTACTTGGGAGGCTGAGACAAGAGAATCGCTTGAACTCGAGAGGCAGAGGTTGCAGTGAGCTGAGATGGTACCGTTGCTCACTGGATGATACAGTGAGATTCTGTCTCAAAATAAATAAATAAAATAAAAGTCCACCAATGACTGTTAATCTCATCCAAAAAACACCTTCACAGAAACATCCAGAATAATATTTGACCAAATATTCAGGCACCATGATCCAACCAAGTTGGTGCATAAAATTAAACACCACAAAGACTAAGTGGGATGCTCTGGACATAACAAGTGCATTTTATTTCTTTAAAAAGTAATCTATACTTGGCTGGGTGCAGTGGCTCACACCTGTAATCTCAGCAGTTTGGGAGGCTGAAGCGGGCAGATCACTTGAGTCAGGAGTTTGAGACCAGCCTGGGCAACGTGGTGAAACGCTGTCTCTACTAAGAATACAAAAATTAGCCAGGCACGGTGGCAGGCACCTGTAATCCCAGCTACTCAGGAGACTTAGGGTGGAAAGAGGTAACAGCCTTAGTTTTAATCAATCACAGCAAAAATAACCTACTCTTGAAATTTCTACAGAAAAAGAAACATGACAACATGAACATAGAGCTAAGGCCCCTGCCAGGTGCTTGGAAGACTCCATGCAGGTGAGGAGAGCTGAAGCTAAAGTTTGCTACCTTCAAGAGTATTGCCTCCATCTCTGTCTTCAGCCTGACCTCTTCCACACTTGAGGTCTGATTTTCGAGCTGCTTGCAGACCCCTCTACTTGAACGTCCCTCATATTTCAAACCATTTGGCCTCAAAGACCTTATTCTTCTCCTGACCCATCCCATATCTTTTCCTTTGTTTTTCTGTCTCTGATGTTGGCATCACCATCCGCCCAGTTATTCAAGTTAGCAGCTTTAGTTATTTCCTGTTCTGTCCTTTCCCCACTCCGTATCCATTGGATCTATTAGATCCGATTGAGTTCGTACCTGTATTTGCTTTCATTTGGACTGCCGCAAGGACCTCTTCACTGTCTGCCTGCCTCTGGCCTCCTCGAATTCATCCCCCACACAACCGTGGAGCTATCTTTCTAAAATATGGTAATGACTTCCTCAAGAAGCAGGACAGCATGGGCTCTGGAGCTAGCACCCAGGTTTAAATCTTGGCTCTACTGCTTACTACCTGTTTGACTTTAGACAAATTATTGAATCTGTCTGTGCCTTAGTTTCTTACTTATAAAATGGGAATACTGGCCAGGCAAGGTAGCTCACACTGTAATCATAGCAGTTTGGGAGGCTGAAGAGGACAGGTTGCCTGAGCTCAGGAGTTTGAGACCAGCCTGGGCAACATGGCGAAAATGATCTCTTCTAAAAATGTAAAAAAACTAGCTGGGCATGGTGGTGGGTGCCCATAATGGGAGGCTGAGGCACAAGAATCACTTGAACCTGAGAGGTGGAGGTTGCAGTAAGCTGAGATTGTGCCACTGAGCTTCAGCTTGGGTGACAAAGTGAGACTCTGTCTCAAAAAAACAGAACAAAAAAATAGGGAATAGTTCATACTTCACAGGAGATGTTAACAAATAAATTATAGCATTTCGTGGTGTTGAGTATTTGATACGTAGAAAGCATTAGTATGTTATTATCACCATTAATATAGCTTTCCTATAAAAACTTTTGACAGGGCCAGGCGTGGTGTCTCACGCCTGTAATTCCAGCACTTTGGGAGGCCAAGGCAGGTGGACTGCCTGAGGTTAGGAGTTCGAGACCAGCCTGGGCAACATGGTGAAACCCCCTCTCTTCTAAAAATACAAAAATTAGCCAGGTGTGGTGGTGTACACCTGTAATCCCAGACTCAGGAGGATGAGGCAGGAGAATTGCTTGAACCCGGGAGGTGGAGGTTGCAGTGATCTGAGATGGTAACACTACACCCCAGCCTGGGTGACAGAGTTAGACTCTGTGTAAAAAAAAAAAAAAAGAAAAGAAACTTTTGGTTGTTTCACATACTTAAACAAGTCATTCAATAATAATTTTTATGCCTGTAATCCCAGCAGTTTGGGAGGCTGAGGTGTGTGGATCACCTGAGGTTGGGAGTTTGAGATCAGCCCTGACCAGCATGGAGAAACCCCATCTCTACTAAAAATACAAAATTAGCCAGGCATAGTGGCACATGCCAGTAATCTGAGCTACTTGGGAGGCTGAGGCAGGAGAATCGCTTGAACCCGGGAGGCAGAGGTTGTGGTGAGCTGAGATCGTGCCATTGCACTCCAGCCTCAGAAACAAGAGCAAAACTCCATCTCAAAAAATAATATTCCTCATCATCTTCATGTTGAGACCTCAGTCCCTCTTCCCAGTGTCTGTTCTTACCACGTCTCTTCCTAGACCTTGTGCTGCAGATACACTTGAAAGCAGGCAGATGCTCCCCAGGCCTTTTGGGTACTCCTGGTTTTTCCTTTGTTGGAAATGTCCTCCTTCCTTTTTCTTTCTCTGGAGAAATCTCAGTCATTCCCCAGGTCCCTGATCCAATGTCATCTTCTCTCTGAAGTTTCCTCAGCCTCTTTGTTCTCACCAAGCAAAAGGCCTCTGACAAACTCCTCCTCCTCCCGAACTTTCTTTTTCAATTGCCAAAAATGGGGTTTAAATGTTTAAGCCACGATTCTTGCATGCATTCTCTCATGTAATACTTGTAAAGTACATCTTGGATAATTCCAAGTTTTTATTGGCATAAATCAGAGAGAACATTCTAGTCATGAATGAAGTATGTTTTCCAGGTCATACTACATTCATGTCAGGGACATGGCATACCCCATCAACACCATTTGTTTATATGTTACATTTTAAAGAACAATTATAATATTTAGAGAATGTGCACAGAGAAGGCATTTTAGTGATCTTAGAGCTTGATTTTCTTGATCTGTAGAGCCAGTTGCTTTTGATTCAATATTCACTCTGGGAATGGTAAAATGGAACTAAAGGTACTAGCAGGCTGGAATCATCAATCAACAGATAACAACTAGAAAAGATTTTATACCACCATTTTATGGGAAAAGTTACTTTTTTGCCAATTAATTTTTCTATGGGATGGCAAGGGAAGAGACCTCTTTAGAATTTGCCTAATTTTTCTGACCATTTTAAAAGAATAAATGTTTGTTTGTCTGTCTGTTTGAGATGGAGTCTCGCTCTGTCACCAGGCTGGAGTGCAATGGAATGCTCTCAGCTCAGTGCAACCTCTGCCTCCCAGGTTCAAGCGATTCTCCTGCCTCAGTCTCCCAAGTAGCTGGGACTACAGGTGCACACTACCATACCCAGCTAATTTTTGTGCTTTTAGTGATGGGGTTTCACCATGTTGACCAGGCTGGTCTTGAACTCCTGACCTCAGGTGATTTGCCCACCTCGGCCTCCCATTCTGGGATTATAGGTGTGAGCCACCATGCCCAACCTTAAAGAATATATGCTTAATTTATAGTTGAAATCTGTATTAACAGCTCCTGGCTAGTTCTGCTGACAGAGTTAAGTTCAGAAACCAAACTCTCACTGAACAGTGAGAGCAGTATGTTATTTTTGCTGGTAATGTCCCAGAAACTTAGTGCTATTAACCACAGCTCCATACTCCAGGTTTTTGGCTCTTCTGCGGACTCCATCAGCCTACAAGTCTGTTTATGTGATGTTAACAGTTAATCAAGGAGAAATAACAACATGAAAACAAGAATTTCAAAGATTCCTCTTGCATGATTAAGTAGAGGAGCAGGAGAGACAAGATAGGTGGGAGGCTAGCAGCTAAATATTCACGATAAATACTCATATTTTCCTCCCATTTGGGAAGACAACCATCTTCCCCATTTTTTTTTTTTTTTTTTTTTTTTTTTTTTTTTTTTTTTTTGAGAGGGAGTCTCTTTCTGTTGCCAGGCTGGAGTGCAGTGGCATGATCTCGGCTCACTGCAATCTCCGCCTCCCGAGTTCGAGTGATTCTCCTGCCTCAGCCTCCTGAGGAGCTGGGATTACAGGCAGGCACCACCCCACCCAGCTAATTTTTGTGTTTTTAGTAGAGATGGGGTTTCACCATGTTGGCCAGGCTGGTCTCAATCTCCTGACATCATAATCTCTTGGCCTTAGCCTCCCAAAGTGCTGGGATTACAGGCGTGAGTCATCGTGCTCGGCTCCCCATACTTTTGTCAATGATATTTCCTTTCATTTTTCCCTACCTCTTCTTCCAACAGCTCTAACCTTTTACTGAAGGATTAGAAATAGGTAAATATTCAGTGATCTAGTTCCTGGTTATTTTATGATAGCCAACTTAATTGCCTTTATAATAAATGCTAGTTGGACAGTACAAGGGCACTTGTATTCTGTAGGTACCAGCAAGACAGCCTGGAAGAAGCTGGTAATGTAATAGACAAATTTATGTGGAGCTACAGACACTTAAGACACTTAAGTTTTCCTGATAGAATAAGGTGAGTTGATGTAAAGAGTGAATATAAAACTCTAATGGTCAAAATAAAGTGATTTTTTAAATCCCAGGGTACAAACATGTTTGAAAAATAGTCAAGCATTTACCGAGATGTGTTTCTTGAGTAAGCACTTCATAACCACTTGCTAACTGACCTGCTTTTTGTTTTTCTTCCCTGTAGCGAGAAAAAAGCTTTTTAGCTTCCCTGTAGCTAAAAAGCTACTCTCAGACAAGGGGAGGAAAGTTGGCTCTTCCCTTGCACAGAGTGGGATGTAATCCCATTTGATTTGTGCTACAGGTGAGCTTTTTTCAGTTCTGCCCTCAGACTGTGGGAAGAAGCCAGGGAGAGGCTCCCACAGGAAAAGACTGACTCAGGTATCCCAGCCTGTGCCTGGACAAGTGGTGGCGGGGGGCAAACGCAGGCTCAGAGGCAGTCCAGCCTTTTCCCTGCTGCTGTCTCCAGGCTCTTCCAAAGGAGTGGATGGGCATCTTTCAGGACAGCCCCTGGCTAAACAAACAATCTCATTCTTCTGAAAGCCCAGAGTTCATACCTGCCAGAGTTACCTGCATCTCCTACTGTACTTATCATTTTGTACCTGCAAGCTATTTGGGAGCAGGGCTGTGTCCCCACGCATTGTCCCCAGCCACTTTTCCAGGCTCACGTCCCATCCTGCCCTCCCTCACTCCTTTATCTGTACCGGCCTGCGAACTGCATACGTGTTCCTTACACTTTCCTTCCATGGTGCTTTTGCTAATTCTCCACTGGATGTGCTTCTTATTCCGGGGTTCGTCCATTGCAATCCTACTTAGCGTTCAAATCCCACTTCAGTTTTCATCTCATCAGAGTTTGCAGAGTCCTTGGGCTAAAATAAATCTCGTTCTCCTTTGTGTTCTCAGGGTTGTTCGCTTGGGCTTCTTTGAGACACATGGCTTCTTGTTTGTATTTCTACTGTGCCAGAATCTAAGCTCTTTGTCTTTTCATCCTGTTAATATGGTCTTTCACAGAGTGAAAAGTTTTAATTTTGACCATGTGCAATTCATCAATGTTTCTTTTTATGTGCTTTTGCTGTCAAGTCTGAGAACGTGTCACCTAGCTCTAGGTAGGCCCTGAAAATGTTCTTCTGTGTGTTTCTCTAAATGTTTTAGAGTTTTGTGGTTTACATGGAACTGTGGGATCCATTTGGAGTTAGTTTTTGCATGAGGTGTGAGGTTTAGGCCTACGTTCTCCTCCCCGCCCCCCCATGGACATCCGATTGCTCCAACAATGTTTGCTGAAAAGGCTCTCCTTTCATTGGATTCTTTTTTATAATTTTGTCAAAAAATAGTGGCGCATAAGGCTGGGTGTGGTGGCTCACACCTGTAATCCCAACGCTTTGGGAGGCCAAAGCAGGCTGATCACGTGCGTTCAGGAGTTTGAGACCAGCCTGGCTAACGTGGTGAAACCCTATCTCTACTAAAAATACAAAAATTAGCCAGGCATGGTGGCAGGTTCCTGTAATCCCAGCTACTCGAGAGACTGAGACAGGAGGATCACTTGGACCCAGGAGGCGGAGGTTGCTGTGAACCAAGATTGCAGCACTGTACTTCCAGCCTGGGCGACAGAGCGAGACTCCATCTCAAAAAAAAAAAAAAAAAAAAAAAAAAAAAAATGTAGTGGAGCATATTTGTGGGCTTCTATTTCTGGGTTTGCTGTTCTATTCCTTTGATTTATGTGTTTACATTCTAGGTGCCTTGAGGACTAGACATATGCCTTCCTTTTTACAGTGCTTTTGGTATATTGCCTTGCAAATGGTACCATCTAACTCAGCGGCTGGCCCATAGTCAGTGTTCAGTAAATATTTGTTGAAAGAAAAAGTCAATAACAAATATAAATATAAATGTGAGTTAAATTATTGATGAATTAATTCTTAAAGTTTTGAGAGTCAGACCTCTGTGTCCGTGCAGCCTCAGCCTGGCGATAAGCTTTCCCTGGGCCTCTTGACACAGAAACTAGAGCCTCACACGTCCTGCACACTCTGGAGGAGGGTCATACACTCAGCAGCAGCTCCCTCTGCAAGTCTCACCGTCCCCCACACAGCCTGCACCCCCAAGGCCTTCTGGCCTGCTGTTGCCCCAAGTCCCGCTGCACACCCACACCATGGCTTGTTGATCCCTGCTGCCCTCTTGCACTCTGGAACAGGCGTCCTCAAACTTTTTACACAGGGGGCCAGTTCACTGTCCCTCAGACCGTTGGAGGACCGCCACATACTGTGTTCCTCTCACCGACCACCAATGAAAGAGGTGCGCCTTCCTGAAGTGCAGCGGGGGGACCGGATAAATGGGCTCAGGGGGCCGCGCGGGCTGTAGTTTGGGGACGCCTGCTCTGGAGGGTGGCTTAGTGCTGGTGCAGCCACTCCCGAGCAGCTCTGGCCTGGCCGAACCAGTGAACTTCTCTGCTCTCCCGCAGGGCACACCACGCCTTCGCCAGTGAGCTCTGAACTCCTTCAAGATCTACCCTTCGTTGGGTACTCTTCCTTGCCCTATGGTAACAAATAGAGTTTGCTTCTGACTTAAAGTCAACCCTGAATTTAATTTTTTAAATTAAAAATCATTTTAATTTTTGATTTTTTTTTTTTTTTTTTTTTACAGACAGATTCTTAGTTGCCAAGACTGTAGTGCAGTGGCGTGATCACGGCTCACTGCAGTTTTGAACTCCTGGGCTCACGTGATCCTCCCACCTCGGCCTCCCGAGTAGCTGGGATTATAGGTGTGCACCACCATGCCTGGCTAATTTTTAAAATTTTTGTAGAGACAGGGTCCTGCTACATTGCCCTGGCTGGTCTTGAACTCTTGGCCTCAAGTGATCCTCTCCTCAGCCTCCCAAAGCACTGGGATTATATGTGTGAGCCACTGTTCCTAGCCTCTTTCATCATAAATAATAATTCTTTATATTCAGCTTCCTCCTTAACCTACGCTGTGGTTTCTTTTTTATTGGTGTTTTTAATTCTTCCAATCCATGAACACAGAATATCTTTCCATTTTTTTGGTGTCATGTTCAATTTCTTTCATCAGTGTTTTATAGTTTTCATTGTAGAGCTCTTTCACTTCTTTATGTTAAGGCCTCAGTATTTTATTTTATTTGTAGCTATTGTAAATGGGATTTCTTTTTCATTTTGTTCATTGCTGGTATATAGAAATGCTACTGATTTTTGTATGTTGATTTTTGTATCCTTTAACTTTACTGAATTTCTTTATCACTTCCAGTAGTTTTTTCCTAGTTTTTTTTTTTTTTTTTTGAGACGGAGTTTCGCTCTTGTTGCCCAGGCTGGAGTGCAATGGCGCGATCTCAGCTCACCGCAACCTCCGCCTCCTGGGTTCAAGCAATTCTCCTGCCTCAGCCTCCTGAGTAGCTGGGATTACAGGCACACGCCACCATGCCCAGCTAATTTTTTGTACTTTTAGTAGAGACGGGGTTTCACCTTGTTGACCAGGATGGTCTCGATCTCTCGACCTCGTGATCCACCCACCTCGGCCTCCCAAAGTGCTGGGATTACAGGCTTGAGCCACCGCGCCCGGCTCTTTTCCTAGTTTTTTTTTGGTGGAGTCTTTAGGTTTTTTTCCAAATACAAGATTATATCATCTGCAAACAAGAATCATTTGACTTCTTCCTTTCTAATTTGAATACCCTTTTTTTCTTTCTCTTGTCTGATTGCTCTAGCTAGGACTTCCAGTATTATGTTGAATAACAGGTGAAAATGGGCATCCTTGTCATGGTACAGATCTTGGAGGAAAAGCTTTCAGTATTTCCCAATTCAATATGATACTAGCTGTGGGTTTGTCTTCTATGGCTTTTACTGTGTTGAGGTATGTTCTTTCTATACCCAGTTTTCTTTAGTGTTTTTATCATGAAGGAATGTTGAATTTTACAAAGTGCTTTTTCAGTATCAGTTGAAATGATCTTATGATTTTTGTCCTTCATTCTATTGATGTGAGGTATCATATTGATTGATTTGTATAAATAGAGTCATCCTTTCTTCCCTGGCCTAAATCCCCCTTGGTCATGATGATCTTTTTAATGTGTTGTTGAATTTGGTTTGCTAGTATTTTGTTAGGATTTTTGCATCAATACTCATCAGGGATATTGGCCTGGAGTTTTCTTATTTTGAAGTCTTTGGTTTTGGTATCAGGGTAATACTGGCCTCGTAGAATGACTCTGGAAGTATTCTATCCCCCTCCATTTTCTGGAATAGTTGGAGTAGGATTGGTATTAGTTTTTTCAAATGTTTGGTAAAATTCAGTAGTGAAGCCATCAGGTTCCAAGGTTTTCTTTGCTGGGAGACTTTTTATGACTTGGATCATGTTACTTGTTATTGGTCTGTTTAGATTTTGAATTTCTTCATGGTTCAATCTTTGTAGGTTGTATGTATCTAGGAATTTATTCATTTATTTGAGCTGTTCAATGTATTAGTGTATAGTTGCTCACAGTAGTCTCTAATGATCCTTGCAATTTCTGCAGTACCAGTTGTAATGTCTCCTTTTTCATCTCTGATTTTATTTATTTAGATCTTCTCTCCTTTTCTTCTTTGATAATTGGGCTAAAGATTTGTTGATTTTGTTTATCTTTTCAAAAAACCAACTTTTTGTTCCATCGATCTTTTGTATTATTTTCTTTATTTCTGCTCTGACCTTTATTATTATTTTCTTCTTCTAGTTTCTTGTTTTTCTAGTTCTTGTTCTTTTCTGTTCTTTTTTTTTTTTTTTTTTTTTTTGAGATAGAGTCTTGCTCTGTTGCCCAGACTGGAGTGCAGTGGCACTATCTCGGCTCACCGTGACCTCTGCCTCCCAGGCTCAAACCATCCTCCCACCTCAGCCTCCTGAGTTTCCAGGATTACTGGCATGTACCACCATGCCTGGAAAATTTTTGTATTTTTAGTAGAAATGGGGTTTCACCATGTTGGCCAGGCTGGTCTTGAAGTCCTGGTCTCAAGTGAGCCTCCTGTCTCAGCCTCTCAAAATGCTGGGATTACAGGCATAAGCCACATGTCTAGCCTCTAATTATTTTAGATGTATTGTTACCTTGTTTATTTAATATTCTACAATTTACATGTAGTGCTGATTGCTATAAAGCTTTTTCTTAGTACTGCTTTTGCTATATCCCATAGGTTTTGGTATGTTGTGTATCTGTTTTCATTCGTTTCAAGAAATTTTTCTATTTCCTTCTTAATTTCTTAATTGAGCCACTGGTCATTCAGGAACATATTGTTTAATTTCCATGTGTTTGTATAGTTTCCAAAATTCCTCTTGTGATTGAATTTTAGTTTTATTACATTGTGTGAGGTTAGAGAACATACTTGATATAATGACAATCTTTTTGAATTTTTAAAGACTTGTTTTGTGGCCTCACGTATGTTCTGTCCTTGAGAATGATCCATGTGCGGAGGTGAAGAATGTGTATTCTGCAGCTATTGGCTGAAGTGTTCTGTAAATATCTGTTAGGTTCATTTTGTCTGTACTGTAGATTGTGCCTGATGTTTCTTTGTCGATTTTCTCTCTGGAAGTCTCCAGCTATAATTGTATTGAAGTCTATCTCTTTAGCTTTAATAATATTTGCTTATGTATCTGGATGTTCCAGTGTTGGGTGCATATATATTTACAATTGTTATATCCTCTTGCTGATTTGACGCTTTTATCATTATATAGTGACTTTCTTTGTCATGTCTTACAGTTTTTGTCTTGAAGTCTATTTTGTCTGACGTAAGTATAGCTACTCTTGGTCTTTTTTGCTTTCCATTTGCATGGAATATCTTTTTCCATCACTTTATTTTCAGTCTTCATGTGTTTATAGGTGAAGTGTGTTTCCTGCAGGCAACAGATTGTTAGGTATTGTTTTGTATCCATTCCACTACCCTTTGTCTTTTGATTAGACAGTTTAGTTCATTCACATTCAATCTTATTGATTTGTTATTTGTTTTCTGGTCTTCTCCTCCTTCTTTCTTTCCTTCCTGTTTTCTTGCTAGCGAAGGTGATTTTCTCTGGTGGTATATATTAATTTCTTGCCTTTTATTTTTATTTATTTATTTATTTTGAGACGGAGTTTCACTCTTGTTACCCAGGCTGGAGTGCAATGGCGTGATCTCGGCTCACCGCAACCTCTGCCTCCTGGGTTCAGGCAATTCTCTTGCCTCAGCCTCCTGAGTAGCTGAGATTACAGGCATGTGCCACCATGCCCAGCTAATTTTTTGTATTTTTAGTAGAGATGGGGTTTCACCATGTTGACGAGGATGGTCTCGATCTCTTGACCTTGTGATCCACCCGCCTTGGCCTCCCAAAGTGCTGGAATTACAGGCTTGAGCCACCGCGCCCGGCCCTTGCTTTTTATTTTTTGTGTATCTGTTGTATGTTTTTGATTAGAGGTTACCTTACCATGAGACTTGCAAATCACGTAACATATTATTTTAAACTGGTAACAGCTTAACACCGATTGCATAAACAAAAAACAAGCAAAGAGAAAACTAACAAAAACTCTAACTTTGCTCCTGCTTTTTAACTTTTTGTTGTTTCTGTTTACAGCTTGTACCGTCTATGCCTTGAAAAGATGTTTTAGTTATTATTTTTTATCAGTTCATCTTTTAGTTTTTCTACTCGATGTGAGGAGTTTATATACTGTAATTACAGTGTTATAATATTCTATGTTCTCCCATGTATTTACTATTACCAGTGAGTTTTGTACCTTCGTATGATTTCTCATTGCTCATTAATGTCCTGTTTTTTCAGATTGAAAAACTTCCTTCAGCATTTCTTGCCTGGGTGCAGTGGCTCACACCTGTAATCCCAACACTTTGGGAGACCAAGATGGGCAGATCACGTGAAGTCAAGAGTTTGAGACGAGCCTGGCCAACATGGTAAAACCCTGTCTCTACTAAAAATACAAAAATTAGCTGGGCAGGGTGGCAGGCACCTGTAATCCCAGCTACTCGGGAGGCTGAGGCCGGAGAACTGCTCAAACCTGGGAGGTGGAGGTTGCAGTGAGCTGAGATCACACCACTGCACTCCAGCCTGGGTGACAGAGAAAAACAAAGCAAAAAAAAAAAAAAAACCAAAAACCCACAACAAACAAGAACAAACACAAAAACAAAAACACAACAAACAAACAAAAACAAAAAACTTCAGCATTTCTTGTAGGACATGTCTGATGTTGACAAAATTCCTCGGCTTTTGTTTTGCTAAAAACAAAAACAAAAACACAACAAACAAACAAAAACAAAAAACTTCCTTCAACATTTCTGGTAGGACAGGTCTGGTGTTGATGAAATTCCTTGGCTTTTGTTTGTCTAGGAAGATCTTTATTTCTCTTTCATGTTTGAAGGATATTTTCATTCACTCAATTCTAGGATGAAATTTTATTTTTTTAGCACTTTAAATAAGTCACACCACTCTCTCCTGGCCTGTAAGTTTCCACGGAGAAGTCTGCTGCTGGCCATATGTTATTTGTTTCTTTTCTCTTGCTGCTTTAAGGTTCCTTTCTTTATTATTTTTCTTTTCTTTCTCTTTCTTTCTTTCTTTTTCTTTCTTTCTTTTCTTTCTTTCTTTCCTTCTTTCTTTCTTTCTCTCTCTTCTCCCTCTCCCTCTCCTCTCCCTCTCCCTGTTCCTCTTCCTCTCCCTCTTCTTCTCCCTCTCTCTCCTCCTCCTTCTCCTCCTTCTTCTTCTTGAGACTGTGTTTTGCTCTTATTGCTCAGGCTGGAGTGCAATGGCATGATCTCGGCTCACTGCAACCTCCGCCTCCTGGGCTTAAGCAATTCTGCTGCCTCAGCCTCCCAAGTAGTTGAAATTACAGGCACCTGCCAGCACACTTGGCTAATTTTTTGTATTTTTAGTAGAGATGGGATTTTGCTCTGTTGGCCAGGCTGGTCTTGAACTCCTGACCTCAGGTGATCCACTGCCTCAGCCTTTCAAAGTACTGGGATTACAGGTGTGAGCCACCATGCACAGCCTCAGGTTCCTTTCTTTATCCTTGACCTTTGGGAGTTTGATTATTAAGTGCCTTGAGGTAGTCTTATTTGGGTTATATCTTCTTGATGTTCTATAACCTTCTTAAACTTAAATATTGATATCTTTCTCTAGGTTTGGGAAGTTCTCTGATATTATCCCTTTAAATAAACTTTCTACTCCATCTGTCTCTCTGCTCCCTCTTTAAGGCCAATAACTCTTAGATTTGCTTTTTAAAGGTGATTTTCCATATTTTCTAGGCATGCTTCATTCTTTTTCTTTTGATTTCTTTCACTGTATCTTCTTTATTTCTTTCTTTCTTTGGAGACAGATTTTCCCTCTTGTTGCCCAGGCAGGAGTACAATGGTGAGATCTTGGCTCACTGCAACCTCTTTCTCCCAGGTTCAAGCAATTCTCCTGCCTCAGCCTCCAAAGTAGCTGTGATTACAGGAATGTGCCACCATGGCTGGCTAATTTTTGTGTATTTTTAGTAGAGATGGGGTTTTAACATGTTGATCAGGCTGGTCTCAAACATCTGACCTCAGGGATTGACCTACCTCAGCCTCCCAAAGTGCTGGGATTACAGGTGTGAGCCACCCTGCTCAGTCCTAGACTGTATTTTCAATTAGCATGTCTTCAAGATCACTACCTCCTTCTTCTGCTTAATCTATTCTCCTGCCAGGAGTCTCTGATGTATTCTTTATATGTCAGTTGCATTTTTCAACTCTAGAATTTCTGCTGGTTCTTTTCAATTATTTCAACCTCTTTGTTAAATTTATCTGATAGGATTCTGAATTTCTTCTTTGTGTTATCTGGAATTTCACTGAGTGTCCTCAAAACCGCTCCTTTGAACTCTCTGTCTGAAAGGTCAAATATCTGTCCCTCCATGATTGGTCACTGGTGCCTTATTGAGTTCATTTGGTGAAGTCATGTTTTCCTGGATGGTCTTAATTCTTGTGGATGTTCATCGGTGTCTGGGCATTGAAGAATTAGGTGTTTATTGTTGTCTTTGCAGTCTTGGCTTGTTTGTACCTGTCCTTCTTGGGAAAGTTTTCCAGACATTTGAAGGGACTTGGGTATTGTGATATAAATTTTTGGTCACTGCAGCCATATCTGCATTAGGGGGCACCCCAAGCCCAGTAATGCTGAGGCTCTTGCAGATTTAGAGAGGTACCTACCACCTTGGTCGTCTTGGGTAAGATCAGGAAAAATTCTCTGGATTATCAGGCAGACACTCTTGTTCTTTTGCCTTACTTTATCCCAAACAAATAGAGTCCCTCTCTCCATGCTGAATTGCTGGAGCTGGCAGACGAGTGACACAAGTGCTCCTGTGGCCAAACTAATACAGATATAGCTGCAGTGTTCAAAAACCAGAACCGTGCTGGGTCAAACTGGGTCTTGCACAAGCTCTGCAGTAATCACTGCCTGGCTACCAACTGTGCTTGCCCAAGGCCCTATGGCGCTACAATTAGTAGGTGAAGCCAGCCAGGCTTGTATTCTTCCCTTCAAAGTGGCAAGTTTCTCTCAGTCCTGGGTGAGTCCAGAGATGCCATCTTAGAGCCAGGGCCTGGCATCAGAAATGGGGATCTACTTGGTGTTCTATTCTACTGTGGCTGAGCTGGCACTGAAGCCACAAGACAAGGTCCTTCCTACTCTTTCCTCCTCTTTACACGACCAGAGGAGTCTCTCCTTGTGGGCACCCCTGTCTGAGGCCTGTGGTAAGTGCTGCCTGGCTGCTATTGATATTTACTCAAGGTCCAGGGTCTCTTCAGTCAGCCTTTGGTGACTGCTGTCAGGCATAGGACTCTCCCTTCAGGGCGATGGTCTTCCTCAAATGCCATCTAAGAGCCAACACCTAGAATCAGGGATCCCAAGAGCTCACTTGGTGCTCTACCCCACTGTGGCTGAGCTGGTAGCTAAACTGTAAGACAAAGTCCCATTTACTCTTCCCTCTCCTTTCTCAGGCATGAGGAGTCCCCATAGTCACCAAAGCGGTGTGTATGCTGGATCACACCTGAAGCCAGCATATCTCTGAGTCTCACCCTCACTGCTGGTTATTTGAGATCCAAGAGCTCTTTGATCAGTAATTGATGAATTCTCCCAGGACTGAGCAGGATTCGAGGTTTGGGTTCTTTGATATTATCCCTTTGAATAAGCTTTCTAGCCCTGTCTATCTATGTACTTCCTCTTTAAGACCAGTAACTCTTAGATTTGTTCTTCTGAGGTGATTCTTCAAGGCAGTGGGTTCCCTTCTGGCCCAGGGTGTGTCTAGAAATGTCATCAGGAGTTAGGACCTGGAATGGAGTCATCAGAACTCTACTCAGTGCCCTGTCCTGCTGAGCTGGTCTTCAAGTTGCAAGACAAAGTCTTCTTTACTCTTCCCTCTCCTCAGTCAGAAGGAAGGAGTCTCTCTCGGAGCTGAGAGTTACGCTGGCCTGGGGTTGGGGGAGGGGTGATGCAAGCACTCCCTTGACTTGTCCCAACTGGTATCAGAAACAAGCATCTACTTGGTGTAGATCTGCCCAGAGCTCCCCAAGTCTACTGGCTCCAAGCCCTGCACAGCACCAGGACTTCTCCAGGAATTGCGGTTCTTGTGACCTAGACTGGCTTTCAAGTTTATTTAGAATCCCAGATCACTTTTGCCTGCAGTGGTGGGGCTTGCCAGAACTCAGGTTTCAGATGCTGGGATGTGCATTTCCCCTCTTGCTAGGGCTGGCCTAACTCCTCCCTCTGTGAGCACCAGCTGAATCCTGAGTGTTGCTTTCTGCTTTACGAGTTCCAATGCAAAGTCCCACAATCACTGTGCTCTCCCTTCCCCAAGCACAGAGAATTGTGTCACCATGCCCTGTGGCCACTGCCAAGGGAGGGGAAGGGGTGGTGTCAGCAGTCCTAGACTCTCTTTCCTACCCTCTTCAGTGCCTCTTGCAGTGGTGTGAAGTTCAAACCGGGTCCTGTGATCACTCACCTGATTTTTGCTTCTTACAAAGGTGCTTTTTGTGTGTGGATAGTTGTTTGATTTGGTGCTCCTGTGGGGAGAATGATCAGGAGAAGTTTCTATTTGGCCATTTTGCTCCACTTCCTCTCCATTGTGTGGCTTCTGTCTTTTGAGTGGACCCAGAATTCTAGGCTTGGTTAGCCCCCACAGTTATCTATCTGTTAGGGTCCCTGGGATATTCAGTCTCCTTTCTCCACCTATGCAGCAATGCTCTAAGGCAGGCGTCCCCAAACTAAGGCCCCCGGGCCGCATGCGGCCCCCTAAGGCCATTTATCCGCACCCGGCCCCCCCGCCCCGCCGCACTTCAGGAAGGGGCACCTCTTTCATTGGTGGTCAGTGAGAGGAGCACAGTATGTGGCGGCCCTCCAACGGTCTGAGGGACAGTGAACTGGCCCCCTGTGTAAAAAGTTTGGGGACGCCTGCTCGAAGGCACATATCTGAGAACTGCGATTGACATATTGGTATGAATTATATTATCCTGTTACAGTGGAAAGATCTAGGACTTTGGAATAAAAAGCCCAGAGGATTTTTTTGGCCTTTACTGTTGAGTGATATTTTCAACACTGTCAGGGTCATCTTGGTCCAGTCACTATCCACTGAGCCCTCAAAAGAGAACGATTGTGATGATCTTACCTAACAGTTTTGATGTGCCAATCAAAATGAGATAATGCATAGCAAATGTTTTGGACCAGTATTATGTTCCAGAAAAGAGTCAGTAGTTTTATTTAACCTTAAGACAAGTTATGGAATGCCAGACCATGACTCCTGCTGATTACGTTTCAAATATTCAGAACGGTGGAGAATTTCTTCTGAAATCAAACCACAGAGGCCATCCCCTTGGCACAACGCTGGATCCAGGCACATAAAAAGACCTTAACATGTATACTTTCAAGAGCAGTAAAATAATAACTCTCTACCTTATTATAAAGACAAGCAAAGGGAAGTTACATATAACAGAAGAAAAACTGCTGTGTTCACAGGATTTAATTACGATTTCTAGCTGTTTAGCTAGACAAATAGTTAAGGATGTAGGTGTGTGAAAGAACAGGGTCAAATCAAGTGTTTTTAGCCAAAACATTTGCATATAGAATAATTATTGTAATAAGAGCATGCTGTCAAGTCAGAGCTCAGCAAGCAGTTTTTGCAACTGATGATTCATGTTAATGTCAAAGAAGAATGAAAAAAATGAAAGAAACTTACAGGAAAGATTTCTCAAGAATTTCTGAGTTTCTGAGGAGACTTTCGTCCAGCTTTAAAGTTCCCAATATTTATATTCTGCACAATTTAATAGGCAGGATGTTCAAGTGCTAGTGAACAATGTGAAAAAAAAACCCTCCAGATTTTATATGCTACCATATGATATTCCTGTGGGGAGGATACGATATTCATATGGTATCATATAAAATACCATACGATATTCAATATTTTAGGATTACTTTAACAATCATTATATAAGGTAGATTAAAAATATTTTCAACAGGATTACTTGAAAATAGTACTTTGTTATAAGATGATTTTTTTTTTTTTTTTTTTGAGATAGAGTTTTGCTCTTTTTGTCCAGGCTGGAGTACAATGGTGTAATCTCGGCTCACTGCAACCTGCAGCTACTGAGTTTAAATGATTCTCCTGCCTCAGCCTCCCAAGTAGTTGGGATTACAGGCATGTGCCACCATGCCTGGCTAATTTTGTATTTTTAGTAGAGACGGGGTTTTGCCATGTTGGCCAGGCTGGTCTCAAACTCCTGACCTCAGGTGATCTGCCTGCCTCGGTCTTCCAAAGTGCTGGAATTATGGGTGTGAGCCACTGTGCCAAGCCAAGAGATGAATTTTCAAAACCTATCAATTTTAAAAATTGTGATTTGTATTGACAAAGAAACTAAGAACACTAAGAGTTTTACTTATTTGTCCAGTTTTAATGTCAGCAATGATCTGGGTTCTGCCAAAATCAGGTGTTACCATTTAAAAACATTATTTGTAGATGCAAAATTGTATAATATTGTATCTGCTGCATATCACTTCCATCCAGCCAATGGAGACCTCAATCTTTGAATTATAGCAGTCCTCTGAATTAATGTTCTTTATTATGGCTTTAATATATGTACACAGTAGTTTTCTTTATTAAGACAGGGTCTCATTCTGCTGCCTAGGCTGGAGTACAGTGGTGTGATCTTGACTCACTGCAGCCTCCACCTCTTGGGCTCAAGAAGCAATTCTCCTACCTCAGCCTCCCAAGTAGCTGGGACCACAAGCACATGCCACCATGTCCAGCTAATTTTTTGCATATACATATATGTATATATACACATACAAATATATATTTGTATTATATAGTCTATATATAATACATATGCACACAAATTTATGTATTTGTATTATATACAATATATAAATATCTGTATATATGTTATATAATATATATATTATATAAATATATATATATATATATATATATATATATAGTACAGATGGGATTTTTCCATGTTGCCCAGGCTGCACAATATTTTTATATGCCTCTGTTTAACAGGTGTAACCAAATTCCTCTTACCTTGAAAGTACACTAGATTTGTGACTTGCTTCAAATAAGTAGGATAAAATGGAAGCAGGAATGTAAGTCTTGGGACACTTGGGACATTCTTTGCTTACTCTCCCTTGGATTTCTTGCTCTGAGGGAAATTAGCTGCCATGTTGTGAGGAGCTCCTTGTGCAGTGAGAAACCAAGGCCTATCATGTGAGGATGATAGATGCAGGAGGCAGACAAGGGAACCTGAGCAGGGTCTTGCCTGGACATGCCCACAACAGACTGGAGGCCCACCTGCACTGGGGGAATGGGGTGGCACACCAGGAATTCATGCTTTATGCAGAGGGAGGAGCCTGGCCTCTCCAGCTTGTGTGTGGTGGCCTGATATTCAGTCTGTGATGTCGCAGCCTGTTGGCAGGATTCCCTCTTTCTTTGCTGAGAGCTTTCTTTTCACCTAATAAATCTAACTCTTTAACCTTCAATGTTCCACTAATTTTTCCTGGTTGTGAGACAAGAACCCTGATTTTAGCTGAACGAAGGAGCAAAAAATCCTGCATCAAGGGCGCCGTCTTAGAAGTGAATCCTGCAGCCCTGGTCAAGCCTTCAGATGACTACAGCCCCTGCCGACCTCCTGCCCAAAACTGTAAGAAAGACCCTGAGCCAAAACCACTCATACCAGCCATGTTGAAATTCCCAACCCACAGAAAATGAGATCATAAATATTTGCTGTTTTAAGCTGCCAAGTTTTGGGGTAATTTGTTACACAGCAATAGATAACTGATACAGTCTTGGAAGTAACAAATACCTTTTCTTTGTCCACCAGGAGAAGCTCATCTGAGGTAAAGTGCCTTTTCATTAATATGCTACTTGAATACATGACAGGACTATAGAATTCATCAGACTTCAAATAACACATGGAATTGGGTCAGGGCTGGAGGGAACCCTTGAGGCCAGCCAATCCAAGAAAGGCTCCCATTCCTTTTCCCACTGTATCCGTGTTCTACTGCTACTGTAACAAATTACTACAAATGTAGTGACTTTAGACAACACAACTGTAGTATTTTACTGCTCTGGAGGTCAGAAGTCCACACTCTATCTGCAGGGCTATATCTTTCTGGGGGCTTTGTGGGAGAATCCACTTTCTTGTCTTTTCCACCTTCTAGAGGCTGCCCACACTCCTTAGCTCACTGCCGCACATCACTCTGACCTCTGCTTCTGGCATCACATCTTCTTTGACTCTCACCTTCCTGCCTCCCACTTAAAAGAAATTTTATGATTACTTGGGCCCACCCAGGCAATCTGGAATAATCTCAAGAGTGAAGATCCAGCCGGGTGCGGTGGCTCAAGCCTGTAATCCCAGCACTTTGGGAGGCTGAGGCGGGTGGATCACGAGGTCGAGAGATTGAGACCATCCTGGTCAACATGGTGAAACCCCGTCTCTACTAAAAATACAAAAAACTAGCTGGGCGTGGTGGCGCGTGCCTGTAATCCCAGCTACTTAGGGGGCTGAGGCAGGAGAATTGCCTGAGCCCAGGAGGCGGAGATTGCGGTGAGCCAAGATCGCGCCATTGCACTCCAGCCTGGGTAACAAGAGCGAAACTCCGTCTCAAAAAAAAAAAAAAAAAAAAAAAAAAGAGTGAAGATCCTTAGCTTAATTACATTTGCAAAATCCCCTTTGCCATGTAAGGTAACATATTCCTGGGTCCAGGGATCAGCCATGGACATCTCAGAGTGGCCACTTTTCTGCTACCATGCTCACAGTTCAAAATGCGGATCCAAGTGGCTCTCTGGTCTCTTCCATTTGCAAAGCAGCACCACACCACCAACCCCTCTTTATTCTATCTGAAGGGCCTTCTGATCTCCTCTCTTCCCACATGTTTGTCTTGTTTGGAGAGGGCTCTTCATACTTCCCCGTTTTACCAAAACCTAAGTCTTCCCTAAGAACACTGCTTCCACTACAGTTCTCTGAGAGCAGAGTTTTCAAACTCCTATGCTGTGCTGGCCACAGGACAGGAAGGATTTCTGTGTCATCCTGGTTTTGGGTTGTCATTTCCAAGACATTCATCTTTGCCTCTCATTCAATGTCTTCTTCATTTAAAAAGTATGCTACTTTCCTCGCTTATCACTGACATTTATCAACTACATCTATTGTTTTTTTGTTTCTTTCCAAAACTCAACATTTCTCTTCATCCTGCTGTTTTCCTAGGGGACTGAAGAGTGTATGAAGATGAATCATCTCATGCAGTGTCCTGAGCTCCCCTCAGCCTCAACTCCAGTGACTTTGCCTCCATGCTCATAATCATACTCTGAACGTTTCTTCATCATTGTCTAAAACTCTTCCTCCTCTGAAAGTTTAAAGGACAAGATTCCACTCTCTCATCACAACTTTCCTATCATTCCAGCCATTCCATTCCACATGCCTACAACACCCCATCACCACTAGCAATGGCTGTAATCCTTAATATGTTGGTAATCATTTAAAAAATTATTCCCTCCACAAAAAAAGTTAAGCATAGACTAACCATATGATCCAGCAATTCCTCTTCCAGGTACATACTCAAAAGCATTGAAAGCTGGGATTTGAATAGACATTTGTACACCCATGTTTATAGCTGCATGATTCACAGCACCCAACAGAAGAAGCAAACCAAGTGTCTATCAACAGCTGAATAGATGAACAAAATGCAGCCGATCCATACAATGGAATATGAGTCAACCTTAAAAAAGGAAGGAAATTCTGATATGTGCTACAACATAGAGGACTCTTAGGTTTAGGATATTTTGTTAAATGAAATAAGCCAGATACAAAAGGACAAAGACAGTATGATTTCACTTATACCAGGTATCTAGAATAGTCAAGTTCATAGAAACAGAAAATAGAGGGCCAGGCAGGGTGGCTCATACCTTTGATCCCAGCATTTTGGGAGGCTGAGGCAGGCAGATCACTTGAGGTCAGGAGTTCAAGACCATCCTGGCCAAGATGGTGAAACCCTGTCTCTACTAAAAATACAAAAATTAGCCAGGTGTGGTGGTGCATGCCTGTAATCCAAGCTACTTGGAAGGCTGAGGTGGGAAGATAGCTTAAACCTTGGAAGTGGGGGTTGCAGTGAGCTGAGCTGGCACTACTGCACTCCAGCCTGGGCAACAGAGTGAGACTCTGTCTCAAAAAAAAGCGGGGAGGGGATAATAGAATGGTGGTTGGCAGGGGTTGGGGAAAGAGGGAGAAGTGGGAGTTAGTATTTAATGAGTACAGAGTTTTAGTGTGGGAAGATGCAAAAGTTCTGGACATGGATGGTGGCGATGGTTGAACAACAGTGTGAATGTGCTTAATGCCACTGAACTATGTATCTAAAAATAACTAAAATGGTAAATTTTATATTACATATATTTTACCACAATAAAAATTATCCCCATTTTTCAGGTGAGGAAATCAAGACTCAGAGAGGTTAAATATCTTGCCCAAGATCCAGTGAAGGTCATCTACTTTGTCAGGCTCCATGTTGGAGCCAGGATTTGGACCTGAGCAGCTGACTCCTGAGCTCCCGCTCTTAATTACTGTCCCATTAAGAATGACCAGAACTCTGACTCTAACTTGTTCCTCAGCCTATCACCACCTTTCCCGTCTGCCTCTGCCCCTGGGGATTCTTAAATACCCCCACATTTCCAGCTTTCCAGGCAAATGGGCTCCTATAGCCTGGAGTCAGCCCGAGGGCTAATAGACACAGGTGCTGGCTATGGGCCGTGAACACTGAAACGGTGAAGGGTCTGGGGGACTTGGCAGAGCACTGTGGGCACCTGTCCTGCCTGTGTGTCTTTGGACCACTCTAGTTTCCCCTTTCCAGGGCAGCCTGTCCAAACCTTGCCACTCTTCTGCAAGGAGCCTTCCTCTCCTGCCACTATTCTCTCAGTAGATGGTCTTCTACTTCCTCGGGAAAACTGCAGCTTCCAGTCTTGCCTCAGGCACATCCGGCTTCCTGACCACTGAGAATTCATCCACCTGGGCTCCAGCTCTCATTCCCTATCATCTCCACGTGGCTCCCGTTCCACCCACGGTCCCCCTCTCTATTTTCTATGGTCAACCTTTTGCTATCTGTCATTTCTGCCTTTCTGGAAATGTGTGTAAATGTACCCCATCTTAAAAACAAATAAAAAGTCGGCCAGGCACAGTGGCTCATGCCTGTAATCCCAGCACTTTGGGAGGCCAAGGCAGGTGGATCATTTGAAGTCAGGAGTTTGAGACTAGCCTGGCCAACATGGTGAAAGTCTGTCTCTACTAAAAATATAAAAATTAGCCGCATGTAGTGGTGTATTCCTGTAATACCAGCTACTAGGGAGGCTGAGGTAGGAGAATTGCTTGAACCCGGGAGGCAGAGGCCTAGATTGTGCTACTGCACTCCAGCCTGGGTGATGGAGTGAGATGCTGTCTCAAAAATAAATAAATAGACAAACAAACAAAAAGTCAAAAACCCAAAGAGACAAATAGAAAAACCTGCCTTTGCTCTGTGTTCTCCCTAGCTGTCATCTACTTCAGAGCCTCCTCATAAGTCTCTGCCTCCTTATCTCTCATTTACTCCTCAACCTTCCTCAGTTCAGTTTCTACCCTGTCACTTCACTAAAACGTGTCTTCCTAATGTCTGCCCCAATAATAACATAACATAGCTGTATTAGTCCTTTTTTACACTGCTGTAAAGAAAAACCCAAGGCTGGGTAATTTATAAAGAGGTTTAATTGACTCACAGTTCCTCACGGCTGCAGAGGCCTCAGGAAACTTACAATCATGGCAGCAGGGGAAGCAAGCACCTTCTTCACAATGCGGAAGGAGAGAGGGCGAGCAAAGGGACAGCCCCTTTTAGAACCACTAGATCTCGTGAGAACTCCCTGACTATCACGAGAACAGCATGAACAGCATGGGGAAAACTGCACTCATGATCCAATCACCTCCTACCAGGTGCCCCCCATGCACTTGGGGATTACAATTTGAGATGAGATTTGGGTGGGGCCACAGAGCCAAATCATATCAATGACATAACAGATATAACATAACACACCATAACATATAAACATAACATTGTAATTACCTAGAGGAGACTTCTCAGTCTAAACACGAGCTGATCTTCCCAAGCTTTTCAGTTTCCCTTTGCCTCCTTCTTTAAATTCTCCCTTCCCTTCATCTTGGTAACACCATTCTTTTCCAAATCTCTATATCCTCCAACTACTCCTTAATACTTAGTGTTTTTGGCGGGGTGCAGTGCCTCACACCTGTAATCTGAGCACTTTGGGAGGCCGAGGCAGGCAGAAGACCTGAGGTCAATTCGAGACCAGCCTAGCCAACACAGTGAAACCCTGTTTCTGCTAAAAAGTACAAAATTAGCCAGGGCATGGTGGCGCATGCCTGTAATCCCAGCTACTCAGGAGGCTGAGGTGGGAAAATTCCTTGATATCAGAAGATGGAGGTGGCAGTGAGCCCAGATGGTGCCATTGCTCTCCAGCCTGGGCAACAAGAGTGAAACTCCATCTCAAAAAAACAAACAAACAAAAAAAACCCCAAAAAAACAACTTAAGTGTTTTCCAGGCTTGTCTCTTCTGTTTGCCCTCATGTTGAGGGGTTCCCAGCATGGCTTTAGCTCACTACCTGTGTGTGAATGAGTTCTCAATCTCCTTTTCTTCCACTGGCCTCTCTTCCAAGTTCCTACTCACATTTCTTTTTTTTTTTTTTTTTTTTTTTTTGAGACGGAGTTTCGCTCTTGTTACCCAGGCTGGAGTGCAATGGCAGGATCTTGGCTCACCGCAACCTCCGCCTCCTGGATTCAAGCAGTTCTCCTGCCTCAGCCTCCTGAGTAGCTGAGATTACAGGCACGCGCCACCATGCCCAGCTAATTTTTTGTATTTTTAGTAGAGACGGGGTTCCACCATGTTGACCAGTATGGTCTCGATCTCTTGACCTTGTGATCCACCCGCCTCGGCCTCCCAAAGTGCTGGGATTACAGGCTTGAGCCACCGCGCCCGGCCTTCCTACTCACATTTCTAAATGTCTTCTTGGCATCTCCACCCCATTGTTCCCCAAGGGCATCAAGCTCTCTCCCTTTGCTATCCTGATGAAAGAGCCAGCCAGCCACTTTGATTCTTTTGTAGCCTCATCTTTCTTTCCCTGGCTTTTAAATGTTGGTGTTTCTCAGAAGGCCTGGCCTTGACTTTCCCTTTTCTCACCCTATGTTCTTTCAATTACATGCAGATGACTAACAAACTTATATCCTTAATCTAAGACTTTTTAAAAGCTCTGGACCATGGGTGTCCCATCTTTTGACTTCCCTAGGCCGCCACTTTGGAAGAAGAATTGTCTTGGGTCACACGTAAAATACACTAACAATAACAATAGCTGGAAAAAAAAATAAGATCTCATAATTGTTTTTTGGAGACAGAGTTTCACTTTTGTTGCTCAGGCTGGAGTGCAATGGCGCGATCTCAGCTCACTGCAACATCCGTCTCCTGGGTTCAAATGATTCTCTTGCCTCAGCCTCCCAAGGAGCTGGGATTACAGGCATGCACCACCACAACCAGCTAATTTTGTATTTTTAATAGAGATGGGGTTTCTCTGTGTTGGTCAGGCTGGTCTCGAACTCCTGACCTCTACCTTCTGAACTGCTGGGATTATGGGAGTGAGCCACCGCACCCGGCCCAATATCTCATAATGTTTTAAGAAAGTTTACGAATTTGTGTTGGGCCGCATGCAAAGCTGTGCTGGGCCACATGTGGCCTGTGAGCTGTGGATTGGGCAAGCTTGCTGTAGACCACTATACCAAGTAATTTCCTTGATTGTCCGTCTTAGGTATCTCAAAGGCTCCCCAACTCAGCAGACACAGAGTGGACTCATGATTTCACCCTACAAATCCTGTTCTTCAGAATTCATTA
The DNA here is from genome assembly GCF_048565385.1 of Saimiri boliviensis. NCBI lineage: Eukaryota > Metazoa > Chordata > Mammalia > Primates > Cebidae > Saimiri > Saimiri boliviensis. The sequence continues at coordinate 9,717,499 of NC_133458.1, forward strand.
TTTGAACCACTGGTTTTGCCATTCAGTCAGCTGCTTAACAACTCCTGTTCCTTTCCCTCCATAAGGTCATTTTGTAGGAAATAACCTTAAAAAGTAAAACTTTTTTTTTTTTGAGATGGAGTTTCGCTCTTGTTACCCAGGCTGGAGTGCAATGGCGCGATCTCGGCTCACCGCAACCTCCGCCTCCTGGGCTCAGGCAATTCTCCTGTCTCAGCCTCCTAAGTCGCTGGGATTACAGGCACGCGCCACCACGCCCAGCTAGTTTTTTTTTTTTGTATTTTTAGTGGAGACGGGGTTTCACCATGTTGACCAGGATGGTCTCGATCTCTCGACCTCGTGATCCACCCGCCTCGGCCTCCCAAAGTGCTGGGATTACAGGCTTGAGCCACCGCGCCCGGCCAAGTAAAACTTTTTAAAGAAAAAAAACTTTTTAAAAATAGTTTTTAAAACTATTTTTAAAACTTAAAAAAAAACTTTTTAAAAAATAAAACTTAAAAAAAAAAAAAAACTTCCATAAGTTTTACTTGTAAGTACTGTTTACCTTAAAAAAAAAAAACTTTATTGGAATATAATTTAGGTACAATAAAATTTGGCAATTTTAAGTGTACAGTTGAATGAAGTTTGATAAATGTACACAGTTGCATAGCCATTACCACAGTCAAGATATAGAATCTGGGCCAGGAGTGGTGACTCATGTCTATAATCCCAGCACTTTGGGAGGCCAGGGTGGGTGGATCACTTGAAGTCAGGAGTTTGAGACCAGCCTGGCCAACGTGGTGAAGCCCTGTCTCTACTAAAAATACAAAAAGAATTAGCCAGGCATGGTGGCACACATGTGTAATCCCAGCTACTCTGGAGGCTGAGGCAGGAGAATCACTTGAACCCAGGAGGTGGAGGTTGCAGTGAGCTGAGATTGTACCACTGCACTCCAGCCTGGGTGACAGAGCAAAACTCCATCTAAAAAAAAAACCCAAAAAACAAAAACACACAAATATGTATAACCTTTCCTTCTTTCCATCACTCCAGAAAGTTCCCTTGTGCCCCTTTTTCAGTCATTCTCCTCCCCCATCCCAGCTGTTTTTGGCAACCATTGATTTTTTTATTTTGTAGAATTTCCAAATAAACAGAATGATATGGTATGTAGTCTTCGTGGCTGGCTTCTTTTACTTGGCATAACGCTTTTGAAATTCGTGTTGTTGCAGTTTTCCATTCATTCCTTTTTATGGCTGAGTGATATTCTGTTGTGGAGATATACCACAGTTGGCTTATCTATTCACTAGTTGTTGGACATTTGGATCGTTTTCAGTCTGTGGCTTTCAGTCTGCTAGCTTTGTAAATAAAGCTAACCCAAGTCTTTGTGTGGACATAAATTTTCATTTCTCTTGAGTGAATCTTATGAACGAAATTGCTGGGTCTTATGCTAAGAGTATGTAAAACTGCCAAACTGTTTCCCAAAGCAGTTGTACCATTCTGCATTCCCATGGACAATGTGTGAGAGTCCCAGCTGTTCTGTGTCCTTACCAGCACTTGATGTGGTCAGTCTTTTAAATGTTAGCATCCTGATAGTTGTGCCATGGAATCTCATTATGGTTTTGGGTAGCATTTCCCTAATGACAAATGGCACTGAGCATCTTTCATTTGCTTATTTGCCATTTGTGTATCTTCTGAGGTGAAGTAGCTGATCAGGTATCTTGCCTATTTAAAAAAATTGGTTTGTCTTTTTGCTATTGAGCTGTAAAAGTTCTTCTATATTCTAGATACAAGTATCAGATACTGTATGTTTTGCAAATATTTCCTGAGTATACAGTTTGTATTTATTTCATTTTCTTAAAAATGGCAATTGAAGAAAAAAATGGAGTCCAGTTTATCACTTTTTTTTTCTGTTTTAACGAATTTATTTTGCAAAAATACTCCCGCAAAAATGCACACACACCACCATTATGTGTAGAAGAGAAAAACTGAAATCTGGCCCCCACCCCCTACCCCTGATTATTGCATCTGCCCTGTTCCTAGCGATGAGGTTCAGCCCCCAACACTGCAGGGCTGGAACGTGAGCCCTGGCAGGGGGCCTTGGAACCCACCCTGGGCGTGTAAACCCTGGACAGAGATTCAGAAGACTGAGCAAGAGGAAGTAGGCATCCAAAGTGGAGAAAGAAAAGCAAATTGCAGAGCAATGCACATGGTATGAGAGCATTTTTACAAGAACCAAAGCTCTGTGTGCTGTGGCCAGGACTGGGTTCTGCAGTAACAGGCTTGGGAGAGGAGGCTGCTCCACCGCAAACACTGCTTCTCTCTGGAGACCAGGCTGGGGCAGGAGAGGGCAGGAGAATTTCCGTTTATTTTGAATAGTCTTACATGACCTAAACTGTTTTCTTTTTCTACACAGAGACTCTATCATTATTATTTTTAATAGACAATTTTTAGAAGCGTCTTAGGTTCACAGAAAAATTGAGCAGAAAGTACAGAGAGTTTCCTATACTCCCTGTCCCCAGTACAAGCATAGCCACCCCCGCCCCCCGGCACTATCAACATGTTTGTTACAGTAGATGATGCAACATTGATACATCATTATCACCCAAAGTCCATGGTTTACATTCAGGCTCTCTCTTGTGCTATACATTCTATGGGTTTGGACAAATATATAACAACACATATCCACCATTAGAGTATCACACAGAGTAGCTCCACTGCCCCCAAAATCCTCTGTGCCACTCCTATTCATCCTTCCCTGCCCACTAGCCCCTGGCAAACACTGATCTTTGCAATCAGGTAGCATAAGTCCTTCAGTGTTTTTTTTTTTCCTTTTAAAAATAACTTTGGCTATTCTAGACCTTTTGTATTTCTTTATACATTTTAGAATCACCTTGCCAATTTCTCTAAGGAAGTCTGCTAGGGGCTGGGTGCAGTAGCTTGCGTCTGTAATTCCCAGCCACTCGAGAGGCTGAGGCAGGAGTATCACTTGTAGCCAGGAGTTTGAGACCATCTTGGGCAACACAGTGAGACCCCCATCTCTAAAACAAGCAAACAAAAAAACCCGGAGATTTATTCTCCCTAATTATCTCTTAGATCTGTTTGTTTCTCTCCATCTCTATCATAATCACCACCCTAATAGAAACCAAGATGAACAATAGCCCACTGACTGGTCCATCTGTCTTCATTTTGGCCCCTCATCTGTTCTTCACCTGTAAATTGAAGTGGTATTTTCTTTCTTTCTTTTTTTTTTTTTAAGGCGGAGTCTCACTGTGTCACCCAGGCTGGAGTGCAGTGGTGCCATCTAGGCTCACCGACGTGGCTGTCTCTTGGGTCCAAGCAATTCTTCTGCCTCAGCCTCCTGAGTAGCTGGGATTACAGGCATGCACCACCATGCCCAGCTAGTTTTTTAAAAAAATATTTTTAGTAGCAATGGGGTTTCACCATTTTGGCCAGGCTGGTCTCGAACTCCTGACCTCAGGTGATCCATCTGCCTTAGCCTCCTAAAGCGCTGGGATTACAGGCATGAGCCACCATGCCTGGCCTCTGAAGTGGTATTTTCAAAATATATATCTGATCATGTCACGTATTTCAAGGATGTCTCATTATCCCTGTTAAATTAGTGAACAAGCAATATCGCATGGGTACTGATCCATCGGAACACATGCCAGCATCTTGGAGCAGCATTTAAAACCTGCTCCCTCCATATCATGCCAGGTATTACTCTTCTAGTTGCCAGATCATGGGGCAGTCCAGACAGGGACCGGGCAGCTAGATTCGTGTGTGGAGCACTGGGAGGAACACTTGGGTAGCTCTGGGCAGCAGCTATTCACCCACTGGTGGGATGTGTGTGATGTCTTCACAGGATGGCCGTGCTGGTGCAGATGGGCTGCCCCTCAGGCCTGCATCCAAGGCCTTCTGTGGTCTGGCATCTGTCCATTTCTCCAGTGTTGTCTCCTGGCCTCCCTGCTCCAGCCACACTGTTTTTCTTTGAGTTCCTTGAAAATGCCACACACCCGCTACAGGGCCCTTGGACACTCTGCTTCCTTTGTGAATGTCTTTCTTCCCTCTTTCTCTTAGCTAACTCCTACTCATCTTTCCCATCTGACACTAATCCTCTACCACTAATTCCTCAGGAAGCTCCCTTGACGCTCAAGGAGGTGAAATCCCGCAATGATAAACCCTCACGGCACCACGTTCTTCTCTCTAGTGGTCATCACAGGGGACATGTATACATACAGTTATATGATTACTCAGTCAGTTCTCTCCTGTAAGCTCAGGAGATTGGGGATCTTCTCTCTTTTTGCTAGCCATTGTGACGGGCTCATAGTAGGTGTCCAATCAATACTTGTTGAATAAATAAATGAAAAACCAAACTCAGTATCTTTCCTGCCAGGCCTATTCTTTCTGAATTTCCCATTTTGGCTAATGGTATCATGTGTCTAGTTGCCTTAGTGAGAGTCTTAGAAAGCACTCTAGATTCTTCCTTCTTTTTTTCCCATTAAGATGGACACAGATCCTGTCAGTTTTACTTCTTAACTTTCACTCAGGTTGGTGGCCTTTCTTGCCTGGACTGGAACAGCCTTATCCAAACGTATCCCATTGTCCCCAGTTTTGCCCTTACCCTGTTTATTCTTCCTGCTACCTTAGAGGGATCTTTTGCAATTGATCAGGGTCAAATCTAAAGTCACTCATGATCTGATTCTTGCTTACTGGTCCAAGGCCACTTGTCTGCCACCTCTCACAGTACATTTCCTGTGCTCTCAGGTTCCCTTAGTGAGAATAAGAAACCCCGGATGCAGGGCCCAGGTTTCATTCATGTCTATTCTTAGAACTCAGGATCATGTCTGGCACAGAGAGGGCAAACAAACGTTTGTGGTATTGAATGGAAATGCATAAGACTTATTTTTGTCTCTCCGTGCTGCTACAATGCAGTTCAAGGAACAGTGTTCATAAGGATGACTGCAAGTCATTAAGAAGTGGATTAAATTATATTTATAAACTTAATACAGGCCAGGCACGGTGGCTCATGCCTGTAATACCAGCGTTTTGGGAGGCCGAGACTGGTGGATCACCTGAGGTAAGGAGTTCGAGAACAGTCTGGCTAACATGGTGAAACCCCATCTCTATTAAACATACAAAAATTAGCCAGGTGTGGTGGCAGGCCCTGTAATCCCAGCTACTAGGGAGGCTGAGGCAGGAGAATGGCTTGAACCTGGCAGGCGGTGGTTGCGGTGAGCTGAGATTGTGCCATTGCTCTCCAGCCTGGGCAACAGAGCGAGATTCTATCTCACCAAAAAAAATCAAACACACAAAAACTTAATACACTACATCTTGGAAAGTATTCAAATGAGAATAGTTGTGCTATTAAGGTTTTTGATTCTTAAAGGCATAGTAGTTTAAATGGTTTGGAAAGTTAGCTATGCTAAATCACATTCTGTAAGTCGTTGGGATATCAGGGCAATTTGACTATGGATTAAAAATATTGTTTCTCTCTTGGGTGGTGGGGGGAGGGAGATTTAGCATTTGTGAATTTGGCACAGTCATTCTTAAATTCCACATTTACATCATTTTTCTGTTCCTCTATGTTATTGTTATATCACAAACTTGCAAACTTCTAATGACTTGCTTTTATTTGCTGCTCTGAAAGACTGTGTTTTGGAATTAAAATTAAATTTAGGTATAATATAAAGTCTGGCTGGAGAGGCCCAGAGGCAAAAATGTATGCAATTCAACATGAAACAGGAAGAAATGGTGCCAGCAGGTACCATGACAGACACAGCCTATTTAAGGGACCAAATTTCCATCTGTGTAAGGCAGCTGGCCCAACAAGACTGAGAAACAAAAATCAAAAGAAGGTGGCTTCAGATATATGGTATAAATCTCCTTTAAACTAGGAAACTCTAACCAAAAGCTGAACAGCATAATTTCATGAAGCTATTTTAGTAAGGGATGGGGGGCTGTTTATGGAACAGCTATAGTAGAAAGGCTAAATAAGACACTATAATTATAGCATCTGAGACTCTACGACTTTTTCTAATGTGTGGTATGAACAATTAAGATGATTAAGTGATAATTGTGTCCATTTTCTTACCAGGAAAATGACTTTGCCTCTAAAGGTAAGTAAACGGGTTGCCAACAGTTTCAGTGCTGACCTCCACATTCAACTTGGAAATTCCACTTGGAATTAAGGTCCAACCTTAGGCTCTGTCCTGAGAAACAGGTGATCTGTCTTCCAACAGCCAACATAAGGCATTGGCTCAGTCAGGCCATGTAATTTGAAGTTGTCCTTTTAATAATTCTGTGAATTTTTCAAGTTTGGTCAGCTTTCCTGCTGTGGGTAATGGTACTAGTGGACTGATGAAGCCAGGTGTTACTATAAAGTCTTATTTATAGTGAAATCTCATATATTGGCCCTGATTAATATGAAATCTGAGTTAATTTGGACAGGGCCTAACTTACGTCTTACCATTATACTATCTTTGTAAAAAAACATTTAAAACTTAAATCTGCCTTATCAATAAGATTTCAGGCCATGTGCGGTGGCTCATACCTGTAATCCCAGCACTTTGGGAGGCTGAGGCGGGCAGATCACCTGAGGTCAGGAGTTCAAGACCAACCTGGCCAACATGGCGAAACCCTGTCTGTACTAAAAATACAAAAATTAGGCGGCGTGTTGGTGGGTGCCTGTAATACTAGCTACTCGGGAGGCTGAGGCAGAAGAATTGCTTGAACCTGGGAGGCGGAGATTGCAGTGAGCTGAGACTGCGCTGCTACAATCCAACCTGGGCAACAGAATGAGACTCTGTCTCAAAAAAAAAATTTCAAAGTGATTAAACAACTTTCAGGCACCCTGAAAGATTTAGAAATACTATTTAAATGTAAGTTATTATCCTGGTTGCCAAATCACCATTGTCTTTTCACAAAATAAGTTCTGTTAGTAGCTAGTAATGTGTTACCCTACATCCAGTCTTTCATCTCAATACACTTTTTTATTGAATAAATGCTATATGCTTAATACAATGTTCAGTATTATTGGAGATAAAAATAAATACCAAGGAGCCAATAATGCATTTTGCAGGATAAAACTTTCACCCACAAATATTTTTTATAGCAAAATGAGAGTATACAGTAATCCCTTAGTATCTGCAGTGGGTTGGTTCCAGACTCCCATGGATACTAAAATCCATGAATGCCCAAGTCCTTTATATAAAATTTTGTGATATTTGCATATAACCTATGCTGTATCCTCCCATATACTTTAAATCATTTCTAGATTACTTATAATACCTAATACAATGTAAATGTCATGTAAATAGTTTTTATACTGTGGTTTAAATTTTTTTGTTTTATTATTATTACTCTTTATTTTTTTCAAATATTTTTGATTTGAGGTTAGTTGAATTTGCTGGTATCAAACCCACAGATAACAGAGGGCTGACTGTATAACCACAGTTTAACATGTGTCATGATTAAGTATTACAGAAATTCAAGACTGGGCATGGTGGCTCAAACCTGTAGTCTCAGCACTTTGGGAGGCCAAGGTGGGTGGATCACTTGAGGTCAGGAGTTCAAGACCAACCTGTCTAACATGGAGAAACTCCATCTTTACTAAAAATATCAAAAATTAGCCAGGTGTGGTGGTGGGCTGCAGTAATCCCAGCTACTAGGGAGGCTGAGGCAGGAGTATCACTTAAACCCAGGAGGCAGAGGTTGTAGTGAGCCAAGATTGCGCCACTGCACTCCAGCCTGGGTGACAGGGCCAGACTCCGCCTCAAGAAAAGAAAAAAGTATTACAGAAATTCAGAGAGGTAGAGATCAAGGAATTCTGGATTATTGAAGACAGCCTTGATAGAGGATGTTTGCCCTATGGATAGAAAGGCAACTTCGGTTATTTCCAAAAGATGACAGCTCAGACTTCTGTCAGTATACCAAGAACTTTTCTGCATTGAATTTAAATGATTAATATTGACTTTTTGGAGGCTGTGAGAGCAGTATATGAGAAGCTCTGTTTCCAGCTGTCTGCCATGTTTATCCCCATCTCTGTAACTGTTGAGGGTCTCAGGTATGGTTGCTGGGGCTGTCCCATACCAAACCACCAATCCTTAGGGCTGAGGTACCAGAAGTACTGACTCAGGAGCTGTTGTTACTCTTGACACTGCAAGGGCTCAACACACGTGAGGCCTTCATGTCTCCCTCATTCTCAAAGATTTTGGGCAAGACTTAAAATTTTCTTTTGCATATCCTCATGCTATAGTAGTATTAATTTTCAACTTCCATGAAAACCTTACCTCTCACTTATAAGAGACATCCATTATCTTTGCCTACTCAGCATTGATTTTCGCTTTTTCTGACAAGAGAAACCTCCTTGTGGAGCCTTTGCTCACACCAGCTCATACAGCCAATTGTTAAGATTTCAGGAATTTGGCTGTACATAGTCATTTGATTGATTTTTTTATTTGTTTGTTTATTTATTTATTGAGATGCAGTTTCCCTATGTTGCCCAGGCTGGAGTCCAGTGGTGTTATCTTGGCTCACTGCAACCTCCGCCTCCTGGGTTCAAGTGATCCTCCTGCCTCAGCGCCCCCAAGTAGCTGGGACTACAGGCGTGTGCCACCATGCCAAGCTAATTTTGTGTGTGTGTGTTTTTAGTAGACATGAGGTTTCACTATATTGGCCAGGCTGGTCTCGAACTCTTGACCTCAGGTGATCTGCCCGCCTTGGCCTCCCAAAGTGCTGAGATTACAGGTGTGAGCCACCACACCCTACCCATAGTCATTATTTAACATTAAATTCTATAAACTTCTCTTTTTTTTGAGACAAGGTCTCACTCTGTTGCTCAGGCTGGAGTACAGTGGTATAATCATACCTCACTGCAGCTTCCACTTCCTGGGCTCAAGCAATCCTCCTGCCTCCTGAGTTCAAGCAATCCTCCTGCCTCCTGAGTAGCTGGGACCACTGCTGGGCGCCGCCACACCCAGCTAGTTTTAACATTTTTTTGTAGCGAGATGGGGTCTTGTTATGTTGCCCTGGCTGGTCTCCAGCTCCTGGCCTCAAGTGGTTGTCCTGCCTGGGCCTCTCAAAGTGTTGGGATTACAGCCATTAGCCATCATGCCTGGCCCATAAACTTGTGATTTAATAAATTATATTAAAAACAAAGGTAATACATACTCAAAAGTCATCACTTCCTAATTATTTTGCTACATTTTATTATTATGGACAATCGTGAGGCCATACCTTTAGATGTATGGTAGAGATGTTGTATAATGGTGACTCCTGCACATCTCTTCCGAATCCCATGCTCAGGGACTACACTGGTGGTGTGAAATCTGCCACATGTTCCAACTCCACAAGTAGAAACATGAACCTTTGAGGTTGCTAAGTGAGTGGGATGTAAGTTTGTAGCTGGTGATACCTTTTTTTTTTTTTTTTTTGAGGTGCAGTCTCACTCTATGGCCCAGGCTGGAGTACAATGAAGTGCGATACTTGCTCACTGCCACCTCCGCCTCCCAAGTTCAAGCGATTCTCCTGCGTCAGCCTCCCAGGTAGCTGGGATTATAGGAGCCTGACACCACACCCAGCTAATTTTTTTTTTTTTTTTTTTTTTGAGACGAAGTTTTTGCTCTTGTTGCCCACGCTGGAGTGCAATGGCATAATCTTCGCTTACTGCAACTTCCGCCTCCCAGGTTCAAGTGATTCTCCCAACTCTGCCTCTGGAGTAGCTGTGATTACAGGCATGCAGTACCACACCCAGTGAAGTTTTGTATTTTTAGTAGAGACGTGGTTTCACCATACTGGCCAGGCTGGTTTCTAACTGCTGACCTCAGGTGATCCGCCTGCCTGGGTCTCCCGAAGCGCTGGTATTACAGGTGTGAACCACCACACCCAGCAGAGTGGTGATAGTCTTTTTGTCACCACAAGCAGAAAGACTCTTTGAGAAGAAAACTGACACAGAGGAAGTAATGTGGAAAGATGGAGACATCTTCCTAATGATGTTATTTAACATCTGGACCTGACCTTGTATGACGCTATTGTATCCTTAGATCTTCTGCTTACATGAATCAATCATTTGCACACTGTTTTTGGTCTGGGCCAATTTGAACTAAGTTACTACCACTTGAAACTCAGCAATTTTTCACAACAAAAGCAATTTTTTTTTTTTTTTTTTTGAGATGGAGTCTTGCTCTGTTGTCCAGGCTGGAGTGCAGTGGCATGATCTTGGCTGACTGCAACCTCTGCCTCCTGGGTTCAAAGGATTCTCTTGCCTCAGCCTCCCGAGTAGCTGGGACTACAGGCGCCTGCCACCACACCCAGCTAATTTTTAGATTTTTAGTAGAGATGGGGCTTCAACATGTTGGCCCGGCTGGTTTAGAACTCCTGACCTCAGGTGATCCACCCACTTCGGCTTCCCAAAGTGCTGGAATTACAGGCGTGAGCCACTGCACCTGGCCAATAAAAATGGTTTTTAAAAAATCACTTTAGGGTTGTTACTTAGCACTGAATTACAAGAAGAGAATAGCAAAGCTTTGTTTGATAGTGGGTTGATTACTTGGGGTGATTGTAATCTAAGAGATTTTCCTGGCAGAGCCAAATTCATGTGTTAGGAAAATTACTGAATTTTTAGGTCTTTCTGATTACCTTTGGATAGGCTGACCTTTGAACTTTAATCTGTTCACTGACAACCATGCTTTGACTGTGGCTATCCTAACTTGCCCAACATGCCATGAGAGGAGGAAGTCCGTGTTTCCTGGGAAACACTTCCTGCGGAGTGTTTCCCATTACGCATCTATGCGTCAAACTCAATGTCACATTTCCTCAAAAAGTGAAAAAGCTCAACACTAAAAGAATATGCCTTGGCCAGGTGGGATGGCTCATGCTTGTAATCCCAGCACTTTGGGAGGCTGAGGCAGGCGGATCAGTTGAGATCAGGAGTTCAAGACCAGCCTGGTCAACATGGCAAAAACCCTGTGTCTACTAAAAATACAAAAATTAGCCGGGCATGGTGGTACATGCCTGTAATCCCAGCAACTTGGGAGCCTGAGGCAGGAGAATCATTTGAGCCCAGGAGGTGGAGGTTGCAGTGAGCCAAGATTATACCACTGTACTCTAGCCTGGATGACAGAGTGAGACCTTGTCTCAAAAAAAAAAAAAAAAAAAAAAAGAGAGAGAGAGAGAGAGAGAGAGAGAGAGAGAATATGCCTAATTCATGGAAAGAGTCTTATATTATAAATAAAAAATGAGTTTGCTAGTCCAGATCTTTCTGTAACTTTGGGCAAACACCTCACCTTTCTGAGCCTCATTGTTTTTTTCCAGAGGGTGAGGAGCTGAAGCTAAATGACTTCAAGGGTATCTTCCACCATTCTAAATTCTATGATGCTACTTTAAACGTTTATATTACTATTTATTCTTGAATTCTCTAACATTTTCTCATCAAGTAAAAACAAAATATTTCGACAAATTGTCACATTTCCAGAAAGGCTCATACTTTCACCTTTTTAATGTAATAGAAATTAGGCAACGGGAGTGAGTGACAAATGACTTTGCACTGGAGGGAGACAGAGAAGAACGGGTCCTGGAGTGATGTTTACTGTGGGGGAAGGCAGCCTTTGCAGAGTGCATGCTTTGGCTTCTAGCTCTTGCATCACCAGCCTGTGATCACAGGTGCTAATTAAATTAATAAAAAGGCATTTTGTTAAGACATGTGCTCCACACCTGCTGTGTCACCAGGCACAGGTTTCTTGCCTGTTGTGATGGAACAGTTTTTACCAATCAACAATGAAGGTGGAAAGAAAAGAACAGTAAGAAGGAAAAGTCAAACTATAGCCAACATGACCCTGATTCTCTCCTGACAAATGCCTGTTAATTTGTCATGACACATTGGGAAAGCACACATTCTGAATTTGACATTCCCAATTACGTAGGTCATGACAACTTTGTTTAATAGTTATTATACTTCCCAGAAATAACATGCTGTCTTCACCCAGTTAAGGATGAGGACGATAAACTGCGAAATCATAGCATGTAAAAACAAAACTTTAGATGCAAACGAGGATGATAAACTGAGAAATTACAGCGAGTAGAAACAAAATTTTAGATGCAAATGAGGAGCACACCCATCTCTATATAATGACACTTTTTTTTTTTTTTTTTTTTTAGACAAAAGCAGGAGCAAGAGGTACGGATGGGGGTTGGATGCAAGGAAGGAAGGAAGCCAAGAATCACCCATTTTTAAATTTTTTTTTTTTAATAAGAAAAAGAATAAAGAAGAGGAAGAAAGAGAAAGAGGAACAGGGAGAGAGGATGGGGGTATTGCTTTATTGCCCGGGGTAAAATGCAATCTAAATATGGGTATGCCTATAACTGTCCTTAATAATGGAGATATAAAAGAAAATGAGGGAAAAGAATAACAAACAAGGAGCCAACCAACATTTCGTTTAAACTTCTAAGTTGATATGATGTGGTACTGATCTACGTATTCCTGTATTGGGTGCGTATATATTTAGGATCTTTAGCTCTGCTTGTTGTTGCATTGATCCTTTTATCATTATATAATGTCCTTCTTTGCTTCTTTTGATCTTTGTTGCTTAATTGTAACTTCTGCTTTTTATTTATTTATTTTAGCTCTCTGTTTGGTTGGTAAATCCTTCTCCATCCCTTGTTTTGAGTCTTTGTGTATCCTTGAATGTGAGATGGGTCTGGATGCAGCATACTGATGGGTTTTAGTTTTTTTGTTTTTTTTGTTTTTGTTTTTTTTTTTTTTTGAGACGGAGTTTCGCTCTTGTTACCCAGGCTGGAGTGCAATGGCGTGATCTCAGCTCACGGCAACCTCCACCTCCTGGGTTCAGGCAATTCTCCTGCCTCAGCCTCCTGAGTAGTTGGGATTACAGGCACGTGCCACCATGCCCAGCTGATTTTTTTGTATTTTTAGTAGAGACGGGGTTTCACCATGTTGACCAGGATGGTCTCGATCTCTCGACCTCGTGATCCACCCGCCTCGGTCTCCCAAAGTGCTGGGATTACAGGCTTGAGCCACCGCGCCCGGCCGGGTTTTAGTTTTTTATTCAAATTGCCTGTCTTTGGATTGGGGGATTTAATCAATTTAAATTTAGAATTAATAATAATATATGTGAGTTTAATACTGCCACTTAATATTAGCTGGCTATTTTGCTCATTAGTTGATGTAAATTCTTCATTATATTGATGCTCTTTTTGGTATTTTTTTAGAAAGGCTGATACTGTTTGTTCCTTTCTATGTGTAGTGGTTCTTTCAGAAGCTCTTGTAAAGGAGGCCTGGTGGTGATGAAATCTCTGAGTGCTTGCTTGTTCACAAAAAACTTTATTTTTCCTTCACTTGTGAAGCTTAGTTTGGCTGGATGTGAAATTCTGGGTTGAAAGTTCTTTTCTTTAAGGACATTGAATATTGGTCCCCACTCTCTTCTGGCTTGTAGGGTTTCTGCTGAGAGATCTGCTGCAAGTCTGATAGGCTTCCCTTTGTGGGTAACCTGACCTTTCTCTCTGGCTGCCCTTAGTATTTTCTCCTTCATTTCAACCCTGGTGGATCTGACGATTATGTGCCTTGGAGTTGCTCTTCTTGAGGAATATCTTTGTGGTGTTCTCTGTATTACCTGGAGTTGAATATTATCCTGCCTTACTAGGTTGGGAAAATTTTCCTGAATAATGTCCTGAAGCGTATTTTCCAGCTTGGATTCATTCTCTTCGTCACATTCAGGTACACCTATCAAGCGTAAATTAGGTCTTTTCACATAGTCCCATATTTCTTGGAGACTTTGCTCGTTCCTTTTTATCCTTTTTTCTCTAATCTTGTCTTCAAGTTTTATTTCATTGAGTTGGTCTTCGACCTCTGATATCCTTTCTTCTACTTGATCAATTCGGCTGTTAAAACCTGTGCATACTTCACGAAGTTCTCGTATTGTGTTTTTCAGCTCCATCAATTCACTTATATTCCTCTCTAAATTGTGTATTCTTGTTAACATTTCGTCAAATCTTTTTTCAAAGTTTTTAGTTTCTTTGGATTGGTTTAAAATAAGTTCTTTTAATTCACAGAAGTTTTTCATTATCCACATTTTGAAGCCTGCTTCTGTAATTGGAACACACTCGTTCTCCATCAGGCCTTGTTCCGTTGCTGATGAGGAACTGTGATCCCCCGCTGAGGGAGAGGCGTTCTGATCTTGGGTATTCTCAGCCTTTTTTGGCTGTTTTCTTCCCTTCGTTATAAATTTATTCATCTGTGGTCTTTGTATTTACCGTCTTTGTAATTGGTTTTCTGAGTGGACGTCCAACTTATTGATTCTCAGCGCCGAAATCTGAGCAACCCACTGCACCGACTCAATCAGCAGCGTTAAGATTGATGGTGCTTTTCTGACTCTGCACCAAGAACCGACGCTCCGAGGCGCCGGCAAAACCACCTCGCCGGTCACAAGAGTCGCGCTGGCGACCCGTGGGGCTCCTCCGCTGGGAATCTCCTGGTGCGTGAGCAACAAGAATTCATGTGAAGGTATGGCGTCCTCTCGTTCTTTGCGTTTTCACTGGGAGCTACAATCCCGAGCTGCTAGTGATCAGCCATCTTGGATCTCTCTCCATGACACTTTTACTGAATGGTCTGGGGGTCACTTATTTGGAATTATTTTAAACAGCTCTGGTAATGTCTCTTTGACTTGAATGTAGATGCCATGTGTTTTTATTTGAGGAAGATACATGAAAAATATTTTTAGCTTAAGCTACATTTTATGTTAAAAATGGACATATCCCAACGTATTAGGATTATATTTAGTTGTGAGAGACTTAAAATCCAAAATGAGAGTTTATTTTCCTCCATCTAGAAATCCTGGCAGGATGTCCAAGTCTAACATGGTACTCCACAGTGTTAGGGACCAAGCAGTTCCTACCCCTTTCTCTGTGCATGACTGAAATTCTCAAGCTCATCTTTTGGTTCAAGAGGAAGTTGTACACAATTTCCACTTACTTTTATTTTTATTTTTTTGAGATAGAGTTTCACTCTTGTCACCCAGGCTGGAGTGCAATAGCACAATCTTGGCTCACTGCAACCTCTGCCTCCCAGGTTCAAGCTATTTTCCTGCCTCAGCCACCCAGGTAGCTGGGATTACAGGTGCCCACCACCACACCTGGCTAATTTTTGTATTTTTAGTAGAGGTGAGGTTTTACCATGTTGGCCAGGCTGGTCTCAAACTCCTGACCTCAGGTGATCCGCCTGCCTTGGCCTCCCAAAGTGCCGGGATTACAGGCGTGAGCCACCACGCCTGACCCACAATTTCCACTAACATCTTATTGGCAATCGTTAGACACAAGACAGGGCTTCAAGGAGGCTGGAGAAATAAGTCCTCTCTTCTAGGTAGCTATGCACCTTGCTTAATGTTGTGTGTTCTATTGTTCTAGAACAAGGGTTGGCAATCATTTTCCTGTACAAGGCCAGTTACTAAATATTTTAGGCTTTGTGAGGCACATGGCCTCTGTATTAACCCTGCTGTTACTATGCATAGCAGCCATAGAGCCTACACAGATGAATGTTTGTGGTTGTGTGTCTGTATGAGTGCATTTTGACACTGCTGATAAAGACATACCCAAGACTGGGTCATTTATAAAGAAAAAGAGGTTTAATGGATTCACAGTTCCACATGGCCGGGGAGGCTGCACAATCATGGTGGAAGGTAAAAGGCATGTTGTACATGGTGGCAGATGAGAGAATGAGAGCAAAGTAAAAGGAGTTTCCCCTTATAAAACCATCAGATCTCATGAGACTTATTCACTACCATGAGAACAATGTGGGGGAAACTGCCCCCATGATTCAATTATCTCCCACCAGGTTCCTCCCACAACCCATAGGAATTATGGGAGCTACAATTCAAGATAAGATTTGAGTGGGTATACAGCCAACTCATATCAGTGTCAATAAAACTTTATTTACAAAAGCAGGTGGTGGGCTGGATTTGGCCCACAGGCTGACCTCTGTTATAGAAAATGGGTAATAATAGAAAAAAGAAAATAGAGATCTCTAGTAGCTTCTACTAGGCTAGGTAGTAGAAATATGAATACTATTAACTCTGGTAAGTCCTTCCCTCCCCTGTTCCTCTTTAATACAGTTGGTGGCAAGCAAGATTGGCAACGATTTATAAAAATCAGCGAGATGGCAGAGGAGGGCACATTTGTTTAAGGCTCTCTGAAAGGCTAGCTAGTGAATTTCAATTATGCCTTTTGTTTGTCATTCTGACTCTTACTTTGCTTAGGCAAAAACTTCTGTCATATTTCTGACCTTAGTAAGATGATGGCTCTTTTCTGGACAACCATTGGGAGGTGCAAATTTCCAGAGTAAGCAAGCTGACTGAAGGAAATGCAGAGGAGACGCTCAGAAAACTACCAGAGGGAACAATTATGGTTTCCCCTCTTTTTGGCAGACTGGGATAGAGCTGTGATCTTTAATTATATCTCTTTAAGATCTTGTCTTTCTTCTGGGTGGATAGGGGAGAAGAGGTGTAGGATTACACTAGAGAGCTCCCCCTTGAGTAAAATAAACCCACAAGAAGTTTGATAAACATTTGTTGTGGAAATTTTACCTTTCCTCAGTTTTATTTAACTTATTTTAATGAATCCAGTGATAACATGTGACTTAAGTCACATATAGATATGCAGGCCAGTCATGGTGGCTCACACCTATAATCCCAGCACTTTGGGAGGCCACGGTCAGCAGATCACCTGAGGTCAGGAGTTTGGGACCAGCCTGGCCAACATGGTGAAACCCCATCTCTACTAAAAATACAAAAATTAGCTGGATATGGTGGCATACACCTGTAATCTTAGCTACTCGGGAGGCTGAGGCAGGAAAATCACATGATTCTGGGAGGTGGAGGTTGCAGTGAACCGAAATCACAGCACTGTACTCTAGCCTTGGCGACAGAAGGAGACTCCACCTCAAAATTAAAAAAAAAAAAAGAGTGCACACACACACACACACACACACACACACACTCACACAAGAATGTAGAATTAAGAGTCTTCCATAATCCATTCTTCCTAGTCTCTCCCAAAATGTCCCAACAGCCAAATGCTGTGCCAGAAAAGAGGGATTGTTAACAGTGATTTCTGGTGCTTCCAGAACCCTTAAAGTGAAATAAGCTGCTCTGCAAACTTCCTTCCTGGTTCCTTTTTCCTTTTTTCTTTTTGAGACCAAGTCTCACTCTTTATCCTAGGCTGGAGCGCAGTGGTGCAATCTTGGCTCACTGCAACCTCTGCCTTCCAGGTTCGAGCAATTCCCTGCCTCAGCCTCCCAAGTAGCTGGGATTACAGGCGCCCACCACCATGCCCTGCTAATTTTTGTATTTTTAGTAGAGACGGGAGTTCACCATCTTGGCTAGGATTGTCTTGAATTCCTGAGCCCTGGGATTATCCCAAGTGCTGGGATTACAGACATGAGCCACCATACCTGGCCTCCTTTTTCTTAAGATCCACTTAAGATCTAGTTAGTAGGATATTAACATGCCAGATCTTCCCTTTCCACAGCACTGACTACTAGTAGGTAAATTTACTTTTAGCATCTCCCATTTTGTATTTAGTAGAAAAGATACTTTAATTAAACTGGTCAAACGTTTTTACTACATGGATTCAAGACTGGAACAATAGTGGCTTTAGATTTCCACATTTATGAAAGGTGACTCATAAAGTTAGCATGCCACAGTCAAGTTAAAAGAAGCTGAGAGATAATTTAGTCCAAATTCCTTAGTTGACAGAGAGGAATTGAGGTACAGGGAGGGAAAGTGATGAGCCTAGGATTAATTAGTATGCCTAATGAATAATAAAATGTGGTTGAAACTCAGGTCTTCTAGTTTGCAGAAACACTTGAAACCTCCACTTTCCCTCCTGAAGAGCTGGACTCAGTGGGAGAGCATCCCTTACAGGAAACAGGAGCGGAGGGATGGCCGCCGGTTGACAGCTGGGCGTCAGGAAGTGGGAGGATAAGATGTCTGGCTTTTCCATTCCTTCTTTTTTTCTCTTTCTGGTTTTACTAATTTATTTAAAAATTACATTGTTCAAGTCAAATTAACACTTGATATCCATTGTTGGATTTCTTTTTTATCTTTATTTGGTTTTATTTTTTTTTTGAGACAAAGTCTTGCTTTGTCGCCAGGCTAGAATGCAGTGGCGCAATCTCAGCTCACTGCACCTGCCTTCTGGTTCAAGCAGTTCTCTACCTCAGCCTGCCAGGTAGCTGGGATTACAGGTATGCGCCACCACACCTGGCTAATTTTTGTATTTTTAGTAGAGATGGGGTTTCACCATCTTGGCCAGGCTTGTCTTTAACTTCTGACCTCGTGATCCACTTGCCTCAGCCTCCCAAAGTGCTGGGATTACAGGCGTGAGCCACCGTGCGCGGCCTGGGTTTCTTGAGGTCACTCTGCTGCTTTGTCAGTTTCTCCAGGGTTTTGTGTGTGTGCCTTGTGCCATTCATTCTCCCATGGCCTTGTTGTTCACTTCCATAGAGGCAAATGTAAGTGCTGTTCTTGCTTTAGAATATGTGCTGTGTGCTGTAATCACTGTATCTACTGTTTTTGTAGGTGGCATGAACATTCTGTTGACACTGACTCTGAGTGCTCCCTGGAGCACTTTCTATGCTTAGCAGAGCTATAGTTTTTTGTTTTTGTTTTTAAGAGAGAGAGGGCCTTCCTCTGTTGCCCATGCTGGAGTACAGTGGCATGAACTTGGCTCACTACAGCTTCTACCCCCAGACTCAGGTGACCCTCTCACGTCAGCTTCCTGAATAGCTGGGAACACAGGTGAACACCACCACACATGACCAATTTTTATATTTTTTGTAGAGATAGGGTCTTGCCATGTTGCCCAGGTTAATCTTGAACTCAAGCGATCCTCCCACCTTGGCCTCCCAAATTGCTAGGATTACAAATGTGAGCCACAGTGTTGTTCCATCATCTACTAAGGGGCTGTCAAAACCCTGTGGAGAGTGCCTGCTTGGCTGATACGCTGTTCTGCTTTCATTTCACACATCACTTCCCCAAGAAGAGCAGAGACAACTCTAGCAAAATGACGAGAACCTTGGCCGGGCCTTCCTCACCTCCTGCAGATTCTGTGTCACACAGCGCACTGTAGACAGTTTGCCAGCTTTTGGGCTTGGTGAAAGCACACTCTTTGGAAGAACAGGGGAGCCCAGAAGTTCACAGAAAAGAAAGCTCTCAAATTCTTCTTGCAAGCGCCGGGCGCGGTGGCTCAAGCCTGTAATCCCAGCACTTTGGGAGGCCGAGGCGGGTGGATCACAAGTTCGAGAGATCGAGACCATCCTGGTCAACATGGTGAAACCCCGTCTCTACTAAAAGTGCAAAAAATTAGCTGGGCATGGTGGTGCGTGCCTGTAATCCCAGCTACTCAGGAGGCTGAGGCAGGAGAATTGCCTGAACCCAGGAGGCAGAGGTTGCGGTGAGCCGAGATCGCGCCATTGCACTCCAGCCTGGGTAACAAGGGCGAAACTCCATCTCAAAAAAAAAAAAAAAAAAAAAAAATTCTTCTTGCAAGAGCGGTAAATAAGGAGGACCTTAGCTTCTTCTGAACAGGCCATATGTCCTCTGGAACAAGGACGAAGCACAGTGTTGCAGGGAGACCTGTCCAGACCAGTGGAGAGTACATAGTGCAAGAAGCGCAAGATGTACCGCAGCAGGGATTCTGGGCTGTTTAAAACATGCTGGGGTGGCTCGGTGTGGTGGCTCATGCTGATAAAGCGCTTTTGGAGGCCGGGGCGGGTGGATCACCCGAGGTCAGGAGTTTGAGACCAGCCTGGCCAACATGGCGAAACCCTGTCTCTACTAAAAATACAAAAATTAGCTGGGCTGGTGGCGCGTTCCTGTAGTCTCAGCTACTCAGGAGGCTGACGCAGGAGAATCACTCGAACCTGGGAGGCGGAGGTTGCAGTGAGCCGAGATTGTATCCCCATAGTCCAGCCTGGGCCACAGAGTGAGACTCTGTCTCAAAAAAATAAATAAATACATAAAACAAACAAACAAACAAAAAGCATACTGGGGTGTCTCCAGGTTTTTCAGGTGGCATCAAGGAATTAGCCACAAATCTAGAGGGCATTTAATTTGGTTTAATATGAGAGTTTCAGGGAAGAAAGGAAAAGTATCACATTTAGGCTGAACAAAAAGGTTACTAACATTTCCCGAAAGGTTGGAGTTATTCAGAGTTAAAAATTCAAACTAATGTGTATGGTGGTGTAGTTTGGTAAGGGGCATAAATACTTAGTACATCTATTAATTTATAGGGTCATTTTCCTAAGTGGATAAAATTTTTGTAGATGGATGTGAACATATGGGTATATATACACACCCATATTCATATTCTATATATATAATATACACAGATAATACACAAAAACATCTATATATAAATAATATGAATATATTAATATATGTATTGTGTTTATATGTGTGTGTATATAAATATGTATTAATGTGTATATATTATTTATAAATGTATATGTAATGCATGTATATATACATGTGTACACTATGTAATATACATATATAAAATGCACATATATAAATATATGTATTAGAAAATATATGTGTATAGTATACATATTATATGTATGTATATATGTATTTTATGTATGTATGATACCTAGTATACATATATATGAAATAAATGTATTTTCTGTACATATATTACACAGATTACATATGTATATAAAATACATGTGTATTATATATATATCACATGGTATACATATGTATATATACATGCATTATATACACATAATATGCAATATATGTATATTTATACATGTATATATGTGTATATATACATACACATATGCGTTCATGTGCATCTGTTAAAATTTTACTCATTTATGAAGGTGTGCCTGGGAATCGTTAAGTATGTCGAAACCGAGTATATATACATATACACACGTGCATGCACACATATACATACAAACATGCATATACACACATATACACTAATAGATTATATTGACATTGCTGCAAATTCTTCTTTCTTCATATATGATTATACTGCAAGATCCCTCTTGTTACATATGTATATCTGTGTATATTATGTACTCTTGTGAATTATTTGTTTTTCTTTGCCATCAGGAAACGTGGCAGGCAGGAAAGAGAAAAGAGAAGAGAGATCAGGATTGGGTGACCAAAAGATGCCCAAATATTAATATGAAAAGAATAAATGCTTGATCATAATCATAAGGAATATATGCCCTTTTAGAATCTCATCTGTTTTAGCTTAAGGAAAGAAAATTTTAAAATAACATTTTTAACTGAAGGAAAGCCTTTTTCTTACTTTCTAGAACCAACAAAGGCAACCTTATGTTGCAAGTCATTATAGTAAAACCATTAGGAAGGAAGGACCATTTAAAGTGAGATCTGTCGTTAATTTCCTAACTACTCGCTTGAATCTCATAAATAATTTCAAGTGGAAAGGGTTGTCAAATGTGATTAAGGTCATTATTTCACGTTAAAGTAGCCCACAGGCTTTCTGATATAAAAATCTTTCTATAGAGAGATGAACTAAGGTTTCTTCAAGGTTAAGGGTCTCTGGAGCCCATTCCATGAAGATATATTACAGTAGAGATTATCACGTGTGGAGAAGTCATCTGAGAAGATTGTACAAGGTTTCTCAAGGTGAGAGGTCTCTGAACAAGAACAGATGATATTATTTTAAGAAGATTTGCTGGGCGTTCAATTTCCAAAATGAATTGTAATACATTTGTTTCTACCTAAAAACCTGACATCGATGTTGGGAAAATAATAGCCTAGGCATCATTTAGTTCATTTAACAAGTATTAACTGAGCGGGTACTCAGTATGCCAGGCGTGCTTCTAGGTTCTTGGGATGCGACGGCGGATGGGACCAAATGAAGTCCCTGCTCCCAAATAGCTCAGACTCTAGCGTGGAGACAGGCAATAAAAAAATTATAAAAGATAGCAGAACTCATCATCTGCAGTGAGAAACAGACAAATATACAATGACAAAGCCCAGTGGTACATTTTATGGACAGGGAGCCGATGGGGCATTTTCCAAGTTGGGAGGAGAAATCTGTATTAGTCAGGGTTCTCTAGAGGGACAGAACTAATAGGATATATGAAGATATGAAACAGAGTTTATTAAGGAGAATGAACTCACACGATCACAAGGTGAAGTCCCCCGTTAAGTCGTTTGCAAGCTGAGGAGCAAAGAAGCCAGTAGTGGTTCAGTTCGAGGCCCAAAACCTCAAAAGCAGGGAAGTGGACAGTGCAGCCTTCAATCTGTGCCCAAAGGCCTGAGAGCCCCTGGCAAACCACTGGTTTGAGTCCAAGAGTCCAAAAGCCAAATAACCTGAGTCTGATGTTCAAGGGCAGGAAGCATCCAGCATGGAAGAAAGATGAAGGCCGGAAGACTCAGCAAGTCAGGCTCTTCCACCTGCTTTTTCTAGCCACACTGGCAGCTGATTGGATAGTGCCCACCCAGATGGAGGGTGGATCTGCCTCTCCCAGTGGGAGAGGCAACACCCAGAAACACCCAGATACACTCAGAAACAATACTTTGCATCCTTCAGTCCAGTCAAGTTGACACTTAATATTAACCATCACAAAAGCCTGTCTTCCTCAAACAAGTGTTTAGCTGAGCCCTGAAGCATAAGGAGGGGTTGGCACAGCCCAGGTGGGTGAGGGATGGAGGTGAGGTAAAGAACACTCAGCAGAGTGACCAGCATTGCAAAAACCTAGAAGTAAGAAGGCCCAGATGAGAAGGGGCACGCTATGTCTTAGGAAATGACTATGTGGTTGTGAAAGGAATTTGGGAGAAATGCTGTGAGATCAGGCCTGGAAAAGCATGCAGGGGCTGAATCTTGTAAGGCATCATCAGAAATCTGGAATTTGTTTTGAGGGCAATGGGCAGCCAGTGTTAAGTTTCTAGTAGGGAAGTGACATTTTGAAGGTAGTGTGAAGATCAGATTGGAAGGGGAGCAAGGTCATGGACAGAAAGTCCGTCAGCAGGCCGAGGTGGGAAGATTGCTTCAGCCCAAGAGATAGAGGTTGCAATGAGCTGTGTTCATGTCACTGTACTCCAGCCTGGGCAACGGAGTGAGACTCCATCTCTAAATAAATAAAAATAACAGGGCGAGAGGACTGTTGAACAGGGTCAAGTGCTGTCAGCAGGGTGAGGACCGACACGCTCACCATAGACAACAATGAGGTCCCAGGTGAGAGCAACTGCAACTGACCAGGGGCACCCTGCAGGCTGTGGTGGGAAATGGAGATGATGAACGTGGCTAACTCCAGAGGGAGAAGTGGGGTGGCTGTGGGAGAGCACAGCGGGGAACACAGGGCTGCGGAAGTGGGTTTGATTTTTAAAATAGGAACCATCTGTGTGCACCGACTCAAGTCTGAAGATAAGCAAATACTTCAGAAGTGAAAGATGGAGCAGAGCGAGGGACAAAGCAAGGCAAGGGGTTTTGGGCAGAGATGGAACTCAGAGCGCCAGTGAAGGACTGCCCTCAGACTGCAAGGGGAGGTGTGTTCCTTGTGAGCGTGGTTGCAGATACGTAGGTAGGCTTGGTGGCGGGGATCTGAGTGTTTTCCCATCAGAGGACTTCATTTTCGTAGGATCGAGCACAAAGGGGAGATGGAGTGGGGCTGGAACTTTGAGGAGAGTAGACAAATTTGTGAAATAATTAGAGTGGAAACCCTGAGAGAGAGTGGACAGGGAAAGATTCACAGATTGCTGGCAGCATCGAGGACCCAGTCAGGTCTGGCACTCATGACTTTCTAGTGGAACCAATCTCTGAGGTTGTTTGATATTCTCAAGCAGAGCCCAGCAGCCCGGGGGTACAAAGAGATCAGAGACCTTGGCTGGATCTGAGTTGAGGTGTTGCCAGGTGGCTGGGAGGATGGACAATGCAAACAATGAAGCAAGAATGAGTTGAGGGTCTGCAAGGCACTGGGTGAAGGGTAGGACGCGGACTCTCAGCTAGGTGGGGAAAACGCGGAGTGAGGAGGATACGTGCCCCACCTCTCTCACTGATTCTGTTACTTTGGGTAAACTGCTGTACCTTTGGGCTTCAGTTTTTTTCCCCACTTATAAGTGAAGGTGTTGGCTACATGATGGCTGCTATCGTGCCCAATTTTCAAATTCTGTGGTTCTATTTTGCCAATGTATAAGCACTCTCTGACCACGAGTGAGAGACATCGCCAACTCCTTCTAATACTAGGGCCAAACAATCCCCGTTATGCTGGAGAAGCAGATTCCACGATGCTTCCAGATCATGGGTACAACTCTTTGATTTTCTCAGAAAGATATGCAAAATATTCAGTACTTTTCCCATAAACCAAGAATAAACATCCCATTGATATTGGCAATCCAACTCTGCTGTCAACTTCAAGTTTGAATCTTTTTTTTTTTTTGAGACGGAGTTTCGCTCTTGTTACCCAGGCTGGAGTGCAATGGTACGATCTTGGCTCACCGCAACCTCTGCCTCCTGGGTTCAGGCAATTCTCCTGCCTCAGCCTCCTGAGTAGCTGGGATTACAGGCAGGCGCCACCATGCCCAGCTAATTTTTTTTTTTGTATTTTTAGTAGAGACGGGGTTTCACCATGTTGACCAGGATGGTCTCGATCTCTTGACCTTGTGATCCACCCGCCTCAGCCTCCCAAAGTGCTGGGATTACAGGCTTGAGCCACCGCGCCCGGCCTTCAAGTTTGAATCTTTACTTGATTCAACTAAACTCAACTTAAAGACATAGTCACTGAGTGTGTACTTTGCATAAATTACTGTGACAGCAGTTGTAGGGGACACAAAGACAAGAAAGTGACAGTCCTTGCTGGGTTGTAGTCTAACAGGAAGGGCAAGACTGGTACAGAAATAAGTATGTTGGGGGAAAACATCTAAGTATTCAACCCAGGTAAGAAAGAACAATTTCTCTCCCTATTCATTTAACAACTTAATGTCTGTTTTGAGTCCTACTTTTTACCAGGTTGGAATAAGCTCAGCTGGGGTCCTCGCCATTTTTTGGGTCATGACTAATTCTAGGGGCTTACGTAATCTGAAGCCATCAGGAGGGGGTGCCTTTTGCTCCTCAGTGTCCTCTGTCAGCACGATCTGCTGAGACATCACTGCCCCTGTGGTTCCGTATTATCTGTTCGTGCAGGCAGCCGTGGGGACACACTCATTCCCTCTGCAAGGTCTCTTCACCTACCTTTTGATTCTGTCTGCTACTTCTAGGCCTTTCTGGGTCACGTGTCACCAGTGTGTCTCTTTGCAGTAAATACAGTCCTCATCAGTTTTCCTTATGGAGTCTTGTTACCTCCCTAAGCTTCTACCAGGGGCACAGGAGAAAATGCTGTTTTTTTTCAAGGACCCATGAGCATTTCACTCTCTGAATCTGCTTCCATCTTTCCTTCTTACTTCTAACTCTGAGAATCCTCTGGTCCGGGAAGATTGGGCAGGTGAGATAGAGAATCTTACTATTACAAATAATGTTTGCTTCCAAATCTGTTGTCTATGCTGTGAGCTATTTCTGTTACTAGGAAACTTCTTTTTCTCTCTTTTCTGCTCTCTCATGTCCCTCTAAGGCTATGAGCACAAAGAGGACCAGCTGCCTGAATGTAGAGAAAAGCAAGCGTTTCGACGTAATGTGGAGGAAAATCATGGAAGCGATTCCACACAAGACAGAAATAGGGTGTGTTATGAGATGGATAAACATTGTACTCTGGGGCTTCAAAGTATATTAATAGGGCTCTTTGGTTGTACATGAAAGAAATGAATACTGGCTAACTCAAGTCAGAAAAAAATAATCGGTTTATTGAAAGCTTTCTGGGTAATTCACTGAGTAGAAAAAAGGCGTAACAGATGCTTTGAGAATGACAGGAACCAGTCAGCACTGAGGATTGCAGCAAGAAGAGCTCAAGAGCCATGGGGGTGCCGTGATCAAGTGACTCAGTTACAACCACCTTCTGTCTGGTGTGTTTCCACTCAGGAGCAAATCCGCAGAAGATTGGATATGATTGGCTAAGCGTGTTCTCACTTGTGAACTTGTCAGGGGTTTTTCACCTGGAAGCTTCACCAGACCTTTAGTGGAGAGAATTCGTACTCCCAAGGCAGGGGAAGGCAATGGAATGCAGGGATGCAGGATGAACAAAGCAACTGATGGCCTGTTCCAAAGCAATGGGAGAGAAAGTCCCATCAGAAAGCAGGACAGCTTAGAGGACAGGGCATTTGTCAAGGAGAGGAAGGGTTCTGATGAACAGAGATATGAGATGGAGATAGGAAGGGAATACATATTCCAAGCAGGTAAGTTTGGTAAGGTTGAAAAATGTTAATTTGGAGTCATATTAAGACATCTGAGAAGGCTGGGTATAATGGCTCGTGCCTGTAATCCCAGGGCTTTGGGAGGTTGAGGCGGGTCGATCACCTGAGCTCAGGATTTCAAGAACAGCCTGGCCAACATGGTGAAATCCCATCTCTACTGAAAATACAAAAATTAGCCGGGCATGATGGTGGGTGCCTGTAATCCTAGCTACTATGGTGACTGAGGCGGGAGAATTGCTTGAACCTAGGAGGCGGAGGTTACAGTGAGCCAAGATTGCACCACTGCACTCCAGCCTGAGAAACAGAGTGAAACTCCATCACACACACACACAAATCTGAATAAGAAATTGTTATGGGTCTAATTGTGTCTCTCTGCCACTCCTAGCGCCCCACCAAATTCATGTGCTAAAGTTGTAGCTCCCAATCCCACAGAATGAGACGGCACTGGGAGATGGGGTCTTTAAGGAAGTAATGAAGTTAAAATGAGGTCGTTAAGGTAGGCTATAATTCCTTGTGACTGGTATCTTTCTAAGAAGAGGAAATTGGGACACAGACAGATACAGAGGGAAGGCCATGAAAACACACAGGGAGAAGACAGCCATCTGCAGGCTAAGGACGGAGGCCGCAGAAGAAACCAGCCCCACAGACCCCTTGGCCTTAGCCTTCAGAAATGTGAAAAAAATCCATTTCTGTTGTTTAAGTCACCCAGTCTTTGGTACTTTGTTATGGCAGCCCCAGCAAATGAAGACAGGCATTTTTTCCTATTTTGGATGCAATGGATACCCATAGAAACTTTTTAAAAGTGGGAATTAGGTAACAAGACTTACAATTTAGGAAAACGGGTCTAACAGTGGTCTCAGGGGTAGGGAGAGTCTGAAGGTGGGAGACCAGTTAGTAGACTACTGCAGAAGTCTTTAGAAAGGTATATGAGGCTGTTAGCTTGGATAGTAGGAATGAGATTGAGAAGAGACTAGGATTGTGGCAATGATTATAGAAATGGAATTTCAAGGCTTGGTTGCACATTGAATATTGGAGGAAAGGAGAGGAGAGAGTTAAAGTCTTCTTAGATTTTTATAACCTGTTAACTGGGTGATATGGTTTGGCTGTGTCCCCACCCAAATCTCAACTTGAATTGTATCCCCCAGAATTCCCACTTGCTGTGGGAGGGATCCAGGTGGAGGTGAGTGAATCATGGGGGCCGGTCGTCTTTCCCATGCTATTCTCATGGTGGTGAATAAGTCTCACGAGATCTGATGGGTTTATCAGGGGTTTCGGTTTTTGCTTCTTCCTCACTTTTTCTCTTCCTGCTGCCGTGTAAAAGTGCCTTTTGCCTCCCACCACGATTCTGAGGCTTCCCCAGTTATGTAAATCTCATTAAGCCTCTTTTTCTTCCCAGTCTTGGGTATGTCTTTAACAGCAGCATGAAATGGACTAATACACGGGGAGAATGGGGTAATAAAAGAAGGCTCTTTTTTGTTGTTTGTTTTTAATTTTTGAGACAGGGCCCTGCTCTGTCGCCCAGGCTGGGGTGCAGTGGCACGATCATAGCTCACTGCAGCTTTGACCTCCTGGGCTCAAGCGATCCTCCTGCCTCAGCTTCCTGAGCAGCGGGGACTACAGATGCGCACCACCACACCTGGCTAATCTTTAAATTTTTTGTAGAGACAAGGTCTCACTATGTTGCTCAGGCTGGTCTCAAACTCCTGGGCTTACGCAATCTTCCTGCCTCAGCCTCACAACATGCTGGGATTACCAGTGTGAACTTCTGTGCCTGGCCAAGAGGGCTCTTTTGATGGCTGACAAACATGCAATTGAACTAGCTTATGGCCAAAAGGAATTGAGTACTGGTCTAATTGTGAGACCCAGGGTCGTGCGTCTGGCTTTGGATGCTCCTGGTCCTGTGTGTATGAAGGCTCCGGTTGGTTTTTCTTTGGGTACCGTGCCTTCCCTCTGCAGCTTCCATGTGGCCAGGGAAGATGGCCGCAGCATCATCTTCACAGTTCATGATCGAAGACGACTCCCTCTCATCTCTGTATGCCAAATCTCAGTTAGGGGAGGTGCTTACTCCTTGATCCTATCACTGCGGACAGGAAGATGGGGTACCACTGACAGTGAAGCCTTGGTTCGTGTTCCCTCCCATTTAGGCCAAATAGAAAATTTTGATTGACAGTCTGGTAGATCTCCAGTGAAAACGGGAATGCAGCGCAGACAGAAACAGTTGATATCCACCCCCATGGGTTTGGATTTGTATATTTTATTAGGCTGGTGCAAAGGTCATTACCTTGAATACCAAAAACTGCAATTACTTTTGCACCAGCCTCGTGCTTTTGGACATGCCAGTATTGAGTAAACGATGCGGTGCAGGGAAGAAATGGTGAGAGTTCATTGATGATGTGGATTTAGAGCTTGAGAGAGAGAAGTTACTCACAGAGGCTGTGACTAAAGCCGTAGTAGTGGATATGTTTTCTGAAGGAGAAAACAGCCATGGGAAAGAGGTTTGAGAACAGACTGAACATTAGGAAATTTCTATATTTGATAAAGAAAAAAGGAAGAAAATACAGAAGCAGTCAGGGAGGGGCAGGCCATCCAGAAAGTGGAAATTTATGGAAGCCAACGAAGGAGAAGGTTTCAAGAAGGATGGAATCAGCCGGGTGTGTTGGCTCATGTCTGCAATCCCAGCACTTTGGTAGGCCGAGCCAGGCAGATCACAAGGTCAGACCTTGTCCCTACTAAACGTACAAAAATCAGTGAGTTGTGGTGGCACACACCTGTAGTCCCAGCTACTTGGGAGGCTGAGGCAGAAGAATTGCTTGAACCCGGGAGGCAGAGGTTGCAGTGAGCCAGAATCGTGCCACTAGACTCCAGCCTGAGCCACAGAGCGAGACTCTGTCAAAAAAAAAAAAAAAAAAAAAAAAAAAGGAGTACAGAATGTTGGTAGCTTTCAGAGGTGAGAATTGAGAAAAGACAGGGGATCATTAGATACTTAAGAGATCACGGGTGACCTCCTTGTGGCTCTGGGGACAAGGGTTAGTGTCATTAATAATGATTACATTTTTAAAAACCTACACTTTTAGGGGCATCATCAGCTGTGAAATTTACTTATGGGCAAGGTGAGATATCTGGATGCAGGCTCAGAATGTTTGACTTTATTGCTACTTTAATAAATAAATGATGGTGAACTCTTTTGTGTGTCTGCAGTTGGCTTATGAGGAAACTGAGGCCCAGAGAGGGACAATGACTTAAACAAGTTCCCCATGGGGCCTGGTGGAAGACTAGGATGGTCAACAGCAGCCTGGGGTCTGCATCGATGTGCAATCCTAGTCCTGCAGGCTGGGCGCCTGCCTGAGGTTTCCCTGCATCAGAGACGTGTACTCAGCTGCCTAAGCGGGTGAGGAGGGTGATGAAGGGAATTAACAAAACAGGCAACCAGGGCCCTGGAAAGGCCATCCTCACTGAATGGAACCACTGTTTCTCAGCTCAGCTGGTCACTGCCAATGTGGGAATGGGGACCTGGAAGTGACCAGATGTGATTTTTCTAAGGGAAGTTGGGAATCGAAGGTGGGAATGTTTTTGCGAACTCCCTCACTCTTTCCGTATTGGCAGCTAATATAAAAACATAAAAGCACTGTGTGAGTAAACAGGTTTGTGGGTGGGGCTGCCAGTTTATGACCTCAGCTCTGTTTCTGGGGAGTGGAGGTAGAGGAAAGAAGGCCAGGATATGGAGAAGAGATAATATAGAGAGGCTCCACCTTCTGTTCAATCTGGCCAGAAGCCCTGGTGTCTAAATTGTTCCTGAGGTCCTGAACATCTGAACACCTCTAGTATGTCAGTACTGAGTGTGCGACTTTTAAAGCCATCAGTGGCCTGGATCTTAGTCTCCTTTTATCTTACATAAATCTGGAAAATTCTTTCTTTTTTTTTTTTTTTTTTTTGAGTCGGAGTTTTGCTCTTGTTACCCAGGCTGGAGTGCAATGGCGCGATCTTGGCTCACCACAACCTCCACCTCCTGGGTTCAGGCAATTCTCCTGCCTCAGCCTCCTGAGTAGCTGGGATTACAGGCACGTACCACCATGCCCAGCTAATTTTTTGTATTTTTAGTAGAGACGGGGTTTTACCATGTTGACCAGGATGGTCTCGATCTCTTGACCTCATGATCCACCCGCCTCGGCCTCCCAAAGTGCTGGGATTACAGGCTTGAGCCACCGCGCCCAGCCAGAAAATTCTTTAGTGATTGCTATTTACTTCTTTTTATTTCTTTTATTATATTATTATAATTATTTTCTTTATTCTTTCCTTCTATTTTGAGAACTTTGGTACTTTCCTTCCTGGAGTGAAAAATACTGTGAATTCTGGATTAAAATAGCACAGAAGTTGAAATAAGGTTTTGTCAGTTTTGCAGATCTGGTTATTGCTACGACATCTCGTTCATTCAACTCTTTATTTTTGCCTATGTCACGACAGTGTGTTATACCTTGCAAGGTGTAGGAAATGAGTAAGAACAACCTGTACCCATCTTCTCGAGGCTTATAATTAGGAACTGGAGAAAAAGGACCCCCAGAAATAGATACAATCATTCGTTCCCACAGCTTCTGACCGCGATGTCTACCATGTGCACATTCATGAAGTCACAGTGTAGTGCAGAGAAAGGCATGTATACAGATAATTTTGGTGTTATTGATGTGTTATAATAGAATGATCAAGAAACTTAGAGGAACAGAAGAGAAAGCACCTTGTTCTGCTTGCATGAGCTGAATACTTTAGGGAGGGTTCACTGAGGAGGTAGGACGTTTAAGATATGTCTTTTTTTTTTTTTTTGTGAGACAGAGTCTTGCTCTGTCGCCAGGCACCAGGCTGGAGTGCAGTAGTGCAATCTCTGCTCACGGTAACCTCCGCCTCCCAGGTTCAAGCAATTCTCTTGCCCCAGCTTCCCAGGTAGCTGGGATTACAGACACGCACCGCCACGCCCAGCTACTTTTTATATTTCGGTAGAGACGGGGGTTTCACTATGTTGGCCAGGATGGTCTCGATCTCTTGACCTCGTGATCCTCCCTCTTCAGCCTCCCAAAGTGCTGAGATTACAGGAGTGAGCCACAGCGCCTGGCCAGATAAGTGTTTAGGATGACTAGGGACTTGCACAGCTGATGCAGGGTGGCCAGGGTTTCTAGGAAGAAGGTGCAGCACATACAAACTCAGAGGCACAAAGGAACATCGCACATTCAGGGTGTGATGGATGAGAAACCAAATGTGGGAAGTTCCTCAGGAGAGCGACAAGCCAAGCGCTATGTAATTCTCATTTACATTCCAGTCCTGTTGTTCCATGTGAAATGAGTCAGGGCAGGTGGATGTCTTAGGCACACCCGGCATTCGGGTACTGGGGCATTTGCCTTATGTCCTCTATACCCAAGTATTTTAATCGGTCTTCTATTAGAAAAAAACATCCCTGCCATCCAGGCTTGGGGAAAGTACAAGAGCATCTACAAATTCCTTCAAAGTGTATTTCACTTCCCATATTTAAAGCCAGGAGATGGCTGGGCAGGCATGGTAGCTCACACTGTAATCCCAGCACTTTGGGAGGCCAAAGCAGGTGGATCGCTTGAGCCCAGAAGTTTCAGACCAGCCTGGGCAACATGGCGAGACCTTGTCTCTACAAAAAATACAAAATTAGCAGAGTGTGCTAATGTGTGCTTATAGTCCCAGCTACTTGGAAGGCTGAGGTGGGAGGATCACTTGAGCTCAGGAGGTCAAGGCTGCAGCGAGCCATGATTGCAACACTGCATTCCATCATGGATGACAGAGTCATCTTAAAAATAAATGCCCTGTCTTTTTTTTTTTTGAGATGTAGTTTTGCTCTTGTTACCCAGACTGGAGTGCAATGGCACGATCTCGGCTCACCGCAACCTCCACCTTCTGGGTTCAGGCAATTCTCCTGCCTCAGCCTCCTGAGTAGCTGGGATTACAGGCATGTGCCACCATGCCCAGCTAATTTTTTGTATTTTTAGTAGAGACAGGGTTTCACCATGTTGACCAGGATGGTCCCGATCTCTTGACCTCGTGATCCACCCACCTCGGCCTCCCAAAGTGCTGGGATTACAGGCATAAGCCACTGCTCTCGGCCATAAATGCCCTGTCTTAAAAATAAATAAAGCCAGGAGACCAGATATTTTTACATGAATACTACTTGCTACCATAATCCATAGAAAAAGTGTCTTATATTAGTATGGAGTTAGTAATTCTTTTTCATTAGATGGTAGGGTATGTTTCAAATAGGAATTTTGGCTAGGCACTGTGGCTCACACCTGTAATCCCAGCATTTTGGGAGGCCAAGACAGGCAGATCACCTGAGGTCAGGAGTTTGAAATCAGCGTGGCCAATGTGGCAAAACCCCAACTCATCTAAAAATACAAAAATCCTCTGGGTGTGGTGGTGGGCGCCTATAATCTCAGCTACTCAGGAGGCTGAGGCAGGAGAATCGCTGGAACCTGGGGGCGGAGGTTGCAGTGAGCTGAGATCGCACTACTGCACTCCAGCCTGGGTGACAGAGGAATTTAATGGAGACATCTATTATCCCCTTACACTGAATTTTGTCATCCCTGTGACTATTTATTGAATATTTGCAATACAGATAACTAGCTATATGAGTTTGATTTTAAATAAAAGAAAATGCTTTTTACATTTGATTCATGGAAATCAGTATTGCGGCCTTAATTCACAATGAAAAAGAAAACTACCAATTAAAGGAAAGGTATATTTTCTTTTTTAGCAGAGCTGTGCAGGATGGTAATAGCCCAAGGATAGAATCTTGGCTTATACTCTGAGGCATCCCAGGTGGGGGCCTGGGGCCTCCCACAAGTGAAGACCACATGCCTGAGGCCAGACTACATTCTTTTGCTTCATTTACATGTGTTAGTTCTCAGCAACTATATCACAAATGTCTATAGGTTTTCAGCCAGTTTTTGGTAAGACATTGTGTTTCAGGGCATTTTATCTACAGAATTTGATTTAAACATCATCAGATATTTACACATTGAAAACAATTATATACAATACTAAGTAAAATGTAAAATACATGGAATTAACCCACTATTGTGATTTAGAAATATACTTGATCTATTATAAATGTGAGTGGTCAGCTGCCAATGACAGGATGACTAACTCATTGTGGTTTTAGCACTGAAAGTCCCACGTCCCAGGGCTCAAACCACAAGGTAATTCTGCCCGTCAGAACTCAACAAGGGCCAGCTCGGGATCAGATCCACATGCTGAGCTGTTTCTTACACCAGCTGTTAGAACTCAGTGACTGGAGCAGAAGTTAACATAGCATACAGATTGCTTGGAAAGTGACTAATCCATGGTTATGACAATTGATAACATACTAAGGTTGTACCAATCACAGTTGAACCATGAGTAGTGGAGATTGTGAGAAAGGCAGAAAAGGCAGGTAGGAAGGTATGCAAAAAAGACTGGAGGAGGAGCTTAGGAGCCTTGACTTGACAACTCCAGAGCTTCCTCTGGAAATACCAGCTGTTTGTTTGTGTATTTGTAAAAGACAAGCAGAGCAGCCTGAAATAAAATAGTGAGATGGAAGTGTCTGATCTTCTGATGCCCCACCCTTCCTTATCCTCATGATCTCTCTCCACATCTATCTTAAGGACAATTCCAGTTAAAAATCTTCATGCATGACAGTTTAACCTTTTTTCCATCTTGTATGTTGTATTAGTTCTTGCATTGCTATAAATGCCTGAGCTTGGGTAGTTTATAAAGAAAAGAGGTTTCACTGGCTTATGGTTCTGCAGACTGTACAGGAAGCACAGCGGCTTCTGGGGAGGCCCCAGGAAACTCAGAATCATGGCAGAAGGTGAAAGGGAAGCAGGCACATCTTACATAGCAGAAGCAGGAGCCAGAGAAAAGTGGGGCCAGGAGCCGTGGCTCATGCCGGTAATCCTAGCACTTTGGGAGGCTGAGGGAGGCAGATCACTTGAAGTTAGGAGTTTGAGACCAATCTGGCCAACATGGTGAAACCCTGTCTCTACTAAAAATACCAAAATTAGCTGGATATGGTGGCACATGCCTGTAGTCTAAGCTACCTGGTAGGCTGAGGCATGAGAATTGCTTGAACCCAGGAGGTGCAGGCTGCAGTGAGCCAAGACTGCACCACTGCACTTCAGCCTGGGCAATGGAGTGAGACTCTGTCTCGAAGAGAGAGAGAGAGAGAGAGAGAGAGAGAGAGAAGGGAGAGGAGCCACACACTTTTAACAACCAGATCGTGTGAGAACTTTATCATGAGAACAGCACTAGGGGAATGGTGCTAAGCCATTCATGAGGAACTGCCCCCATGATCCAGTCACCTCCCACCAGGCCCCAGCTTCAACGTTGGGGATTACAGTTCAACATGAGATTTGGGCGGGGACACAGATCCAAACCATGTCATGTGCTGTGTCCTTTAGTAAGTTTTTTTTTTTTTTTTTTTTTTTTTTTTTTGAGGCGGAGTTTCACTCTTTTTACCCAGGCTGGAGTGCAATGGCGCGATCTCGGCTCACCGCAACCTCTGCCTCCTGGGTTCAGGCAATTCTCCTGCCTCAGCCTCCTGAGTAGCTGGGATTACAGGCACATGCCACCATGCCCAGCTAATTTTTTTGTATTTTTAGTAGAGACGGGGTTTCACCATGTTGACCAGGATGGTCTCAATCTCTTGACCTCATGATCCACCTGCCTCGGCCTCCCAAAGTGCTGGGATTACAGGCTTGAGCCACTGCGCCTAGCCCTTTAGTAAGTTTTTTTTTTTTTTAGCACTGAAAGTCATTTTAAAATAAAAAATAAAATATTTCAAATATACAGCTAAGTGGAGGGAATTTTATAATGAATGCCCACATACCCACCACTTAGACTATAAAACTAACATTTTAATATGTGCGCCTGATTTATCTTATATCTTCCATTTCTCTATCCATCAATCCATCTTATTTTTTGGATGCAGTTCAAAGTAAGTTGCTTCAACCCTAAACATGTGAACACACATTCGATTAACTAGAGTTTAGTTTTTTTGGTGTTTTTTTTTCTCTTGAGATAAAATTTATACACAATGAAATACACAGATCTTAAGTGTATTTTTCCGTGAGTTTTGACAAATGTACTCAGGTGTATAACCCAAACCCATATCAAGATACAGGACACTATCATCACACCAGAAAGTTCTCCTCATGCTTCTTCCCAGTTAATCCCTATCAGGATCACCATCCTCCACCTACTCTAGACAATTACTGTTCTCTGATTGTTTTCCACTACAGATTACCTTCATCTGTTCTAGAACTTCATGTAATTAGAACCATAGAGTATGTACTCTTTGGGGTCTGATTTTGTTTGCTTAGCATAATGTCTATGAGATTCATCCATGTTCATGGGTATTTCAGTAGGATTTCTGGCCAGGATTCCAATGGTATGGATGTATTATAATTTGTTCACTTTCCTTTTAGTGGACATTTGGTCAGTTTACAGTTTTAAATATTACATATGAAATTGCTAGCTGGGCATGGTGGCGCATGCCTGTAATCCCAGCTACTCAGGAGGCTGAGGCAGGAGAATTGCCTGAAACCAGGAGGCGGAGGTTGCAGTGAGCCAAGATCGCGCCATTGCACTCCAGCCTGGGTAATAAGAGCGAAACTCCGTCTCAAAAAAAAAAAAAAAAGAAATTGCTATCGGCCTAACTGTACAAATAGTTTTGTGTATATTGTTTTCATTTCTCTGGGGTAAATACCTAAGGAGTGGACTGTATAGCATTATTTTAAAGAGTTTAGCAGAGGCTTACTAGAAGGTGGCATCGTGCTTCTCTCTCTCCATCTATCTTGTTTTTCTCCTTTTCTCTTATTCTATTTTCTTCTATTACCTTCTTTTATTTTTTGAGATGGAGTCTTGCACTGTCACCCAGGTTGGAGTGCAGTAGTGTGATCTTTGCTCACTGTAACCTCCACCTCCTGGGTTCAAGTGATTCTCTGCCTCAGCCTCCTGAGTAGCTGGGATTACAGGTGCCCCCCTACCATGCTCAGCTATTTTTTTTTTTTTTGTATTTTTAGTAGTGATGGGGTTTCACCATCTTGAACTTCTGACCTTGTGATCCACCCACCTTGGCCTCCCAGAGTGCTGGGATTACAGGCATGAGCCACCGTGCCCGGCCTCCTCTTTTTTTTCTATAAGCCACTCATTTTCTTCCCTTTTCTCAATCCTGACAGGGCGTAATGTTTTGTTACTATTTTCTCACTGTCCTAAAAATTCTTCCAGAGAGAGGCAGCATGGTGTTGATGAAAATGCCTTGACTGTTTGATTACATTCAAGATGTGCCTCTACTGTTTTAAAGCAGGGTGAGTTATGGTACTTCTCTGGGCTCCGGGCTCCTTAATTGTTTGTTCATTCAAGAGGTTGGAGGAGATAACTCTGGAGTTCTCTTTCCGTCTTTATCATTCTGTAAATCTATGATGTAATTTTTTTAAGACACAAATCTGGCAGAGAGAGAAGAAACAGATGGACGGAAAGTTGATGAAGGCATGAGGGTAGAGATGGAGAGGACAAAAAAGAAAAACAAATAACCTTCTTCCTGCTACTTGGCCAGTCAAACAGTGACACGGTCTCTTGGGTCAGGCCATTCCCCTCCACCATCAGCTTTCTTTCCTCTGTCCTGGTTTCATGGTTAGGCACCCCCCGGCCTTGCCCTGTCCTCTGCTGCTGTGTACCCCCATCTTCTCTGTTCCCTCCATTAATAGATATTAGTTTCCTGCTCTAGATATGCTCACTGAGCCTCCCGAGAGAGCACTGTAAACCAATTTATGCCAATGAACCAGTAAGGAAACCAAGAGAGGCCCCTTCTCGCCGAGGCAAATATATTCAATTTAATAAGGGCTTTGCAGATAAGATGCACTCATTTTCATTGTATAACCTAGAGGAAGGACACTAATGTTAGGAGGCTTAGGTCCAAGAAGGGAAGAAACACCATGGCGGGCTGTATGAGGAGTCTCTTAAGTGCATGAGCTGGTGCCTTTGAGATCTTCTTTAGATGATACAGGTACAGAGACTAGGAGACACGAATTTTTATTACATTAAGTCTCAGTTTAAAAATTTTATTCTGCTGCTCTCAAAAGCATCCTCATACTTATGAGAACATATATGCCAATTTTGGCCCAGAAAATGTGGTCTCTGTGCATGTTGCTGGATATCATTTTCTGCACGTGTACTCTCCTGATACCTTGGGTATATCTTACCTTACAGTAATTAACATAGATGTCATTTCAAAAAGGAAAAGTTTCATCCTGGCTTTAGGGAAAGCTTAAATGAGGGAGAAACTGCTAAGGAAAGAGGAAGATAAACATTAAAAAAAGAGAGAAGTAGTGTAGAGTGAAAAGGAGTGGGAAAAGACGGGACAATGATGATCAGAAGATGAAGAGAAAAAAATGGAAAGTCTGCAAATAAAATATAAATCCTTAAAAGACAGGATTTTATGCTAAAAAAAAATTCATTCAAAATTTTGTCCAAAGCTAGAAGTAATAGCGCCTCCTGGCAGTCTTCAGATCGCTAATGTTGTGTGTGTGTGTGTGTGTGTGTGTGTGTGTGTGTGTGTGTGTGTGTTTGAGATGGAGTCTCGCTCTGTTGCCCAGGCTGGAGTGCAGTGGCACAATTTCGGCTCACTGCAAACTTTGCCTCCTGAGTTCAAGCAATTCTCCTGCCTCAGCTTCCTGAGTAATGGAATTACAGGCACACGCCACTACACCCAGCTAATTTTTGTATTTTTAGTAGAGACAAGGTTTCACCACGTTGGCCAGAATGGTCTCAATATCCTGACTTCTTGGTCTGCCCTCCTTGGCCTCCCAAAGTGCTAGGATTACAGGCGTGAGCCACCATGCCCAGCCCATTTGTTTGTTTTTGAGACGGAGTCTCACTCTGTCACCCAGGCTGGAGTGCAATGGCACAATCTAGGCTCACTGCAACCTCTACCTCCTGGATTCAAGCAATTCTCCTGCCTCAACCTCCTGAGTAGTTGGGATTACAGGCATGTGCCACCATGGCTGGCTAATTTTTGTCTTTTTAGTAGAGATGGGGTTTTACCATGTTGGCCAGGCTGGTCCTGAACTCCTGACCTCAAATGATCCACCTGCCTCTGCCTCCCAAAGTGCTGGGATTACAGGTGTGAGCCACCATGCCCAGCCTCTAATGTATTTTGATATACTCAGAATATACTCATATTTCACAACAAATACAAATTAATTACAGTTCAGAAGGAAAAGTGTTAGGCTTTCAATTCAAGCTGTAATAAATCATATTAGTGATTTTTTTCTGTTTCGAATATATCAGTTAAGCTCATTGGATTCCAGCTAATTAAGCTACAAAGATAATGGACTCATACCCTAAGGATGGAATGAGCTCTAGCCTTTAAATAATTATCTCTCTGAGGTTGAGGCTCTTCAGTTTCCTATGTTATGCCAGTAGATTCAGTTCAACAGTTATTTATAGGAAACGAAAAAGGCATTTAGAGAGTTCTGAGACTGTCAGGCCTCATCAGACAGTGGGTATGAGCACTGTGACTTTGAGACCCAGGGCTGTGCACCTGTGGGAGCTGGACCACACACGTGCTTTGAAAAGAAGCCCAGCCACAGCTAAGAGCTATGCTAGCCCCCTTAGCGTTGCCATCTGAAACCCTCTTCCAGCAAGGGCGGAGGACTCTAAACTCCAGGTGTATTTAGGGGCCACTTGATGTTTAACTCCTAAGAAGAAAGGCGTTGGAAGACAGAGCAAGCAAACAGAGATTCTAACTTTACAAACTGCAGAAGTTACCAAATTTAAAATAAGGAGAAAGATGAGGTCAGGATCAAAATCCCTCAGAGCTGGCTGAGCAAGGTGGTTCATGCCTGTAATCCCTGCACTTTGGGAGGCCAAGGCAGGCAGATCTCTTGAGGTCAGGAGTTCGAGACTAGCCTGACTAATATAATGAAATCCCATCTCTACTAAAAATACAAAAATTAGCCAGGCGTGGTGGCACACGCCTGTAATCCCAGCTACTCGGGAGGTTGAGGCAGGAGAATCACTTGAACCCAGGAGGTGGAGGTTGAGCCAAGATTGCGCCATTGCACTCCAGCCTGGGAAACAAGAGCAAAAACTCCATCTCCAAAACAAACAAACAAACAAACAAAATCCCTTAGAGCCAGGATTTGGGTATGAGGAGATGAAAGGGAAGGGAGGGCAGAACATCTTGCTTTGAGTTCCCAAACTAGCAAGGCTGGTGAACTAGGCTGGAGGGTGTGCACCTGCGGAGGTGGATCAAGGGAATCTTAAAAAGCTGGAAACATCTGCCCGTGTGGCCTTTCAAGTCAAACTTGGGTACAGAGATAACCACTTCCCCTACTCTACTCCACCACAACGAACTCACCGACTTCGTTATTAAACCCTGAGAATGTCTACGCAGAAATCTGTTTGAAAGTGTTTTTAAAACATCTATATTAATTTTTTGAGATTAAGTTTTGCTCTCGTCGACCAGGCTTGGAGCGCAATGGTGCAATCTCGGCTCACCACAACCTCCGCCTCCAGGGTTCAAGTGATTCTCCTGCCTCATCCTCCTGAGTAGCTGGGATTACAGGTGTGTGCCACCACACCAGGATAATTATTGTATTTTTAGTAGAGATGGGGTTTCTCCATATTGGTCAGGCTGTTCTTGAACTCCCAACCTCAGGTGATCCATCTTCCTTGGCCTCCCAAAGTGCTGGGATTACAGGTGTGAGCCACTGTGCCTGCCTGGCCTTTTTTTTTTTTTTTTTTTAATTGTTTAAAGAAGAGAAGCTTTCTGTTTTTAAAAGACTGATAGCTATCAACCAGTCACACTTTTGGCCTGGACCATGAAGAGATGGCAAGCTTGAACAAAGGCAGTTTCCTGTGGCTGAGAGCAATGCCCAGTGAGGAACACAGCTGGAGGCCTTTAGCAGCGTCTATTTCAAGCAGCTGGAGGATAGATGCATGGGTCCTGCAGGTGGAACCTGAGTGAGCTCCTCAGTGTCCACTACAGTCCACCCCTGGAGCTGCTCTGCTCCATTGACTTCTTATACAGTAGGAAGTTTGTCTTATCCAGAAACAGCTTCTTTAGGATTCTGGTTGGTCTTGCTACCTGAAGAATTTCGAAGGGAAGAGTTAGTGAGATGAACTACAGTACATGCTGCTATAGTTGATCTCAAGGCTGGAGCTGATACTCCTCCTTCGCCTCCATTGCTGCTCATTCTAGATTTCTCTTTCCCTTGAATAGCATTCCTGCCAATCTATGAGGCTCGCCCAATTAAGTAATTCTTATGTTCACCCCTGAAGAGTGTAAGCCTCTGGTGACCTCGCTCATCTCAGCCTGCATCCTCTCTACTTGTCCATTTACCTTTAAAACATTGCTGGGGTATGCCAAGAGCTGTCCCAGTGGTTCACCTAAGTACCAGACATACGGCACATGTGTGTAGCAGCAGACCCACCTACCTACTTTCTACTGATGATTAGAGGCAAATTTCCCCGCTGAGACGATGACTCCTTTCCTTGTCTGCTGGTCTCTTGGCGTGAGGACTCCAAAGCCACCAGGCAGCAGCCATGGCTTAAAGTTCCGTGAAATTTGACTGTGTTCCCAGGGACGAGTGTTACCACCACTGGCATGAGGACTTCAAGATTCACAGTGCTTCAAGTCATAGGGCAGGAAATGCAAATTCCCCAAGTGGGTGATTGGGGGTGATGGCAAGTGGGGCCACTCCTATTTTTACTCCTTGGTTCCTAGAACCATGTGTTCTACCAACTGAGACCATAGGAACATAGAATGCCGGCTGATTTAGAATGCGTAGCACCTCATGGAAGATTCGTAGCACCTCATGTAGGATGATGCCCCATGCTTGCAAGGTGCCATCGTCAAGCTGGTCTTCATCCACCTTATCTTCATCCACCTTGACATCATGCGCTACATGATGTGCTAAAGGAATTTTCATCCTGACAGATGTGGCAAACCCGTCCTCAATAATGTTCCTGTAGCGAATGCCATCCTGGATGATTAATGAGATAAGTAATCATTTGCAAAGGCTACAGCTTTTAAGATTAGTCAGACCTGAGTTTGAATCCCAACGTAAATTGCTTTTACGACTTGGGTAATCTCCAGCAAGCTGTCCTTCACGACTCATATCATTCCTTATTTAAAAAATTACGTCAGCGATACATTGTCATCAATAACGGTTCTAGAAATATGTAACTACAGGGTGAAATACAAAATCCTCCTCCCATCCTGACCTTCCCCTGCTTAGCCTTTGCCTCCTTCCCTTGCCTGAGGTAACCATCCTTAACAGTTGAGCTACATCCGTTCCAGCTTTTAGAGCATATTTTTGTTTACATGTACGCATTACTGTGAAAGTTGCTTCTTTTGCTGAACGGTGTATGTTGGAGGTAAGTATGGATTTATCTCATTCATTTTTAATATTGCTTAATATCCCATAATGTGGATATATTCTAATTTATGTAACCATATCCTCTTATGAGGACTCCGATTTGTCATCTTTTCTTCCCTCCTGCTTCCTATTCCTTTGCTAATACAGGGTTTTGCTTATTGCCCAGGCTGGAGTGCAGTGGCACCATCTTAGTTCACTGCAGCCTTGAACTCCCGGGCTCAAGTGACCCTTCGGCCTCAGCCTCTTGGGTAGGTGAGGGTAGCTGAGGGACCACAGACGTGAGCCACTGTGCCCAGCAGTAAACATTTCTTTAGGATAGATTATAAAGAATTAATGGGTCAGAGGATATGCATGCTTTAAATTTGGATGGATGCTGCCACGCTGCCCTTTCAAATAGCTTCCTTTATTTATGTTTGGGCGAGTTATTTAATTGCTGTGATCCTTCGTTTCCTCAAGTATACAAATTCAAGGTAGTCAAACCTATTTCATAGGCCTGGTGAGATGATTAAAGGAGGAAAAATGTGTAACAATAGTGCTTGGAATGTGCAGGGTTCTTATCATCCTTATGCCTTAGAATCAGATAGAAGAAATTGATTTTCCTGTAACCTTTAGTCTATTTGTTTGTGGAGACCGAGGAAGGGCACAACTCTCCTTGTGGAATGTCTTCATATTAGGTAAGTTTCAGAGGCGAAGCATTTTTGGAAGTTACTAAACAAAATGATCCAACACATAGACACTTAGAAGGTAGCCAAGGCCGGGCGCAGTGGCTCAAGCCTGTAATCCCAGCACTTTGGGAGGCCGAGGCAGGTGGATCACGAGGTCAAGAGATCGAGACCGTCCTGGTCAACATGGTGAAACCCCATCTCTACTAAAAATACAAAATAACTTAGCTGGGCATGGTGGCGCTTGCTTGTAATCCCAGCTACTCAGGAGGCTGAGGCAGGAGAATCGCCTGAGCCCAGGAGGCGGAGGTTGCGGTGAGCCGAGATCGCGCCATTGCACTCCAGCCTGGGTAACAAGAGCAAAACTCTGTCTCAAAAAAAAAAAAAAAAAAAAAAAAAAAAAAAAAAAAAAGAAGGTAGCCAAAAAAGATGCTGGCGTGACTTATTGTCAGGCAAGGGCTTTGTTTAATAAGGCTGTGCAAGCATCACCTAACTCTCTCGGCAAATACAGTTTGATTTGACTTCCTATTGGCTAATGAATAGGGCTCAGGGATTTTACAACCAAAGTTAGATGTTAATATGTAATAAGTTGATATGATAAAAATTATTTTAATCTAATGTTAATATCAATTATTTCTGTTCACTAGAGGAAAAAACCCTAAAGATTATAGTTTATTGCTCCGTAGAATATTGATGCTTTAATATTTAATCATTTTATTATAGCTTGCTTCTCTTTGATAGAAAATACGTACATTCGCTTCTTGTATCTGCCTTCGAATTATTTTGTCATTCTGTTTGTTCCCTCATTAACGAGCTAAAAATAACCTTGACATATGCTCTTATGTATATGTGTTGTTTTAACATTTTGAAATTCTACTTTTAACAGTACTCAAGATCAAACCACGCTCCTGCTTTCACTCCCTGCAGATGGTCATATTTTTGGGGACTTCATTCATTTAATTGTCTTCTTTTGTGTTATCTCTAATTCTCCATGGCTCTGGACAGCAATTAAACATAAAGAACAGAATTTCTGCCGGCTCTCCTGCGTCACTCCTTCAGTTCTCAGCTTAGATTTCCTCTCCTTTGGAACTTTCATTGTACTGCTATCTTTTTTAAAAAATTAATTAATTGATTGATTAATTATTTATGTTTTTACAGAGAGAGTCTCGCTCTTTTTGCCCAGGCTGGAGTGCAGTTGCACCATTGCAGCTCACCGCAACCTCCGCCTCTCAGGCTCAAGCGATTCTCCTGCCCTTGCCTCCTGAGTAGCTGGGATTACAGGCATGCGCCACCATCCCTCGCTAATTTTTTTTTTTTTTTGAGACAGAGTCTCACTCCATCACCAGGCACCAGGCTGGAGTGCAGTGGCGCGACCTCAGCTCACTGCAGCCTCCGCCTCCTGGGTTCCAGCGATTCTTCCGCCTCAGCCTCCCCAGTAGCTGGGACCACAGGCGCGTGCCACCACGCCCGGCTAATTTTTTTGTATTTTTAGTAGACATGGGGTTTCTCCATGTTGGTCAGGCTGGTCTCAAACTCCCGACCTCAGGTGATCTGACCGCCTTGGCCTCCGATAGTGCTGGGATTACAGGCGTGAAACATCACGCCCAGCCTCGTCTGTCTATCTTAACACCCCATTATTTCCTTCTCGCAATGTACTTATTACACTGTATTGAAATCCCTTATTTTCTCTTTCTCTGTGAATTCCTTGAGAACACACACTATGTTTTGTTTAACTTTGTATCCCCAGCTTTCAGCACAGTGCTTGGCTGTAAGTACTCAATAAATATTTTGAATGAATAAATTACGGGCTAAATACTACATCAGTCTTATTTTGCGTGTTCAAGGGTGCTAAATAGCAGTCACACACAATTTCTTGTTCTACGAATAACAATGTCAATCTTTCGCTTGTGTGCTCCCTGCAGACCTTCCTTTTGGGGATTGAGGTGCTAGTGCATTTTTGCACAACCAAGTCCCCATCTTCTATCAGTTGTTTTGGTCTCTTCCGCAATATTTTCAGAATGCTGTTCCTTTAAGACCAGTGAAAGCCTGCTGGTGGAGGAAGAGGTCCTGCCCTGTCTGCGTAGATTTGGCTACACCCATTTGATGTGTTTCTTAGTCTTGTTGAACTTGCCTATTCATACATCCCTGTCTCATTTGTTCTTAGATTTGTCACAAAGGCTCTGGTTTTTGGCTTGTCCTGGTTTGAACTTGGTGTATCTGGCTCTTGACTCATTTTTCTGACCTCAGGCCATCCTTAAATCTGCTTTTCTACTTTGTACCAGGCTTTGGCATCTCCGAGTACCTGACCTCAGCTCAACCTGTCTTGGGTTTTCTTTTCTCCTCCCTGACATTGACAACCCAGCCC
Source organism: Saimiri boliviensis (assembly GCF_048565385.1). Taxonomy (NCBI): domain Eukaryota; kingdom Metazoa; phylum Chordata; class Mammalia; order Primates; family Cebidae; genus Saimiri; species Saimiri boliviensis. The sequence goes on from NC_133458.1 coordinate 9,762,257, forward strand.
TTTCAGGCACAGAGAGATGGAGCTGAGTGTGGTTTGCCTGAAAGAAAGCTTGCATTATGAGAGGGAAGAAACAGGTACATTGTGTTTTAGAAGGGAGCAGCATTTTAACTTCATGTAGGCGTTGTTTTCATGACAATTTTCTCTTGTTTCTCCTTTTGTTATGAAATATGCCTTTTGCCAATATTAAATGGAATGTTCCAGAAGAAAAAAATAGTAAGTAAAATCTTGGTTGCCTCTTAGTAAAATAAAGCTGTATTTTTAGTTTCTTTTCCAACTTCCAGCTGTTGGAAAGGAAGGTGAAAAGAGGGAAACTTTAGCGTCTGGGGGAGATTTGGAGCCAGCCTGTTGAAATGGTACTGTTATGCTTAGTATATCTACAGCTATATATCCTTTTCATATATTATTCTATAATAACTGCTTTACAAAAATATTTTCATAAATTACAGCAATCCTGGCTTTAGATGATTGAAAAATGGCCATTTTTTAAACAATTCAATTAATTTCTAGCTTTTTTATGAGTAGGGTATAAAGCACAGTAGTTTCTTAGAAAGTCTCCAGGGAATGTGTTTTGCAAAATAAAAATCAGCTAATGACACAGGAGAGGCTCTTCATGCTTGTTTACAACTTTTTTAAGTGGCTTTTTTTTTTTTTGTTGGGGTTTTTTCAGTCACTAGATAAAAAAATTATAGAAACTGTCACATCCAATCAATTGGTTTCTGTAATTCCAAAAGATTTAGACAAAGTGAAGAAAGCTTACCCACTGGAGGGCATGTGATGTCACCCGCATGTGATGAGATGCGCATATTTGTGGTGGACCAGGTGCTTGATATGAGAAGTGCTGGCGGCGAGGAGCCAGCCTGGCCCAAATAACCACAAAAAAGAACAGATTTCAGACAGGCCGTTTTACAGTTTCCCGCTGGTTCTTTTGCCAACTTCCAGCCACTTCCTTCTCTAGCACTGATCAAACAAAACAAACGTTCATTCTCGAAATGTTCTGAAAATATAGGTCACTTGTTTCTTTTTGTTATCTTTAATCTGCTGTGTATCGACTTACCTTTCCACACTGATCCACTCCATTTACATTTAATAAAGCTTTCAGATTAACTGCATACTAAAAACATAAGCTAGTTAGGGAGATGAAGGCTGTTTAAAAATGTGTGTGTGTGTGTGTGTGTGTGTGTGTGTGTGTGTTTTGGAAACCGAGTCTCGCTTTGTCACCCAGGCTGGAGTACAGTGGTGCGATCTCGGCTTACTGCAACCCCTGCCTCCCAGGTTCAGATGATTCTCCTGCCTCAGCCTCCGAAGTAGCTGGGATCACAGGCTGCACACCACCGTACCCGGCTAATTTTTGTATTTTTTGGTAGAGACAGGGTTTCACTATCTTGGCCAGGCTGGGAGGTGACCAGCTTTGACGAACAGCCTGTAAAATGTTTTTCATTCTAGCCACAGCCAGTTATGATATTTTCCTAAAACCACTCATGCGGAGCACACCTGCCATACATTTTTTAAACTTGATTTTTATTAGAAAATCCTGAATCACATTCACTAGAATAAAATAGAATCTGGAGAGAGTGTTTCGGGCTTCTTTCTTATTGATTTATTTCCGTCCCACGCGGCTGTATTTTCACAGCGGCACCATCTGTCAATTAAGCAACAGCTCCACATAAGTAGTAAAAGCAGAGTGTGCTTTGCCACAGGGCCGAGCTTGTTTGTTGAGGGACACGGGTTTTACGTAGCTTCCCATTCAGCCCTCAGGCTTTTGTGGGGAATGCATTTTAAAACTCTGCAGACCCAGATGGAGAGCTGGAGTTATAAAATGACAGTGTTTTGAGGATTCATTCTTGGAATCTTTCTCGTGGGTATTTCTAATAATTTATTTCCTTTATTATTTCAAAAACAAGAGTTTTCTTCTAGTCAACAATCATGTGTAATGCACTTGAAACATTTGTTAAGAAGGTAGAGCTTATGTTAAATGTTCTTACTACAATAAGATATTTGATATGTTTATTAAAATTACTTTAAAATTTATTGATCAAATATTGAATATTCTCTAATAAACAATATTGGAATAAATAACCTTATCCCTGATCACTTCACACTTATGTGGGAATATTCATAAAATAAATTTCTAGCAGCAGGACTGCTGGAAGAGAACATGCTTTATAATTCTGATAGACACTGCTACCTTGCCGCAGGGGGTTGACCAATTTACTTTTCTACCAACAATGTGTGAGAGGGTCTGTTTTCTGATGGCCTCAGGGACAGGATGTGTTACCAAGCTCTTAGATTTTTGCCAATTTGATAGGTGAAAGCGATGTTTCAGTGTATTTTAACTGTCATTTGTATTTTATGAATGAGGTTGAATTGCTTTTATATGTTTTAGAGCCATTGGTATTTTGTTGTTTTGTAAATCATTCATTTCTACCTATACTTTGCCAACTTTTTTATTGGGTTGTTGAACCTTTTTTTTTTTTTTTTGAAACGGAGTCTCACTCTGTTGCCCAGGCTGGAGTGCAGTGGCTCAATCTTGGCTCACTGCAACTTCCACTTCCCAAGTTTAAGCGATTCTCCTGCCTCAGCCTCCTGAGTAGCTGGGATTATAGGCACCCGCTAACATGCCCAGCTAATTTTTGTATTTTTAATAGAGACGGGGTTTCACCAAGCTGGCCAGGATGGTCTCTGTCTCTTGACCTCATGATCCGCCCACCTCGGCCTCCAAAGTGATGGGATTACAGGCGTGAGCCACTGCGCCTAGCCTGGGTTGTTGATTTTTAAAAAATCATTTGTAGCTGCTCATTATATGTTAGGGGGCTTAACCCCTGGTCTGGGAAATAGAAAATGTACCCCATTCCCTAACCCCTGACAATACAGAGGAGAAAACAAACACAGTTTCTCCCCTATACTTTCACAACACAAATCACTTCTGACACCAGATGTGTTGGGGTTTTCCCCCCCGCATCAAGCAAGCAAGCAATTCCGCAGTGGACACCGGCTGGATGTCATCTAATTCAATTCACTTTTGATGCTATCTACCTTGACATAGCCTTAGATCTCAGAGGACTGCCTCCCAATTTCTGATGCCAACCACGAGCCCCATGCTGTTTTACCTGTGCTTCTGACTCACCAGCTATAAATTGGAGATCCCACCTCCTGCTCCTTGGGTTTGACTGATTTGCTAGAGCAGCTCACAGACCTCAGGGAAACACTTATGTTTACAGGTTTACTATAAAAGATATTACAAAAGATACAGATAAAGAGAAGCACAAGGCAAGGCACGTGGGAGGGGCATGGAACTTCCACGCCACCCTCCACGTAAAACTGCCTTTGCAATATTATGACTGAGATAGTGAAAGATCTAACTTAACAGATTCCATCTTGCTTCTAATCTCCAACCTGTACTTGTTCACTCCTGGGCACAGGCTGAACTTGGGAGAAACTTATAGCTTATAGTTTAACATGATAATAGCCCTTTCCCAAAGTAGACCTCCTTCCTGCCTGGGAACTACATTGCCTTTGTAGGACTAACATTAGCCACAGGATTAGAAATTATGGTTTAGGAGTCACACAGCTGGAGGCTACAAGATTCTGACCCTCCTTAAGCAGTTCCTAAGATCAGTGCTCGAGATATTTTGCAGACCTTGCTCTTGATGGATCAGCTGGCAACACCCAGATCAATAAACTGGCTCACCTGATCTTGTGGCCCCCACCCAGGAACTCACTCAGCACAAGAAGACAGCTTTGACTCCCTATGATTTTGTCTCTGACCTGACCAATCAGCACTCTTGGCTCACTGACTTCCCCACCCACTAAGTTTTCCTTAAAACCTCTGATCCCCAAATGCTCAGGGAAACTGATTTGGGTAATAATAAAACTCTGGTCTCTCACACAGCTGGGTTCTGTGTGAATTACTCTTTCTCTATTGCAATTCCCCTGTCTTGAGAAATGGTGCTGTCTAGGCAGTGGACAAGGTGAACCCATTGGGCAATTACCCAGGAACCTCCATGTGTTTGGCCATTTGGAAGCTCAATTGACCTTTTTTTTTTTTTTTTCAAATTTTAAAATTCTTTTAAAATTTTTAAATTTAAAATTCTTTTAAAAAATTATTTTACTTTCTCTCCTTTTGGGATTTTACAGAAACTTCATTACATAGGCATGATTGATTAAGTCATTGGCCTCTAGTGACCAATGTAACTTGTACCCCCTCTTTCTTCCCAGGAGGTGGGGCTGGGAAGGCTGAACAGCAGGAGGAGGATAAAAATACCAGGTGTCACAGCACATGAAGTAGCCACAAAAGATGTACGTAGAACCAGGTGTGAGATAAAGGTCAGGGAGAGTGTTTCAGAACCAAATCTGTGGATGTCGAGTTTGTTCAAATGCTGTTACAAGCACACGTGATATCTTAAGTGAGCTCTGCAGGGCTGGAAGATTTATGAATGCCACATTTAACAAAACTGGAGAGAGACTGGGTAGACATAACTCAAGGAGGTGCTGAGGGCTGGTCAGACCCAAAGAAGTGGGTGAATGGTGTGGTCAGTGCTTTAATATCAGGAATATGTGCGTAATTCAAGGAAGTGGTTGAAATCAGGCAGGCGGAAATCTGAAGGTTAATCAAGAGACGCAGCAGGTCGAAGGTCAGATAACAACAGTCAGGAGCCAGGGACTTTCCAGGAACTAAAGGGCAAGGCCAGATGAGGCAAAGCAGTAAGTTAGCAGGAAGGTGAGTGAACAGCTAGCAGACTGGAGCACACAACAGAGGTGAGAACCAGACAAGGAGACTGGGCGACGCCCAGCTGAACACTACACAGACTCTTAGTCATCCCAGCCAGGAAGCCTCTACTGACATGTCTTACCAGAGCAGAAGCCAACTATTGTGGCAGTGGGGTTTCATGGGAAACAGCAAAAAGGTGGAGTGCTTGTGCTTCAGTCAAAGGGGCAGCTGGAAGGGCAGATGCTGATCACAGCCTATCCACCAAGGAAACTTCTCTCCCCTGACATGCCCGGTTTCTGTTTCTCTAAGGGAGATCCCAGAGCTAAGTGAGTTTGGTTTTGTTCTTGGGTGCCACTGATGGCTCCAAGGGATGTCTTCCTCTCCTTGAGAGATGCCAAGAATATTCATCTGGGAAAATAGTACCCCAAGCTGATTTGGTTTGAAAAAGAATATGGGCAGAGTCTTGGATTACTCATTTACTAAGTTTTTATTTTGAAAAATTTCAATCCTACAGAAAAACTTTGAGAATGGTAGAACAAAAATTCTATAGCACCGTCAACAGATACTTAACCAAAAGTAGGTCCTATTTGTCCAAACCTCTTGCTAGGTTGAAATATCAAGGGAACTGGAGAATCGCAAACTCAGGGAAATCATTAATGGCAGATTCTGAGAAGCAGAAGCTTTCACCAGGTTCAGGGGATAGAAAAGGAGCTGCTTCTTATATTGCAGGATGTAGGTTTCCAGGATTCTGGGGTCCAGGAAGGGCTTCAGGAAGACAGGTGCATATGTTTTCTGAGGTTTTAGGAGATGGAATAGACAGGTATTATCAAGTTAATGATACAGAAGTAGACTTTACAGACATCCAGGGGCCCCAGAAGGGATGAGTTCTTTCTTTCTCCCTTCCTTTCTTTCTTCCCTCCTTCCTTCCTTCCTCTTTCTTCTTTCTTCTTTCTTTCTTTCTTTTTCTTTCTCTCTCTCTCTTTCTTTCTTTCTTTCTTTCTTTCTTTTTCTTTCTTTCTTTTTCTTTCTCCCTCTCTCTTTCTTTCCCTTCCTTCCTTCCATCCATCCTTTCTTCTTTCCTTTCTTTCTCTCGCGCTCTCTTTCTTTTGACAGGGTCTCACTCCCAGTGCCGAGGCTAGAGTGCAGTGGTGCAATCTTAGCTTACTGCAGCCTTGATCTTCTGGGGTCAAGAGATCCTCCCACCTCAGCTCCTGAGTAGCTGAGCTACAGGCTCCTTCCCCAACTCCCAGCTAATTTTTGCATTTTTACTAGAGAGGGTTTTACCATGTTGCCCAGACCGATCTCAAACCCCTGAGCTCAAGTGATCTGCCCGCCTTGGCCTCCCAAAGTGCTGGGATTCCAGGTGTGAGCCATTGTGCCCAGCCTCCTCCTGTATCTTTCATCTCTGCCTCTTCACCTTATTGGCTTGAGAGATTAAATATGCAAATTTCTTCCATCCTAAAAATCTTTTGTCCATCATATCCACTGTAGGTAGGGGTTTCAACAACAGCAAAAACCTTAGACATCTGCATTCTCAGAGGTCCCAAAAGTCTACATCTAGGAACTTATTGAAAGGAAATCAGCATTGTAGATACTTTAAAGATCTGAAATACAATGATGTTCTTTGGTGATATGGTTTGGCTGTGTCCCCATCAAAATCTCATCTTGAATTGTAGTTCCCATAATCGTAGTTCATCATCTGGGTAGGCCACGAATTAGTGATTCATCATTTGGTGGACATTTGGGTTGTTTCTATTTTTTAAGTATTATGAATAATGCTGCTATGAATATATTTGTCTCCAGAAAAGATTACAAATAGTCCTTGTGTACATGAAGAGATACGCAACATCATTAGCCAGTGGAGATATGCAAATCAAAGACAGAATTAAAACCACTTCATCCCCAGTAGGACGACTAAAACCAAAAAGGCAAGTAATAAGTGCTGGCTGGGGAGGATGTGGAGAAATTGACACCCTCGTGCATTGCCAGTGGGAGAATAGGATGGTGCCAGCCACTTTGACACTTCCTCGAAATATTAAACATAGACTTACTAGATCTTTTCTCTTTCATTTTTAGTTGGCACATAATATTTATGTACATGGAATATTTCCATACATGTATACAGTGTATAGTGATCAAATCAGGGTAATCAGCATATCATCACCTAAAATATTTATCATTTGTTTGTGTCATAAACATTCAAAATCCTCTCATCTAGCTTTTTTGAGAATATACTGTAAATTACAGTTAACCATCTTCATCCTACTGTGCTGCAAAATCCCAGAACTCATTTCTCCTATCTAGCTGTCATTTCCTTTGCCCATTAAAAACACTGGATTATTATTGAGTTGTGAGAATTCTATATTTTGGATATAAGTCCCTTAGCGGATATGATTTGCAAGTATTTTCTCCCATTCTGCAGGTTGTTTTTCACTTTCTCGATGATACATTTTGTAGCACAAAAGATTTTAATTTTGATCGAGTCCAATTTATCTGGTTTTTCTTTTGTCATTTGTATAGTTCCAGCGTTATGAAAGAAACATCTAGCTCTTCAAGGTAGAGATGAAAGAGTTAAAACTTATAGATCTGATGAGAAGTTTATTATTAATACCCTGCTTAGAAGATGAGGACATAAAATACTTAGAACCAGTAAATAAGAAAACAGCAATGGAAATTAAAAAAAACAAATCACTGGCTAACTTCAGTTGACTACAAAGGTCTCTGTCAGTCACGGTCCAGGCAGGAAGCAGGTGGAATATTCAGAAGGGCTGACTGGGGATAATCTTATCAAGGGCCTTTTCTATAGAGGCATTGATTGTGCAAGGAAACCAGGCATCACGATAGAGCCCCCAGGGCTGGTGGTGCTGCAGGGCTGCTGTCGCAATGTGGTGGACAGGGAGGGAACAGGCACTGAGAGCTAGTGTAACAGGAGAGTTCCCTGATTCTCCTGGCAGGACATGCACGTGGGTGTGGCTCACCTGCTTGGTTGCCCTGCAGCTCAAATCTTTAGGGGGAGCATGCAAACTGGCTGGTGCAAAGGCCCAGATGAAAGCTTTGGGCTTTCGGCCTGGTGGCAGTATCTAGGGATGGGTGTCTGCAACTCGTGAAGCCCAGGTGGGCACATGTAATCAAGCTCTTTCAGATTTGCCACCTGCAGTTGGCTTGTGTGCTAGTCAGCTAATCAGCTAGTCAGTGGACCCTCTGCCTTATTGCAAGGGCAGAGGGCCAGTGTGACAGCCTCTGTATCCTGAGCTCTGGCCCAGTGTCCCAGGAGAATCGGATCACATGTGGGCGCGAAAGATGAGCGCAAGGTTTTATTGAGTGGTGGAGGTGGTGCTCAGCGAGATGGATGGGGAGTCAGAAGGTGGAGAGGTGGGCAAAATAATCTTCCCTGGAATTGGGCTGCCCAGCAGCCAACCCTTCTCCAACTACCCCCGGCCGACCTTCCCTCAGCATCCTGATGTCCCTCTTTTTTTTTTTTTTTCTCTGCTGCATCATTCTGTTGTCGCTGGTCTGCTGGTCTTGACCTTCAGCTGCCTGTGTGTACCCACTAAGGTCTTGGGTTCATATGAGCACAGGATGGGGGGCTTGGTGGGCCAGAGCAGTCTCGCTAAATGCAAAGTTTGGGCATGAAAACAGGAGTACCTGTTCTCACTTAGGTCCGCAGCATAGGCTCGAGGGTGAAGCCCTCACCAGGGATCTGGGCCTTCTCTACCCAGCACTTCCCTGCCCAACTCCCATGTCACTTGTTATAGGGAAGGGCTGATGAGGGAAAGCCACGGCTTTTGCCAGAGGAACATGGCTTCTGCCCACCTGTAGTCTGGCAAGGAGGAGGCTGGAGGAATCATACCTCTCACTCTCCTTCCTCTCACTCTGTCGTCTCCTGCCCGTGCATCTTAGCTGAACACAACTCACACCAGGAACAAGGTGGCCTAGTTGATACAGTCCGTAAGGCCAGCCTCTGGGGCCACAGAACACGGTGGAGAGGAATGAGGGTGGATTGTGGCGTGGAAAGAGAACATCCAGTCAAGTCACTAGGATGGTGGGTCAGACACTTTGTCCTTTTGGTGGGAGAGCAATTTACGCTGAAGATAATTCCTTCATCTGGTTTTTAAACGAGCCCCGCCCCTATGCTGTCTGTTTATGGAGGAATACTTGCTCCCCATAGTGTGTAAAATTTGATCTCTCACAAGGCTCGGCTCAGAAGCCACCTTTTTCTTTCTGCCATTCCTCATAATTTGCTCAGATGTGATCTCCCTCCTTGGAAGTTTATTAGTCAGGGTTCCCTATGGGGACAGCACTAATAAGATATATAATATTATATATATATTATATAATATGTATACAAATATATCCTATTGTATAATATTATATATTTATTACATATTATATATTACATATATGTATAACATTATATATACATATATATGTATTTAAAAAGTCACGAGGTCTCACAATAGGCTGTCTGCAGGCTGAGGAGCAAAGAGAGCCAGTTTGAGTCCTAAAACTGAAGAACTTGGAGTCTGATATTCAAGGGCAGGAAGGGTCCAGCATGGGAGAAAGATGTAGGCTGGGAGGCTAGGCCAGTCTAGTCTGTTCACATTTTTTTTTTCTGCTTACTTTATATTCTAGCTGCTCTGGCAGCTGATTAGATGGAGCCCACCGGATGAAGGGTGGGTCTGCCTTTCTTAGCCCACTGACTCAAATGTTAATCTCCTTTGGCAACACCCTCACAGACACACCCAGGACCAATACTTCGCATCCTTCAATACGATCAAGTTGACACTCAGTATTAACCATCACAGAAGTCTTATGTGTGGATCTAACTTCCCACAAAGTGATGCTACCTGTTATTGTTATTTATAGATAGCTCATATGACTCTCACTGTGCAATAAAGTCCAGACAGAACCATTTTTATTTTTCTTTATCCCTCTTGAAGAACCCACAGTGTCCTGATATTACACAGGGCTTCAGCTCAGATTGATGAAAGAATGGATTGGGATCAGGCATTATTGCATCTTCTTGGAATCTGCTAGCTGGAAGCGTCCTCAGATGTTTCCTTTTTTCTTTTTTTTAAAGACAGAGTCTCGCTCTGTGGCCCAGGCTAGAGTGGAGTGGTGTGATCTTGCCTCACTGCAACCTCTGCCTCCTGGGTTCAAGCAATTCCCCTGCCTCAGCTTCCTGAGTAGCTGGGACTATAAGCACGCACCACCACGCCCAGCTAGTTTTTTTGCATTTTAGTAAAGACGGGTTTCACTATGTTGGCCAGGATGGTCTTGAACTCCTGACCTCGTGATCCACCTGCCTCAGCCTCCCAAAGTGCTGGGATTACAGGCGTGAGCCACTGCGCTGGGCCCATACTTCTGTTTTTAACTTAGCAATTTCAAGCTCCTACTCAGCAAAGACTCTCCCTCCAGACAGGGGATACTGTTGGTGGCCCACTCAGCATTTCTCCTTTTTCTTCAAACAGGGCCCTGACTTTGTTCAAGCCTCACCCTCCCTTAAGCAGCCAAGCATCAGAGGGAAAGCTTATCCTGGGCTAAAATAATTTAAGGATAATATGTTCCTTTTTTGCCAGGAATTGGTTTAGAAATGGAAATGTGACCAAGTTCTGGCTGCAGAACCTCGAGGAGAGATTTGCTTGTGATTTCCAAGAAAGTCCTTCCTCCCTCCTTAGAGACAAAGTCCAGTTGTTACTGGCAGCCACTTTACACCTAGGAGGAGAGCCAACTTCAAGATGAAGATGTCAATGTAGATTGTGGAGCTGGGATTTGAAAACCTGAGCTGTTGCTCATTGAGGGTATCCTAAAGTCTGCTTTATCTTTGATATTCTCTTTATGAATAAGTCGATTTCCTTTTTGGAAAGACCTTTGAGTGGGGTTTTCTGTTACTCTGTATCTGAAAGCAGGTCCATACACCCTGCCATTATTTTCCTCTTCAACTCTGCTGATACAGGAGCCAAAATAGAATTGAAGAGCTCTATGAATGTTTGAACTAGCTCTGTGCCCAGGAATGTCAGAATGGTTTGTAACAGAGGCCCTGTCAAGCCGGAAACATTATATCTCATTTTACGAGTGCTGGTACTCTGGGGGATGGGAGCTAGTTCTGTATCTATTCTAGATCTTGTTTACGTTCTGCCTCTTGTCTATTACATTGGGCCTGATTTAAAAAAAAATTTTTTTAAAAAATAGCATCTCTAAAATGTGAAAGACATTTTCTCTTCCATACACACGAAAATCTTGCTTCCTCAGGTAAGAATGGGCCTGATGCTCTGATTGCAGCATAGATTGGTGACAATATTTGCTAAAGCAAAGCCCTATTTCCTGGCCAGGGGCGGTGGCTCACACCTGTAATCCCAGCACTTTGGGAGGCTGAGATGGGCTGATCACCTGAGATCAGGAGTTTGAGACCAGTGTGGCCAACATGGTGAAACCCCATCTCTACTGAAAATACAAAAATTAGCTGGCTGTGGTGGCATGTGCCTACAATCTCAGCTACTCTGGAGGCTGAGGCAGGTCAATTGTTTGAACCCAAGAGGTGGAGATTGCAGTGAGCTGAGATTGCGCCACTGTATCCTCCAGTCTGGGCAACAGAGCCAGACTCCATCTCAAAAAAAAAAAAATGCAGAGCCATGTTTCCCAAAGAGGCCTTTCCACCCAGCACTCTTAGCAGGACCTGATGCTTCACGCTAGAGGGCAATAGGGCTGTTTATACAGCAAATAGACAAGCCACATTCACAGTGAGATGTGTTTTGCCTTTCCTTGCAATGTATTTATTTCTTGAGACGGAGTTTCACTGTCGCCCAGGCTGGCGTGCAGAGGTGCAATCTCGGCTCACTGCAACCTCTGCCTCCTGGGTTCAAGCGATTCTCCTGCCTCAGCCTCCCGAGTAGCTGGGATTACAGGCACGTGCCACCACGCCTGGCTAATTACTGAGTTTTTAGTAGAGACAGGGTTTCTCCATGTTGGCCAGGCTGGTCTGGAACTCTTGACCTCAGGTGATCTGCCCGCCTTGGCCTCCCAAAGTGCTGGGATTACAGGTGTGAGCCACTGCGCCCCGCCTCCTTGCAATTTAGATGGAACGTTGAAACCAACTCTTAAGTAAAGCCCACTCGAGTAATTATTGGAGTCACTTTGGCAGGCAAGGGGAGGGAAGTCATTATTGACAGAATTTCTGGTTACTTGATTAGTAATTTCCAGGTCCTCGTCTTTCTGGGTACAAAGATCTCATTTTCCTCCATCGATTTCTTTAAGCAGGAATGAACAAAACCTTTTCATTGGTGTTGAGAGTTAGTAAGGTGATACGCTGGAAGTAAAAGCGGGGATTGAAGGCCATTTTATTGGGCACCCATGGCTGAAGAATTGAAAAAAAATCATCAACTAGGAAAGGGAGAAAACACAGGGGTTTGGAGCCAGGAAAGAAGGAAGAAAAATGTATTAAGAGGAAGAAAGAATATAGGAATACAACAAAGAATTATCAGTCTCACTAGGGTACAATTAAAGAAACATACTTGAACCTGACATGCTTTCTTATGGTAACAGACAAAAAAATACATTTATCGGTGGTTCCTAAGTGAAAACATCCTGCAGGACTTTTTTTTTTTTTTTTTTTTTTTTTTTTAAGATTGGCCAGAAAACTCAAAGAAAAATATTTTTTGAGTCCTATTTTTCTAAAGGCTGTGGTGTTCTGATCAGCCAGAGAAGAAGAATTTATTGCCTAAAATCAAGCAGCAAGGATCTATTCTTTTCGGGAAGTCCTGTACCTGCATAAAACTGACCTCCTCAGCGGTACTTCCTTCTCTCTTTTTAATGAATAAATCTACGTTCTAGGAAAATTGACGATTGCTTCCAGACATGTGTGGGAGTCCAGAATATGCCACTCCAAAAGAAAGAAGATTGTTGAGCTGAAGACAATTAAGGAGGAACAGATGCAGGAAAGCTCTCCGCCCTCCATTTGCTTAAATGCAGGACAGAGATTGACAAAGATGAAAGGCATCCTGCCCCTTTCTCTTACCAGGGAGAGCAAAGGTTAACCACTGAAGACAGTTTTAGACCATTATCTGCCAGGAGTTGGAAATCCACCCGAATATGCTTTACCAACTTGCCTTTATCTGCCAGTTAGTTGCTTCCCCAGGGAGAAGCCCCCTCTAGAGACCCACAGTCCTTTTCCCTTGTCCTGTCACTTCTCTAAAAATCATTATTCTTTGTTGAAGATGCTGTACAAGCTGGAATTCAAAGCCACTTCTTTGAGAACTACTCCTTCCCTGGGTGTCTCTCATGTAGATGTGAAACGTACATGATAATACACTTCTTTTTCTCTTATTAATATTTTTTTTGTGTGTGTGTGAGGTCTATTTCAACTGAGAACCTATGAGGGGCCGGGTGCGGTGGCTCACCCCTGTAATCCCAGCACTTTGCGAGCCCGAGGCAGGAGGTCAGGAGTTTGAGACCAGCCTGGCCAACATGGTGAAACCCTGTGTCTACTAGAAATACAAAAATTAGCCAGGCGTGGTGGTGGGTGCCTGTAATTCCAGCTACTCGGGAGGCTGAGGCAGGAGAATCAATTGAACCTGGGAGGCAGAGTTTGCAGTGAGCTGAGATCATGCCACTGTACTCCAGCCTGGGCAACACAGCAAGTCACCATTAAAAAAAAAAAACCTATTAGAATTGAAGAAATAATTAGTTTTCTTCCCCTTCACATGATTTTGTGTCTGCTGCATAAATTTTTGATTTTTTTTTTTTTTTTTTGAGACAGAGTCTCACTCTGTTACCAGGCTGGAGGGCAGTGGCATGATCTCGGCTCACTGCAACCTCCACCTCCTGGGTTCAAGCAATTCTCTTGCCTCAGCCTCCTGAGTAGCTGGGACTACAGGTGCACACCACCATGCCCAGCTAATTTTTATATTTTTAGTAGAGACAGGGTTTCACCATGTTGGCCAGGATGGTCTCAATCTCTTGACCTCATGATCCGCCCACCTTGGCCTCCCAAAGTGCTGGAATTCCAGGTGTGAGCCACTGCGCCCAGTCAATTTTTTTTGTTAGTAACATTAATGTTTCTCAAAGTGGTCTGTGGCCTACCAACTTCAGAATCACCTGGGATGCTAGTTAAAAAGTATTTGTTGTGGGTTCCATACCAGCTGCAATGACCCAGCATCTCTGGAGGTGAGGTATTTTTAACAGTTTCCCAGATTTTAATAAATTCTAACGTTGAGAAACAGTGGTCTAGATTTTAAGATCCATGTCATTTATTTTTGTTCCCTTCAGATGCCTAGCACGTAGAAGGTGCTTGATAAATAATTTTTGGTGGGATGAATCTAATAAAAGTGAAACTGTCTAAAAACTTGCCTCTGAATTTCTTTTTTTTTTTTTTAATTGCATTTGGGCTCTGGGGTACATGTGCACATCCTGCATCCTGCATGATTGTTGCATAGGTACATACATGCCATGGTGGTTTGCTGTCTCCATCCCCCAAAGCGCCCCCCCCACCGTCGCCTACATCAGGCATTTCTCCCAGTGTTATCCCTCCCCATCCTCTCTGCCACCCCCTGCTGTCCCCACTTCCCCTCCCCACCTAGCCCTTTGAGTGCTGTTCCCGTCCCTATGCCCAAGTGTTCTCATTGTTCGTCACCTGCCTATGAGTGGTTTTCTGTTCTTATGTCAGTTTGCTGAGAATGATGGTTTCTAGCTTCATCCATGTCTCTACAAAGGACATGAACTCATCGTTTTTGATGGCTGCATAGTATTCCATGGTGTATATGTGCCACATTTTCCCTGTCTAGTCTATCATCGATGGGTATTTGGGTTGGTTCCAGGTCTTTGCTATCATAAACAGAGCCACAATGAACATACAGGTGCATGTGTCTTTATGATGAAACAATTTATAATCCTTTGGGTATATACTCAGTAATGGGATTGCTGGGTCAAATGGAATTTCTATTTCTAGGTCCTTGAGGAATCACCACACTGTCTTCCACAATGGTTGAACTAATTTACACCCCCACCAACAGTGTAAAAGTGTTCCTATTTCTCCACATCCTCTCCAGCATCTGTTGTCTCCAGATTTTTAAATGATTGCCATTCTAACTGGTGTGAGATGGTATCTCAATGTGGCTTTGATTTACATTTCTGTAATGACCTGTGATGATGAGCATTTTTTCATATGGTTGTTGGCCTCCTATTTGTCTTCTTTTGAAAAGTGTCTGTTCATATCCTACTCCCACTTTTGAATGGCTTCGTTTGTTTTTTTCTTGTATATCTGCTTTAGTTCTCTGTAGATTCTGGATATTAGCCCTTTGTCTGATGGGTAGATTGCAAAATTTTTTTCCCATTCTATTGGTTGCCGGTTTACTCTAATGATTGTTTCTTTTGCTGTGCAGAAGCTCTTAAGTTTAATTAGGTTCCATTTGTCTATTTTGGCTTTTGCTGCCATTGCTTTTGGTGTTTTAGTCATGATGTCTTTGCCTGTGCCTGTCTTGAGTGGTTTTTGCCTAGATTTTCTTCTAGGGTGTTTAGGTGTTAGTTCTTATGTTTAAATCTTTAATCCATCTGGAGTTAATTTTCGTATAAGGTGTAAGGAAAGGGTCCAGTTTCAGCTTCCTGCATGTGGCTAGCCAGTTTTCCCAATGCCATTTATTAAACAGGGAATCCTTTCCCCATTGCTTGTTTTTGTGAGGTTTGTCAAAGATCAGATGGTTGTAGATATGAGATGCTGCTTCTGAGGCCTCTGTTCTGTTCCATTGGTCTATATCTCTGTTTTGGTACCAGTACCATGCTGTTCTGATTACTGTAGCCTTGTAGTATAGTTCAAAGTCAGGTAGCATGATGCCTCCAGCTTTGTTCTTTTTGCTTAGGATTGACTTGGCTATGCAGGCTCTCTTTTGGTTCCATATGAAGTTTAGAGTGTTTTTTTCCAGTTCTGAGAAGAAGGTCAATGGTAGCTTAATGGGGATAGCATTGAATCTATAAATTACTTTGGGCATTATGGCCATTTTCACAACATTGATTCTTCCTAACCATGAACATGGAATGTTTTTCCATCTGTTTGTGTCCTCTCTTATTTCCTTGATCAGTGGTTTGTAGTTCTCCTGGAAGAGGTCCTTTACTTCCTTTGTTAGTTGTATTCCTAGGTATTTTATTCTCTTTGTGACAATTGTAAATGTGAGTTTGCTCATGATTTGGTTGTTTTTCTGTTATTGGTGTATAGGAATGCTTGTGATTTCTGCACATTGATTTTGTATCCTGAGAATTTGTGAAAGTGGCTCATCAGCTTAAGGAGGTTTTGGGCTGAGACTCTGGAGTCTTCTAAATATACGATCATGTTGCCTGCAAATAGGGACAGTTTGACTTCTTCTTTTCCTAATTGAATGCCCTTTATTTCTTTTTCTTGCCTAATTGCTCTGGCTACAACTTCCAATACTATATTGAATAGGAGTGGTGAGAGAGGGCATCCTTGTCTAGTGCCAGTTTTTAAAGGGAATGCTTCTAACTTTTGTCCATTCAGTATGATATTGGCTGCGGGTTTGTTGTAAATAGCTTTTATTGTTTTGAAATACGTTCCATTGATACCTAGTTTATTGAGAGTTTTTAGCATAAAGGGCTGTTGAATTTTGTCAAAGGCCTTCTCAGCATCAATCGAGATAATCATGTGGTTTTTGTCTTTGGTTCTGTTTATGTGGTGAATTACATTTATAGATTTGTGTATGTTGAACCAGCCTTGCATCCCTGAGATGAAGCCTACTTGATCGTGGTGGATAAGCTTTTTGATGTGCTGTTGGATTCGGTTTGCCAGTATTTTATTGAAGATTTTTGCATCAATGTTCATCATGGAAATTGGCTTGTAGTTTCCTTTTTTAGTTGTGTCTCTGCCAGATTTTGGTATCAGGATGATGTTGGTCTCATAGAAAGAGTTAGGGAGGATTCCCTTTTTTTGTATTGTTTGGAATAGTTTCAACAGGAATGGTACCAGCCCCTCTTTGTATGTCTGGTAGAATTCAGCTGTGAACCCGTCTGGACCTGGACTTGTTTTGGTTGGTAGGCTATTAATTGCTGCCTCAACTTCAGCCCTTGTTATTGGTCTATTCAGGGTTTCAACTTCTTCTTGGCTTAGTCTTGGGAGTGTGCAAGTGTCCGGGAATTTATCCAGTTCTTCCAGATTTACTGGTTTATGTGCATAGAGTTGTTTGTAGTAATCTCTGATGGTAGTTTGTATTTCCGAGGAATTGGTGGTGAACACCCCTTTATCATTTTTTATTAGTCTAGCTAGCGGTCTATTTTGTTGATCTTTTCAAAAAACCACCTCCTGGATTTATTGATTTTTTGAAGGGTTTTTTGTGTTTCTATCTCCTTCATTTCTGCACTGATCTTAGTTATTTCTTGTCGTCTGCTTGCTTTTGAGTTTTTTTTGATTTTGCTCCTCTAGCTCGTTCAATTTTGATGATAGGGTGTTGATTTTAGATCTTTCTTCGTTTCTCATGTGGGCATTTATTGCTATAAATCTCCCACTAGACACTGCTTTAAATGTGTCCCAGGGGATCTGGTACATTGTGTCTTTATTCTCCTTGGTTTCAAAGAACATTTTTATTTCTGCCTTCATTTCATTGTTTATCCATTTGTCATTCAGGAGCAAGTTGTTCAGTTTCCATGTGATTGTGCAGGTTTGAGTGCTTTTCTTAATCCTGAGTTCTAATTTGATTGCACTGTGGTCTGAGAGACTGTTTGTTATGATTTCCGTTCTTTTGCGTTTGCTGAGGAGTGATTTACTTCCAATTATGTGGTCAATTTTGGAGTAAGTGCAATGTGGTGCTGAGAAGAATGTGTATTCTGTGGATTTGGGGTGGAGTGTCTTGTAAATGTCTATTAGGTCCACTTGGTCAAAATCTGTGTTCAAGTCCTGGATGTCCTATTGACTTTCTGTCTCATCGATCTGTCCAATATTGTCAGTGGAGTCTTAAGTCTCCCACTATAATTGTGTGGGAGTCTAAGTCTCTTTGTAGGTCTTTAAGAACTTGCTTTATGTATCTGGGTGCTTCTGCATTGGGTGCATAAATATTTAGGATAGTTAGCTCTTCTTGTTCCATTGATCCTTTTACCATTATATAATGCCCTTCTTTGTCTCTTTTGATCTTTGTTGGTTTAAAGTGCATTTTATCAGAGACTAGGATTGCTATCCTTGCTTTTTTTTTGCTCTCCATTTGCTTGGTAAATCTGCTTCCATCCCTTTATTTTGAGTCCATGTCAGTCTTTGCATGTGAGATGGGTCTCCTGAATACAGCACACTGATGGGTCTTGACTTTTATCCAGTTTTCCAGTCTGTGTCTTTTGATTGGGGCATTTAGGCCATTTACATTCAATGTTAATATTGTTATGTTTGAATTTAATCCTGCCATTTTGTTACTGGCTGGTTGTTTTGTCCATTAACTGACGTGGCTCCTTCATTGTGTCATTATTCTTTACCATTTGGTACTTTTTTGCAGTGGCTGGTACTGGTTGTTCCTTTCCCTGTTTAGTACTTCCTTAAGTAGCTCCTGTAAGCCAGGTATTGTAGTGATGAAATCTCTCAGCAATTGCTTGTCTGTAAAGGATTTTATTTCTCCTTCCCTTATGAAGCTTAGTTTGGCTGGATGTGAAATTCTGGGTTAAAAGTTCTTTTCTTTAAGTTGTTGAATATTGGCCCGCACTCTCTTCTACCTTGCAGGGTTTCTGCCGAGAGATCTGCTGTGAGTCTGATGGTCTTTCCTTTGTGGGTGACTTGACCTTTCTCTCTGGCTGCCCTTAGGATTTTTTCCTTCATTTCAACCCTGGTGAATCTGACGATTATGTGACTTAGGGTTGCTCTTCTTGAGTTATATCTTTATGGTATTCTCTGTATTTCCTGGATTTGAATGTTGGCCTGCCTTGCTAGGTTGGGAAAGTCCTCTTGGATAATATCTTGAAGAGTGTTTTCCAGCTTAGATTCATTCTCCCTGTCACATTCAGGTACGCTGATCAACTGTAGATTAGGTTTTTTCACATAATCCCATAGTTCTTGCAGGTTTTGGTCATTTTTTTTTTACTTTTTTCTCTAATCTTGCCTTCTCATTTTATTTCATTGATTTTATCTACTATCTCTGATATCCTTTCTCCTGCTTGATCAATTCGGCTGTTGAAACTTGTGTATGCCTCACAAAGTTCTCATGTTGTTTTTCAGCTCCATCAAGTCATTTATGTTCTTCTCTAAGCTGGTTATTCTAGTTAGCATTTCATCTAACCTTTTTTCAAGGTTCTTAGTTTCTTTGCATTGGGTTAGAACATGGTCTTTTAACTCAGAGAAGTTTCTTATTACCCACCTCCTGAAGCCTACTTCTATCAATTTGTCAAAGTCATTTTCTGTCTTGTTTTGTTCCCTTGATGGTGAGGAGTTGTGAACCCTGGGAGGAGAAGAGGTGCTCTGGTCTTTGATGGTTTCATCCTTTTTGTGCTTGTTTTTTTCCCATCTTCGTGGGTTGATCTCCCTTTCATCTCTGAAGTTGGTGATTTCAGGAGTCTCCGAGTGGACTTGGTTTCTGTTGAGGTCGGAGCTGTATCTTCGTTGGCCTGTAGAGGGCGCCGCTGGGCTCCCGGGTGCAGCCAGGGTGCGGGTGGGCGGTCCTTCCCCGGAGTCTGCAGGTGAGACGGGCCCCGCCTTCCCCATGGCGTCTCTCCTTCCCCAGCTGGACCTTCCCGTTTGGGGTCAGGCTGGTGTATTTGCTGCCCAGCTCTCTAGCCAGGGCTTCCGTCCGAGTTCTGTGGGGGTGCGGCCTGCCAGGCCTTCTGGTCTGTTTCCCTGCTTCCAACTCTGCCTCCCTCCGCGGGAGGCTCCGTCCCCTGGCCTTAGGCCACACTCCCGCCCATGTCCCTGCAACAGTTTGTCGCTTCCCGCGGTAGCCGCTGGGACTACCCACAGCGCCCCACCGTCTGCCAAGGCTCTCGTGGACCGGGGTGCGGGAGGGATGAGGTAAGCACAGGAGCCCAAACGGAGCACTGAGCGGGTGAAGTCCCCCAACCGCCCTAGCTGGCTGCACGTTTCAGGTGGGGATGTGCCCCCCCTTATTTTAATTGCCCCCCACCCCCACCCCCCGATGGCTCTCGCCCTGCGGCTCCTTCCCTGGGCCTAATTTCAGAGTCCTATCAGTCCCACGGAAAGGAGCCTGGCACCTCGTTTGGAATCGTGAAGTCCACTAGCCCTCTGCGTCTCATTCGCTGGGAGCTGCATTCCGGTGCTGGCTTCCCGGCCATCTTGGCGCCCCCCCGCCCCTCCTCTGAATTTCTTTACTGCCTTGTCCCCACCTACCTGCAGAGCGAGCCTTACCTGTCTGTTCCTAATCTTCTGCATGTTGGGATTTGTGGTGGTGACGGTGGTTGCAGCAACGTGAAAGGCATTAGCAGCGTGTCCTGCCGGGATGATTCCTGCAGGGTGAACGTGGCTGGGCTTCCACGTGTTTAAGTCTCGTTCTCAGGCCATTCTGTTCATCCTATAAACCACCCAGGATCATCTCAAGAAATTCCTTTTCTATTTAAGTTCACCAGTGTAGTCAGGGTCTAGCCAAGAGACCGTACACACACAAGGTATTTGAACATTTTTGTACCCTCTGTAGGTGAGGTTAAAAATACCTCACGTACAGAGATGCTGGTCATTGCAGCTCGTGTGGAGCCTACATCATCTACTTTCTAATAAGCATCCAGGTGATTCTGAAGGTGGTAGCCCAATTCTTTTACATTAAGAATTTAATATAAAAAATGTTAACTAGGTAACATTTAGATGTATTCATTATAAAGTTATAACAGGGTAAAAAGAAAGCTAAGGTCTCATCCAGGTAGCAACTGCAGCTTCTACTCCAGGGTTAAAGAAACAGAAAGGGGAACAAGAAGGAACTTAGAGGTGGGGCACCTGGATCGAAAACCCAGCCCTTCAATGAGGTGGGGGCTCTGCTCCGCTGGTTCTGGTGAATATGAGATGGGTAGTATGAGGTCGGGTCTACAAGGGCTGGAAAAACTGCAGACTGCAAACCACGTTCAAATGCTTCTGCAGAAAGGAAATGCTGCTGCCAGGGTGAAGAAGCGTTGCTAGTGTGACGCTCACAGGAGCAGACAGGAGGAAACTCATCTTTTCCTCCTCCAGCCTTGCAGCCTCCCATTTGCTCCCCTTATTGCCAAAAGCCAACCTGGGTCCAGCTGGCAAAGCAAAATGCAGTTGTAGCTGTCCCGACATCACAAAGCTGAGCATGGAAGGAAGGGGTTGGAGCTGAGACATCAATGGCTTAATGATGGGCACAGCCAGGGTAGGCCACTATTGCTCACTCTTGGGTGCTTTTATTCTGCTATTCTCTTCTGAATACCTTGTAATTTGGTCTTAATTCCTGAGATGATTTTGTCTTTTCTTTCACTGTGTTTTTGTGAGCTAAATGAATTGTTTTACATATCTTTAATTTAATTTAATTTAATTAATTTATTTTTTGAAATGGAGTTTCACTCTTGATACCCAGGCTGGAGTGCAATGGCGCGATTTCAGCTCACCGCAACCTCCGCCTCCTGGGTTTAGGCAATTCTCCTGCCTCAGCCTCCTGAGTAACTGGGATAACAGGCACGTGCCACCATGCCCAGCTGATTTTTTGTACTTTTAGTAGAGACGGGGTTTTACCATGTTGACCAGGACGGTCTTGATCTCTTGACCTTGTGATCCACCAGCCTCGGCCTCCCAAAGTGCTAGGATTACAGGCTTGAGCCACTGCACCCAGCCTATTTTATTTTTTTATAGAGACAGGGTTTCACCATGTTGGCCAGGATGGTCTTGATCTCTTGACCTCGTGATCTGCCCTCAGCCTCCCAAAGTGCTGGGATTACAGGCATGAGCCACCATGCCTGGCCTACATATCTTTTTTTGTGTTTTTTTTTTTTTTTTTTTTTTTTTAGAGATAGGGTCTCATTTTGCCATCCTCCAGGCTGGAGCACAGTGGTGATACCATCTTGGCTCACTGCAGCCTTGACCTCCTGAGTTCAAGCAATTCTCCTGCCTCAGCCCCCCAAGTAGCTGTGACTACAGGTCTGTCCTATCACGCCTGGCTAATTTTTGTATTTTTAGTAGAAATGGGGTTTCACCATGTTGGCCAGGCTGGTCTTGAACTCTTGACCTCAGGTGATCCACCCACCTTGGCCTCCCAAAGAGCTGAGAATACAGACATGAGCCACAGTGCTCAGCCTCTATTAGGAGTTTCTTATTCATGGTATTTTTTTTGGTATTTGTGTATATACACTGCTGCTGGTTTAATTATACTTAATTCATGTTGAAGCATGTGCTACAGTTTTTCTCTGCTTTTTTGGGGAACTAGTTTTATTGGTGGAAAAATCTGGATTCTTCCTGGTTTCTTCTTGTAGTAACTTCCTAGGGAGGTTGTCTGTCTTTTTCTGTTCATTTTAAAGTATCTTGGATTAAAAAAAAAATTTTAAATAGGTTTTGGGGGAACAGGCGGTGTTTGGTTACGTGAATAAGTTCTTTAGTGGTGGTTTCTGAGATTTGGGTGCACCCATCACCTGAGCAGTGTACACTGTACCCAAGGTGTAGTCTTGTATTCCTTCCCCCTCCCACCCTTTCCCCCAAGTGCCCAAAGTCCATTGTATCATAAGCCTTTGCATCCTCATGGCTTAGCTTCCACTCGTAAGTAAGAACATTTGATGTTTGGTTTTCTATTCCCTAGTTATTTCACTTAGCACGATGATCCCTAGGCCAGGCATGGTGGCTCATGTCTATAATCCCAGCACTTTGGGAGGCTGAGGTGGGCAGATCACTTGAGGTCAGGAGTTTGAGACCAGACTGGTCAACATGGTGAAACACCCTCTCTACTAAAAATACAAAAATCAGCTGGGTGGCATGGCAGGTGCCCATAATTCCAGCTATTTGGGAGGCTGAGGCAGGAGAATTGCTTAAATCTGGGAGGTGGATGTTGCAGTGAGCTGAGATCACACCACTGCACTCCAGTCTGGGCAACAGAGCGAGACTCCATCTCAAAGAAAAAAAAAAAAAAAAAAAAAAAGATTCCTAATTCCATCCAGGTTGCTGCAAATGCCATTATTTCATTCTTTTTTATGGCTGGGTAGTATTCCATGGAATATATATATCTCAGTTTCTTTATCAAATCATTGATTGATGGACATTTGGGCTGGTTCCATATTTTTGCAATTTTGAATTGTGCTGCTATGAACATACGTATGCAAGGATCTTTTTCGTGTAATGACTTCTTTTCCTCTGGGTAGATACACAGTAGTGGGATTGCTGGATTAAATGGTAGTTCTATAAATTGTCTTGGAGTTTTCTTGATCATCCCATTAACACATGTGTCTATGGAGTGAGCGAGGGATTAGAATGACTGATGAGGTTTCTTAGTTTAAGAATGCTCTCTCCTGTTGGTAGGGTAAAGTGCAGGCTCTTTAAAAAATGACTTATTTTCTGGTGCCTGGGAAGGTGACTGTATTTCCAATTTTGTGACTTCTTTGTTTCTGTGGATCTATAATTTTCACTGCTTAACTTTGTCTTTTCTCTTCAATAGATGCCTCGTCTTCCAAATTGCCTTCTCACTCAGAAACGGTGCCTTCCTAATGCTACCTCTAGGATCCTGCACACTCTCCAGTACCTTTCTTCCTTTTGATTCTTTCTTTTTTTTTTTTTTTTTGTCTGAGATAGAGTCTCTTTCTGTTGCCCAGGCTGGAATGTAGTGGCATGATCTCGACTCATTGCAGCCTCTGCTTCCCAGGCGCAAATGATTTCCAGCCAATTTTTGTATTTTTAGTAGGGATGGGGTTTCACCATGTTGGCCAGGCTGGTCTCGAACTCCTGGCCTCCCAAAGTGCTGGGATTATAGGCATGCGCCACTGAGCCTGGCCTCCTTTTGAATCTTTAGTAGCCAGATCAGCCTGATCGCAGCTCCTCTGAGATTTCCCCCATCCTGAGTGAGACCCTTTCATTCTGGTTGTGATGTTTTATCTGTATTCTGCCACCGCTAGGCTCCTGGCTTCCTTCTCATTTCTATGTGTTCTGCTCTCACTCTGCTCCAGTGTGGGCTCTGGGGCTGGGCCTGCTGGTTTGGTCTGTTTATTTCCTCTCTTGCATGTGAATTGACATTTGTAGCGTTCTCTTCATGATGATGTCGACATGCCTTTTTGTATGGTTTCATTTGCTTTTCTTGTTGATCTTTATGCCTTTCGGAGAATAAATGGAGAATTTCAGACGTAGGAAGTAGCCATTATCATACAGGAATCTGGAAAGGATGACTCTTTAAAAAATATATTACTTTTCTAACTGGCTGGTATATAGACATGTAATTGAGTTCGCATACTTATTTTGTATTCAACAGCTTTGCTGAATGTTAAAATTAATACAACAGTTTATCTTTAGGTTATTTTTGTATTTTTTTAAGGCAGACAATTACATCATCTGTGGATAAAGGCAGTTTTGTTTTTTCTTTTCCAATTCCTATATTCTTGTTTCTTTTTCTTGCTTTACTGCCCTTGCCAGGAATTTTGGTACAAATGTGAACAGAAGTGTTGATAGCAGGAATCCTTGATTTTTCCTTTTTATTTTTTGAGACAGAGTCTTGCTCTGTTGCCCGGGCTGAAGTGCAGTGGCACGATCTTGGCTCACTATAGCATCTACCTCCTGGGTTCAAGCAATTCTCATGTCTCAGCCTCCTGAGTAGCTGGGATTACAGAGATGTACCACCGTGCCTAGCTAGTTTTTGTGTTTTTAGTAGAGATGGGGTTTCACTATGTTGGCTAGGCTGGTCTCAAACTCCTGGCCTCAAGTGATCCGCCCGCATTGGCCTCCCAAACTGCGGGTTTACAGGTCTGAGCCACCGGATCCCGGCCTTGACTTCTCATTATCAATCTTAGAGATAAGGCCTTCAACATTTTGATATTAAATATAATGGTTGCTGTAGATGCCCTTTATCAAATTAAGAGAGTTCTCTTATTTTCACATGTAAAAATAGAATTTAATGGTGAAGGAATATTGAATTTTATGAAGCTTTTGCTATAAAAACTGAGAAAAATCATATAATTTAAATCTTAATCAGATAAACTGACAAAGAGATTTGTAGAGATTTTCCAATGCTAAACCACTCTAGCATTCCAGAAATAAACTCCATTTGGGCCCGTGTTGTGGCTCACGCCTGTAATCCCAGTGCTTTGGCAGTCTGAGGCAGGAGGATCTCTTGAGGCCAGGAGTTTGAGACCTGTTTAGGCAACATAGTGAGACCCTGTCTCTACAAAAAACAAAAAAATCACCTGTAATCCCAGCACTTTGGGAGGCCAAGGCAGGTGGATCACCTAAGGTCAGGAGTTCAAGACCAGCCTGACCAATATAGTGAAACTGTCTCTACTAAAAAATACAAAAATTAGCTGGGCATGGTGGTGTGTGCCTGTAGTCCCAGCTACTCAAGGAGGCTGAGACAGGAGAATCGCTTGAATCGGGAGGCAGAGGTTGCAGTGAGCTGAGATCATACCACTGCCTGAGGTGACAGAGTGAGACTATGTCTCAAAAAAAAAAAAAAAAAAATCAGCTGAGCATGGGAGTGTGTGCCTGTAGTTGTAGCTGCTCAGGAGGTTGAGGTGGGAGAATTATTTGAGCCCAGGAGTTCGAGATTATAGTGAGCTATGATTGCAATACTGTACTCTAGCCTGGGCAACAGAGTGAGACCCTCTCTCTTTTTTTTTTTTTTTTAACTGATCATGTTAAAGATTTCAGTGCTAGAGACCTTGTCTCTAAAACAAAACAAAAACCCCACAGAAACAAAAACTATGTTCTCTAACTATATTGCAATAAAAACTACTAACAAATAACAAATGGGTTGCTTAAAAAGGCCTGCCTGAGGTGGCTCATTCCTATAATCCCAGCACTTTGGGAGGCTGAGGTGGGTGGATTGCTTAAGTCCAGGAGTTCAAGACCAGCATAAGCAAGATGGTGAGACCCTGTCTCTACAAAAAATACAA
This sequence comes from Saimiri boliviensis, assembly GCF_048565385.1. Classification (NCBI taxonomy): domain Eukaryota; kingdom Metazoa; phylum Chordata; class Mammalia; order Primates; family Cebidae; genus Saimiri; species Saimiri boliviensis. The sequence goes on from NC_133458.1 coordinate 9,787,959, forward strand.
AAATTTAGACAGGCGTGGTGGTGCATGCCTGAAGTCCCAGCTACTTAGGAGGCTCAGGTGGGAGGCTGGCTTGAGCTTGGGAGGTGAAGGCTGCAGTGAGCAGAGATTGTGCCATTGCACTTCAGCCTGGGCAACAGAGTGAGACTGTCTCAAAAAAATTAAAAAATTTTAAAAAGTCAGCCTATTTGGAAAATAACATCCTACTAAAGAATCATAAATTTTTCTGAATGCCCTTTCTGTGGATAAGCAAAGAATAAAAAAAAAAGAATCATAAATTTTAAAAGGATTTAAAAATTATGAAAATACAAAATATGTAGAACTAGGCAATAATGAAACATTATCTTTAAAAATTGGCAGGAAACTGCCAAAATAGTATTTAGGGAAAATTGTTTGCTTAGAATAAATTAGGCAACAAGAAAGGTTAAATCAAATGAACTTTAAAAAAAAAACAAAAACGCTCTTAAAGAAGTCAAAAAACTGGAGAAAGCATAAAAATAAAGACAAACCAAGCCAAAAGCTGGTCCTTTGAAAGATTGCTAAGATGGAACTCTGGCAAAACAGATCAAGAAAACACAAAATAAGATGAATATAGGTAAAATAAAGAATTAAAATGGGGAAATGAATATAGGTACATAACAGATTTTTATCTTAACAAGTACCATGAACAACAAAACATTGACAATTTGAAAACTTCACTGAGAGTAATAAATTCCCAGTATTGCCCTTATATCCTGGCCAGAGGGGTCCCTGCTCTGGGCTTAATTTATTTCATTTCATTTTTTATTTTTGTTTTTTGAGACTGAGTCTTGCTCCGTTGCCCAGGCTGGAGTGCAATAGCATGATATCGGCACACTGCAGCCTCTGTCTCCCAGTTTAAGTGATTCTTCTGCCTCAGCCTCCTGAGTAGCTGGGATTACAGGTACTGCCACCATCGCTAGCTACTTTTTTTTTTTTTTTGGTATTTTTAGTAGAGATGGTGTTTTACCATGTTGGCCAGGCTAGATCACTCCTGACCTCAAGTGATCTAGCCACCCACCACGGCCTCCCAAATTGCTGGGATTACAAGCGTGAACCACTGTGCCTGGCTCTGGACCTATTTTAGAGGCTCAACTATGAACTTGCTCTAGTTCAACCCAACCTCCTCTAACAACCAGAGGTACCCAGAGACAAGATGATGTGCCCATTGGAGCCTGTTCTCCTACCACAAAACCATGGGGCAGTTCTAAGCAGTTCTGAGTTCTGAAATCCTCTAAGCAGTTCTGAGTTCACCTCTAGGGATAGAGGAGGCTCTTCCCCACATACAGCCTGTCCTCCCAAAGTGGCCATGGGTGGCTGTTTATGGGCATGTAGATGGAGTTTGGACTTGTAAGCTGCATGTCTGTAGACACACACAGGACGTCCTTGAGGTACAGGGCGGAGCTGGAGATGGGAAGAGAGTAGAAGTGCTACAGGTCAGGGGTCAAGGGTCAGCTCTCCACAGCCACCCACATTCCAGGGTGGAGAATTCTAAATTTGAACCTGGCCTTCCAGGCTGTTATAAAAGCATTTTTGTCAGCCGGGTGTGGTGGCTAATGCCTGTAATTCCAGCATTTTGGGAGGCTGAGGCAGGTAGATCACCTGAGGTTGGGAGTTCGAGACCAGCTTGACCAACATAGAGAAACCACGTCTCTACTAAAAATACAGAATTGGCTGGGTGTGGTGGTGCATGCCTGTAATCCCAGCTACTTGGGAGGCTGAGGCAGGAGAATCACTTGAACCTAGGAGGCAGAAGTTGAAGTGAGCTGAGATTGCACCATTGCACTCCAGCCTGGGCAACAAGTGTAAAACTCCATCTCAAAAAAAAAAAAAAAAAAATGCATTTTTGTCAAGGTAAGAGGATAGAAGATATTTAACAGTTTATTCACATGACTTTGAACTTTTAAATATTTAGACATAATGTTCAGGGGTTTCATTTGTGTTCTTGTCTCAGGCCCTGTAATGTTTGAGGTAGACCTGTTTCTTAGGATTTCAGAGTTATAGGAATTAATACTGTGATATTAGGTACTAAGCTGTAGGAGCAGTTTGCCGTAATTTAGAAACTAGACCATTCTGCATCTGGCTCAATAATTTCATTCCTGGCTGGCACAGTGGGTCACGCCTGTAATCCCAGCACTTTGGGAGGCCTAGGTAGGTGGATCATTTGAGGTCAGGAGTTCAAGACCAGCCTGGGAAACATGGTAAAACCCTATCTCTACTAAAAATACAAAAATTAGCTGGGTGTGGTGGTGCATGCCTGTGCCCAGCTACTTGGGAGGCTGAGGCAGGAGAATTGCTTGTACCTGGGAGGTGGAGACTGCAGTGAGTCAAGATCATGTCATTGCACTCCAGCCTGGGCAACAAATTAATTAATTAATTAATAGTTAATTAATGTCATTCCTGGATATATTCTCTCTCTCTCTGTGTGTGTGTGTGTGTGTATATATATATATGTAGATACATACACATATACATAGGGAGAGAGAGAATATAGGTTCATTTATTTGCAGAGTGCCAGTTTTGCCATAAGAAGGAAGAACTTGCACCAGAATGTCGTATATTAACTTTATCACACAACACAGCATCTAGTTTAGCTGATGTTTGTTTCATAGTAAGATTTTCTTGATTAAGGAAGCAGGGCATTGATTTACTAGAAACAAACAGTTCTCAGACTATATTTTGAGTAGCACTGTCCCAGAGAAAGTTTTGCTTAAGTGCCAGAATTGTCATGTACCAGGATGTTTCCGCTAGTGTTGTTTGTAATATAATTGTTGGCAACTGTGGCGACAATCTGGGAGCGACCCAAGCATCCATCAACAAAGGAAGAGAAGACCAGGCTGTGGGATGCTTACAGAACCGCACACGAAAGAGCAATGAAATTGAGTGGACTGTACATTTCAATGCGGATGCCTTTCAAAAGCCTCTATAAGGGGTGGGGGCAGGAGAGGAGGAAGGCAGATTGCAAAATAATCTGTGTGTAATATCACTGATATGAAGCTGAAAACGTGAAAATACACTGTGTTGTTTAAGAATACATATATAAGTAGGTAGAGTATAAGAAATGCAAGGGAAGGGAAGGATCCACAACAAATTCAGAATAATGGTTACTTTTTGGGAAGAGATTGGGAAAGACTAGACAAGTATGCTGGGGAGTAGCATGAAGATTTTTGTTATATTATCTGATGACTTTTGTCTACAAAATATTTTTGGAGGCCAGGTGTGGTGGCTCACGCTTGTAATCCCAGCACTTTGGAAGGCTGAGGTGGGCGGATCATGAGATCAGGAGTTCAAGACCAGCCTGGCCAAGATGGTGAAACCTTGTCTCTACTAAAAATATAAAAGTTAGCCAGGTGTGATGGCAGGCACCTATAATCCAGTTTCTCAGGAGACTGAGGCAGGAGAATCCCTTGAACCTGGGGGGCAGGGGTTGCAGTGAGCAGAGATTGTGTTACTGCATTCCAGCTTGGGCAACAGAGTGAGACTCCATCTCAAAAAAAAAAAAAATATATATATATATATATATATATATATATATATATACACGTGTGTGTGTGTGTGTATGTATATATATATTTAAATATATTGAAAATATTTTAATTATTTTTTGCTAAATATATAGAAATATGTATATATTTTATATGTGTATGTGTGTGTGTGTGTGTGTGTGCGTGTGTGGTTTTGTGTATCTCCACACAAAATATCCATACAGATGTTGGTAGCAGTTTTATGCATAATTGGCTCAAACTTGGAAGCATCCAAGATGCTCTCCAGTAGGTAAATGAAAAAATAAACTGTGGTACACCCAGACAATGGAATATTATTCAGCACTAAAAGGAAATGGGTTATCAAGTCATGGATAGGCCTGAAGGAAGCTTACATGCGTATTGCTAAGTGAAAGAAGCCAATCTGAAAAGTCCGTGGTCTGTAGGATTCCAACTGCATGACATTCTGGAAGGGACAAAACTATGGAGACAGCAAAATGATCAGTGGTTGCCAAGGAGTAGAGGAGGGGAGGGAGGAAGGAAGGAAAAGATGAAGCGCAGAGGGTTTTTAAGGCAGTTGATGTAGTTCGGCTGTGTCCCCACCCAGATCTCATCATTATCTCCTGTAATTCCCAAGTGTTGTGGGAGGGACCCGGTGGGAGATAATTGAATCACAGAGGCAGTTTCCCCAGTACTGTTCTCTTGGTAGTGAGTAAGTCTCATGAGATCTGAGGGTTTTATCAGGGGTTTCTGCTTTTGCGTCTTTCTTATTCTCTCTTTGTCTGCTGCCATCCATGTAAGTTGTGACTTGCTCCTTCTTGCCTTCTGCCATGATTGTGAGGCTTCCCCAGCCATGTGGAACTGTGAGTCCAATGAAACTTCTTTCTTTTGTAAATTGCCCAGTCTTGGGTATCAGCAGTGTGAGAACGGACTGATACAGCAGTAAATGAGACTGTAATGGTAGATGCATGACCTTATGTATTTGTCCAAACCCACTGTAATCTAAACTATGGACTTTGGGTGATAATACATCAATGCTTCATCAGTTGTGAAAAATCTACCACTCTGGTGGGGGAAGTTTATAGGGAGGGAGGTTGTGCATGCATGAGGGCAAGACGTACTGGAAATCTCTATTTTCTGCTCAGTTTTACTGTGGACCTAAAATAGCTCTAAAAATATAAAGTTTATTATATAAAAATATGTAAGTCCACATTTCTGTGAACAGTTCTTTTTTTAAACTCAAACTCTGCATGAACTGCAGAATAGAGATAATAACTGGAGTGTTTAATGTTAATCTAAAATCTATTGAAAAAAATTAAATTACACACAACCTGTTGTCATTTTGTAGTTACTCATTTTCTTGCCAGTATTCTCAGTAATCTGTGATCATGGTTAATCATTGGTTGATGTGATAAATTTAGTGGTTATGACCTGGGTAAGCCACAGGACCTCTCAGAATATGAAATCTAATCAGCTTTAAGGTCAAGGTAAAATAGTCAGGAATAGCATAGTTAAAAGGAGGAAGCAGTCCAGGCATGGTGGCTCATACCTATAATCCCAGCACTTTGGGAGGCTGAAGCAGAAGGATCACTCGAGCACATGCGTTTGAGACCAGCCCGGGCAAAATAGCAAGACCCTGCCTCTAAATATATATTAAAAAAAAAATTAGCTGGGCTCGGTGGTGTGCACCTGTAGTCTCAGCTTCTCAAGAGGCTGAAGCAGGAGGATCGATTGCTTGAGCCCAGGAGGTCAAGGCTGCAGTGAGCCGTGAACGTGCCACTGCACTCCAGCTTGTTTCAAAAGACACAAAAAACAAAGAAACAAACAAACAAAAAACTGATCTGGTGAATATTCAGAGATGATTAAGTGAAAAGCTGGTGCTTATTGTTATATGGTCGGGACTTTATGCTGCTTTTTAGTTGGCTTGTTTCTTTTTTGAGACAGAGTTTCACTCTGTCACCCAGGCTGGAGTGCAGTGGTACGATCTTGGCTCACTGCAACCTCTGCCTCCCAGGTTAAAGCAATTCTCCTGCCTCAGCCTCCCAAGTAGCTGGAACTACAGGCATGTGCCACCATGCCCAGGTTATTTTTTTGTATTTTTAGTAGAGATAGGGTTTCACCATATTAGCCAGGATGGCCTCATTCTCTTGACCTCGTGATCTGCCTGCCTCGGCCTCTCCAAGTGCTGGGATTACAGGAGTGAACCACTGCACCTGGCCAGGACTTTCTGCTTCTTAAGAGTCCCTAATGATTCCCAGGGCCAAGCATGTTGAGATGGGGACACTGTCTTATGGTTCACGGCTGTCTCATATAAGCAGGAGGGGCTGGGAGTGCAGGATGCATTTGCTGTTGGGTTCCTGAGCCACAGCATTAACATAGACATCATCCTTCTTTTGAATAGAAGACAAATGACCTACGACGGTACCGTGCCAAACCTCACTCTCTAAGGATAGACTGGATTAAAATTTATTACATTGAATATATTTCCCATTTCAAATGTATTGAATTTCATCATATTTTCCCGAAACCATTTGGTTTCATATTTCCCTAAATCACTTGGTTGGATTGTAAGTATGTCTTGCTACAAACTGTCACCCTCCTTCTGCCAAGCAAATGAAATAATGACTGTGCTGCATTCTACTTAGGTGTCATCTCAGTACCCTTACTTGAAACTTGGTGTCGTCTTTCCTCTTACTTCTTGTATTAGGCTGTTCTTTGCATTGCTATAAATACCCAAGGCTGGGTAATTTATAAAGAAAAGAGGTTTAATTGGTTCATGGTTCTGCAGGCTATACAGGAAGCATGGCATGGGCGTCAGCTTGGCTTCGGGGGAGGCCTCAAGGAGCTTTCATTCATGGGGGAAGGCAAAGTAGGAGCAGGCGCATCAAACAGCGAGAGTGAGAGCAAGAAAGCAAGAGAGGGTACCACACGCTTAACCGATCTCATGAGAACTCACTCACTAATGCAAGGATGGCACTGAGAGGCTGGTGCTAAACCATCCACTACGCATCTGCCTCCACGATCCAGTCGCCTCTCACCAGGTCCCACCTCCAGCCCTGGGGATCACATTTCAGCACGACACCTGGCAGGACAGATATTCAACCATGTCACTTCTTTTCCAGCAGGCACCTCTCTGGGCTCTGACCCTTTCCTATCAGTCCCAGCTGGGAGTCTCCATTCTTCCAGTTCCCTCCAAACAGGCTCTTTCCCCCAACCCTGGCTTCATGCTCAGCCTTTCCTAAATGCATTAGACACCTAGTCAGACGAAAAGCACTTTGACTTCAAATTAACATTTCAAATAAAAACTAACTTTAAAACATTTTATTATGAAGGCAATGTAGATTCTCTACTTAAAGAAATTCAGGCCAGGTGCAGTGGCTCACACCTGTCATTCCAGCACTTTGGGAGGCTGAGGTGGGTGGATCACTTGAGGTCAGGAGTTCAAGATCAGCCTGGTCAACATGATGAAACCCTGTCTCTACTAAACACACAAAAATTAATTGGGTGTGGTGGTAGGTGCCTGTAATCCCAGCTATTCAGGAGGCTGAGGCAGGAGAATTGCTTGAACCCAGGAGAAGGAGGTTGCAGTGAGCTGAGATTGCGCCATTGCACTTCAGCCTGGGTGACAAGAGCAAAACTCTGTTTCAAAAAAGAAAACAAAAAAAAAGATTTAAAGTGTATCTCTCTGGCTGGCATGGTGGCTCACACATGTAATCCCAACACTTTGAAATGTCGAGGTAGGCAGATTACCTGAGATCAGGAGTTCGAGACCAGTCTGGCTAACATAGTGAAACCCCATCTCTACTAAAGGTACAAAAATTAGGTGGGCGTGGTGGCATGCACCTGTAATCCCAGCTACTTGGGAGTCTGAGACAGGAAAATCGCTTGAACCCAGGAGGTGGAGGTTGCAGTGAGCAGAGATAAAGTCACTGCACTCCAGCCTGAGTGACAGAGCAAGACTCCATCTCAAAAACAAAAGAAAACCAAATCATATTTACCCTATATGCTCCACTCATTCACTTGTGGTATCCTTTAAAAGGAAGGTTTAGGCAGTGATAATCTTTTCTCACCTTCTTTTTTTGTTTGTTTGTTTTTGTTTTTTTTTTTGAGATGCAGTTTCGCTCTTGTTACCCAGGCTGGAGTGCAATGGCGCCATCTTGGCTCACCTCAACCTCCGCCTCCTGGGTTCAGGCAATTCTCCTGCCTCAGCCTCCTGAGTAGCTGGGATTACAGGCACGTGCCACCATGCCCAGCTGATTTTTTGTATTTTTAGTGGAGACGGGGTTTCACCATGTTGACCAGGATGGTCTCGATCTCTTGACCTCGTGATCCACCCACCTCGGCCTCCCAAAGTGCTGGGATTACAGGCATGAGCCACCGCGCCCGGCCCTTCTCACCTTCTTTTAAGCACCACATCATTGGTTATCATTCATATTCATCATTCAGAGTATTGGTTGAGAGTAATTGTACTGGTTCACATCAAAGTACTAGCCAAGGAGATACTTTCTTTTTATTCTTCTGATGCTAAATAGGCTTTCTCTGACATGGGGTGTCTGCAGCTGACCTTAGTAGCAGGCAGACACGACCCTCTTGCTGACCCTGCAGTTCATGCAGCTGTTCCCAGAGAAAGGTCATGAAATCCTCTCTGCCCTCAAATGACCAGCCAGAAGATACTTGGCCTGTGGCATATGGCAGTTTTGGGCACTGTGCCACAAGCAGGGTGTGGGCAAATGGAAGGAGCCAGGAACTGCAACATGGGAGAAAACAAATTAGGGCTGGAGAACGAGGTGGGGAAACCTGTGGTTTCTATCAAACTGAACATCCAAAGCTGGAGATAAATACTTTAACCAAAAATGCAGGCCTAGTGGGAGGCAGGGGTCTGGTTAGCCAGGCAAGGCAAAGCTTGGGTCAGGAGGTGTCAAAGATCAAAGACAGGCAAAGAGTTAAAGATTCAGGTCTTGGCTGGGCGCAGTGGCTCATGCCTTTAATCCCAGCACTTTGGGAGGCCAAGGCAGGCAGATTGCAAGGTCGGGAGTTCGAGACCAGCCTGGCCAATATGGTGAAACCTGTCTCTACTAAAAATACAAAAATTAATCGGGTGTGGTGGTAGGTGCCTGTAATGCCAGCTACTCAGGAGGCTGAGGCAGGAGAATCACTGATTCTCCAGGCCAGAACTGATTAACCTGGGAGGTGGAGGTGGCAGTGAGCTGAGGTTGTGCCACTGCACTCCAGCCTGGGGGATAGAGAGAGAAAGAAAAAAGATCCAGGTCTTGCTGGACATGGTGACAGTTCAGGAGGCTGAAGTGGGAGGATTGTATGAGGCCAGGAATTCAAGATCAGCCTGGACAACATGGCAAGACCTCATTTCTATAAAAAAAAAAAAAATTGGCCAAGCGTGGTGGTACATGGCTGTAGTCCTAGCTACTCGGGAGGCTGCTGTGGGAGGATCACTTGAAGCCAGGAGGTTGATGCCGCAGTGAGCTACAATTGGGACACTGCGCTCCAGCCTGGGTGACAGAGCAGGATACTATCTCTAAAACAACAACAAATCCCGGTCTTTAAAACGAGAGAAGAGGCTAAAATCTAAGCAAGGAGATAGGGAACAGGTGCAAAGCTTGTGCCAAAGGGCGATCAAGATAGAGCCTTTCTCCAGGGAAGACGAAGTCTGAGAACAAGACCATTCCTTTTACCATACTGTGTAAAGACATTTAATTTTTATGCTGGAATTTTTCAAATCAACATGACTCAAGTTAAACACAAGAATACTCAGTGGAGTGTTTTGTGAGGATTCTTTTCCCTAAGACGACTCCAGGCCTCCTTTGGGGCAGTGAATTAATCTCTCTCTCTCTCTACTTAAATGTTCTTAAGCCCAGTTCCATAACAGTGTTAAAGTCAAAAACATTGGTCGATGGCGTGAATGAATTCTCAAGAGACACGGATTGACTAAAACAGCAGTTGATTCATCTTAGAATCATTAACTTACCTTATGTCTTCCTGTGGCAAATGACAAGTTAAATTGACATCGACTGCCCCTAAAGTGGACCCAAACAGCGACTGCCCTCCCACCCAGGCGAAGATCACTCGGGCGCCTTACCCGGCTGGGCAAGAGGGCTTTGCATTCACATTCAGAGCCTGGAAGTCCCCAGGGACACTCTTCAAGGCTGAGTGTCCTGAACTCTCACTTGCATTTTGGCAAAGGTAATGACCTTTTCCCGGATGCTGTCAAGGAGAGCGACCCTTTGTCACCAATATCTAAAATCAAGTCACACGGTTCCCCAGGGTCAGCAGGAGAATTCAGAAATAGGCTGGGTGCCCCGCTCCTGACCACCAGATTGGCATCACCACACATAAGATCACGGCTAAGTAGAAAATGCCTGGAGCAAACTGGAGGTGAAAGAGAGGCCAGCTGGGGGGTGTAATAGGCAGCGCCTGCCTCGAGCTCATTATCCCCATCCACTCCTGTCCGCCTCGTATTAGAATCTTAATGCGAGTTTACAGAAAGTCAGCTGGAGCTTGTCCTCCATGTAATTCAGATCACGTTGCCTGCAGCTCTTAGGTACTCAAATAAACAGGAGCACTAATATTACTACTGAAAATGTAATTAAGGGCATTCATTGTAAAGTAATAATGATTACCTCACGCTCACCATATGGCCAGAACTGATTAACACCTAGAAGAAATGATCTAAAACCTCTAAAATCAGAATTAATGTCTCAGGTCATAATGAGAAACATTTTGTGTGTGGGTGGGGGAGGGAGGGAAGGAAAAAGTGGTTGGGAGTTTACTAAATCAAGAGGCACAAACAAAACATTGAAGATAAAATACTGAAAAAACTCATTCAGATTAGACAAGTTGTGTTTTTAGTGTAGAGCCCATATCACAAATGCAAAAAATATGATGACATTTCCACATTGGAATTGTCACTTAATTCGATGATTTTTGTTCCCCATTGTTTCTTTTAAATGATGAGGAATTGATGGAAGAGTCTCCATCGAGGCTGACAGTTTCTTAAATCACCAGGGAAGGGCTTAGCCCATTGATTGAAAATCTTGCTATGGTAAATTACTGGTTAAAATGCTGTTTGTTGTCAGGAGTGTCGTGGAGTGTGATTTAATCTCTTAAGATTAGTTAAAGTGGTAGAAATGTTCGTTTCTGGGTAGTGCCAAACAGGTTAGCATTGCACAAGAGGCCTAGAAAGATATGGATGCATTTGGAAGACAGGGTCGCTGTAGAAGCCAGTTTGCAGGTGCACTGGGCGGGTGGCAGGATGCCCGGGGCTGTTCTTGATTAGTGTAACTACCCTAGGGCCATGTAGTGAAGCATAAGGAAGCAGAATTTGGGGTATTTTCCCCCCAGAATCCCTAAGATTACTCTGTATAAAGCTGGGGAAAAGCTTAACGGGCTCAACACCGCCCTTGAGGGAAGGCAAGGTGGAATCTCTTTTTCTGCAAACTTTCTTGGGCGGTGGATCATGATTCCCTGAGGCAGGGCTGACGGGGCTGACGGGGCAGGCAGGGCAGGCGGGGCTGGCGGGGTTGGAGGGGTTGGAGGGGCTGGAGGGGCTGGCGGAGCTGGAGGGTATGGAGGGGCTGGAGGGGTTGGAGGGGCTGGCGGGGCTCGTGGAGCTGGTGAGTCTGAAGGGGCTGGAGTTCCAAGGACTTGGCCTGGAATCTTGAACCTGCAGCCATACATTCGTACTCTAGCTTTTCCTTTTTACTTCTCTGTCTTTGGTCACTAGAGAAACAGATCAACCTCATAATATAATTTCCTCAATTGCCTCTTAAAAGGCAAAACTTTAAGTTAGGGACATCTCACATTTTGGTCAAGACCAGTGGACCTAGGGAAGAGTAAATCAGAGAATTCCCAGGGTGGGAGAAGTTATTCCTAGACAATGAATCCCCTGGATTTGGGCTGAGGAGTGAGACAGCTGTCACGCTGGGGGTGAGCAGAGCCAAGCACGAAAGCCTTATTGTTTTAATAACCCAAGTTGGATTCAGGGAGTACCGGTGCATTTCTGTGATTAGAAATCTCATCAGCAGTGAGATTTCCCTATGTTGTAGCTCAGAAGGGGGGCTGCTGAGACAACCCTTTAGGGAAAAGTGAAAAACTCTGCCTCTAGAACAGAGATCGGGATTTCTCTTCCACTGCTCCATCTGAGCTCAGAGATTTTGTGCCCCTCGCTCTCCAGACAGGTTTTACACCAGATCATCGTCTAATTGCTGTGAATGCAGCCTCTTCAGCAAGTCCCCTTCTGGGGACGTTATCAATTTCTAACCTTGGTCAGTCACAAAGCCCCATTGGAGGACTCCATCCTGAAATTCACAAAGAAAAAGAGATCCTGCAGCGCTGTCCTGCATCTAACATGCCTGAAAATGCCAGTGCTGTGACAGATGGCCCTGCTCCGTGTAAGTGACAATGCCCCCAGCAGGCCATTGATTCTGCTGGTGAAATTTAAATATCTGAACAATGACTGATGGTGCTAGGGAGAAATGTACCTTCAATGCTGTCAACACCCGCCCCCGCCAGGGTTCAGCATGTTTCAGTAGTCCTAGTAAAAATAGGTCGGTAAACAGCCTTATTTATGGCAAATGCTTGGGGTTCCTAAGTCACTGTGCCATGAATACTCATGGAACTGAGGTGCAGCTAGGGATGAAGTTTCGCAGAATATAGACGGAACCGAGTTGGCAGAGACCAAGACAGCTCATGGGAGGAGCTCAGAGGAAAATCAATGCTGTCTCTCTGTGAGAAAGTTTTGAAAGCTTTTCCCTTTAAGAAAAGTGAAAACTGTAGTTTAATTTTAAGGAACACGATCGTTACAAAAACCTGGACTCTTTCAAATTACAAAGTTTTGTTTATGAAAGAAAGACTTTGAGATTTCCCTTTAAGATAGAATGGGGAAAACTAGGATTATAGTAAGCCTTGCTGATCAGCAGTTAATAATAATGACTGTGTTTCTACATGCTTTTCCCTTACTCTGAAATAGGTTTTACTTTGCTTAAATTAGTAATTTGTAAATGTTAATGCATTATCAGTTTAATAATACATTTATTTATTTATATTTATTTATTTATTTTTGAGACGGAGTCTAGCTCTGTCGCCCAGGCTGAAGTGTGATGGCATAGTCTCAGCTCGCTGCAACCTTGGCTGCTGAGGTTCAAGCGATTCTCCTGCCTCAGCCTCCCGAGTAGCTGGGATTACAGCACCTGCCACCATGCCCAGCTAATTTCTTCTATTTTTAGTTGAGATGGGGTTTCACCATGTTGGCCAGGCTGGTCTTGAACTCCTGACCTTGTGATCCACCTGCTTCGGCCTCCCAAAGTGTTGGGATTACAGACGTGAGCCACCGCACCTGGCTAATAATACGTTTGTTAATTAAACTGCTTTAATAATAAGCACAGTGCCAAGGACTCTCAGGATAACTTCTGCAAACCAAAGCCTTCAGAAAAGGGTTGGAGTGACAGAATGAGTACATCATGGCTTGGGCACGAAGGTGCTTTGAGCATGAAGAGCCTGTATGGTGAAGTTAGCCACTACCAATATTAGTTCTGTTTTAAGTATATGCACAAAGTCAGAGTCTCATAGCTGAACTATTAAAAATAAAATCAACACCAAGATGTGCTTGAGAGTAACTCTTTTTATTATCACTTGAAGCACTTCCTTTTATCAATTACACATACTTTTGATTTTGTCTTGTGTAAAAGTTTACTATAAAAATGTTTCTCGTCACTATGTCGATACTGCTGAATTTAAAGGGTCTAGATAATAATTTCAGAAACAAGGTTTTGGCAGTCCCCCAGGCATTAACACCAGACTTGGAAACACCCATGTGCAAATGCAAAGCTCCAAAAGCGACTTTTGACCCTTTCCTTCTGTGTTGAGTGTTGTGTGGATGGCAGTGGGCACGGTGGGAAGACACATGGGCTCTGCAACATTCGGGTTAAAACCCTCCGTGGGATTAGACTGCCCCAGGCAGCCCCGTGTCTATTCTGGGCTCTAGCCTGCAGGCCTCCTGGGGCTGACAACAGCTGCCTTCGGCTCCCAGGGTGGGGTCCTTCATGGAGCAACTGAGCAGCTGCTGAGCTCCATCCTTCTCTTCCCCATCCTGGGAGAGCCTCTTCCCCTGCCCCTGTCCCTTCCATTCTCCTGACTACAGCTTCCTGCTTCCCCCTTCAGCATTGGATGCATCTGTCTCTACCAGAGCAGTAACAGCCCCTGCCTGGAATATTTTTATTATAATTTAAAAAACGGATATCTACTGTTTCTTGAGCTCTCTGAGGCTAAGTGCTTCAGATGAATTATCCCTCCAAATCTCCTCACGCGAACAATTCCAGATCAGTAAGTTATGACTTGATCTTAGTGTTACTGGACAGGGGTCCCGATCCAGGCCCCAAGAGAAGGTTCTTGGATCTCGGGCAAGAAATAATTCAGGGCGAGTCCATAGAGTAAAGTGAAAGCAAATTTATTAAGTAGAGGAATCAAAGGATGGCTGCTCCACAGACAGAGCAGCCCCAAAGCCTGCTGGTTGCCCATTTTTATGGTTATTTCTTGATGATATGCTAAACAAGGGATGGATTATTCATGCCTCCCCTTTTTGGACCATATAGGATAATTTCCTGATGTTGCCACGGCATTTGTAAACTGTCATGGCGCTGGTCGGAGTGTAGCAGTGAGGATGACCAGAGGTCACTCTTGTCGCCGTCTTGGTTTTGGTGGGTTTTGGCCAGCTTCTTTACTGCAACCTGTTTTATCAGCAAGGTTCTTTATGATCTGTATCTCGTGCCAACCTCCTATCTCATCCTGTGACTTAGAATGCTTAACCTCCTGTGCATGCAGCCCAGTGGCTCTCAGCCTCATTTTACCCAGCTCCTATTTAAGATGGAGTTGCTCTGGTTCAAATGCCTCTGACATTACGGTGATGCGGCTTCTTTTTCCACGTAGCTCTATACACGAGATAAGGAGAAATCTCCAGGACTATAGGAAAGACACGAAAGTCCAACCCTCTGGAGAAAAGGAACGGCTTGGCCAGGCTGAGCCCCACGTGGCCTGAAGTCTTGATGTCCCATTTGTGATATTACTCCAGAATGAATAAGCCAGATTCTGGGAAGTTTAATATGTGCTGAGCTACTGTGTTTTGATGTGAAAGTCTTGTTGAAATCATATGGCCAGACTGTACTGTTGGCAGGAATTGGGAATTTTTCCCAGAGGGAGTGGACATTCCCACCATCAAAGGTTCTGAGGGGGCCAGGCACGGTGGCTCACACCTGTAATCCCAACACTTTGGGAGGCCGAGGTGGGCGGATCACCTGAGGTCGGGAGTTGGAGACCAACCTGACCAACATGGAGAAACCCCTTCTCTACTAAAAATACAAAATGAGCCTGGTGGGGTGGCGCATGCCTGTAATCCCAGCTACTTGGAGGCTGAGGCAGGAGAATTGCTTGAAGTCGGGAGGCGGAGGTTGTGGTGAGTCGAGATCATGCCATTGCACTCCACCCTGGGCAACAAGCACGAAACTCTGTCTCAAAAAACAAAAATTCCTGAGGAGATCAATAATCCTAGGATGGGGAATGAGGCCTGGGGAAGTGGCCCTTGGCCTGGAAGAGGGCATGGAGAAGCTGCTGTTCCTCTGGGCCTGATGGGCGAGTAGGGACCCTATTGAATGGTCTGTGCCTTATAAATTCTGAAATCAGACCTGTCTAGAATTCAGTTTTAAGTAATTTCTGTATTGCAGTTCTTTTCTATGCTCCCCAAGAGTAGTAACTTCAATTTTCCTGGGGAATATTGGATTCCCCACTGGTCCCATGAGTTTTGGACAAGGCTGGCCCCATCCCGTGGCTTCATGGGTGTGCAAGTGACACAGAGTTGGCCGATGAGCATACTGTGCACCACTAGCCATAGTGCACAGTAGTTCCACAGCAGCCATAGTGCACATAGTTCATGGCTGAGCATGTGACCTATGTCTTGCTGGGACTTTTGGGAGAGTGATCCAATTAACTTTGGGAGGAATAAGCCTAGAGCTTCCGGGGGCCACCACTTGGAGAGTACAGTATATAAGCAAAACAGAGCCTAGAAAGAGAGCTTGAATCCTGAAGACACTCAGCCATGTCTTCAGACTGAAGACCTGAGCCTCTGAATCCAGCTATGTCCAAACTAAGAATATGCCTGTACTTTTTCAGCTTCGTGAACCAAAGAACACTCTCTCTTTGACTGAAGTCAGTTTTGATTGGAGTTCCTGTCATTTTCTTCTAAAGATATCTTATTAAATGTGTAAGCTACGTCTCATCTATCACTGTGGGAAGTTCAGAAAGGGTCTGTGCCCATGCTTGACTAAAGCGCATTGTGTGAGAACAGCAACAGCTTAAGAATCTGATGCAGACCCTACAGGAAGTAATCTGCAGAGGGGGAAGTGCTTCCCCCCTACTGTGTTAATTAAGTGTTCGAGGCTGGATACCACCAAAGGCTGCAAGCTTCCCACTGGACAGATGTGTGGAGCTTGTCATTTTATTTGTAGATCTTCAGAAATATCTGGGAAAGGCATCTAGTAAGAGGCTCTGGAAGTCATAATAATTTGGGCATCAAAAGCTAATGTTTATTCCCATCTTCATATCAGCATTATTTACAACAACCAAAAAGTAGAAGCAATGCGAATGTTCATACACAGATGAATAAATAAACAAGGGCTGGGCACAGTGGCTCACACCTATAATCCCAGCACTTAGGGAGGCTCAGGCGGGCAGATCACGAGGTCAAGAGATCGAGACCATCCTGGCCAACATGATGAAACCCTGTCTCTACTAAAAATACAAAAATTAGCTGGGTGTGGTGGCACGCGCCTGTAATTCCAGCTACTCAGGAGGCTGAGGCAGGAGAGTTGCTTGAATCCGGGAGGTGGAGTTTGCAGTGAGCCGAGATCACACCACTGCACTCCAGCCTGGTGACAGAGAGAGACTCCATCCCAAAAAACAAAAATAAACAAATAACATAAGTAAATAAACAAAGTATATTCTATCCATACAATGGAATATTATTCAGCTTTAAAAATGAAATTCTAACATATGTTACAACATGGATGAATTTTGAGGATGTTACGCTAAATGAAATAAGCCAACCACAAAAAAACCCACAGAATATTTTATGATTGTACTTACAAGAGGTACATAGAGTAGTCAATGTTCAGCAGTTGCCAGGAACTGGTGGAAGGGGGAAGTGAGGGATTATTGTTTAATAGGTACAGGGTTTCAGTTTTGCAAGATGAAAACTCTCTGAAGATGGATGGAGGTGATGTTTGCACAACAGTGTGGTTCTACTTAAAACGATTGCTCTGTACACATAACAGTGATTAAGATGGAAAATTTTGTGTGTGTCTATTTTACCACATTTCTTTTTTAAAGCGAATGTGATCTCATTCTCATTGCATTTCAGGCAACAAGCCCAGTCAACACTTGGATTACACAGGTGAGTGTTTTACACTGTACATAGGGAGGAATGGACAGAGTTGACTGGGGTGAGAAGGCTGAAAATGGCTTCTAGGTTTCTTTAAGGAGTTTCAGATTGGAGACAGGTCCTGAAGCAATAACAAATATTATAGGAACAGTCCATAAATGTAATATGGGCTACCTACAAGAGCTAGAAGCTCGTTCCTTTCTCTTTCTCTTTTCCTTTCCTTTCTTCCTCCTTCCTTCCTTCCTTCCTTTCTTTTTTCTCTTTCTTTCTTTCTTTTTCTTTCTTTCTTTCTCTCTCTCTCTCCCCCCCTCCCCCTCCCTTCCTTCTTTCCTTCCTTCCTCTCTTTCTCTTGCTCTCTTTCTCCCCGCCCTCCCTCCCTCCCTCCCTCCCTCCCTCCCTCCTTTCCTTCCTTCCTTCTTTCCTTCTTTTTCTTGCAGGGTCTCATTCTGTTGCCCAGGCTGGATTGCAGCGGTGCCATCATAGCTCACTGCTGCTTCAACCTCCTAGGCTCAAGCAGTCCTCCCACCTCAGCCTCCCAAATAGTTAGGGCCACTACACCTGGCTTTTTTTTTTTTTTTTTTTTGTAGATTCAGGGTCTCACTATTTTGCTCAGGCTGGTCTCAAACTCTTGGGCTCAAGTGATCATCCCACCTTGGCCTCCCAAAGTGCTGGAATTACAGACATAAGCCACTGCACCCAGCCCTAGAAGTCCTTTCTAAGAAAATTTAAAACGCTTAGAGGTGAGATCTGGCAATATTGGAGCTACAGTCTTAGTTTTTGTTTTTTATTTTTCCACTGTGAATCTGGATCACCTGTAGAATGATCGCGGTGGAGAAGCAGAGGAACTGGTGAGGCCTGTGTCATGCTAGGGTAGGTAAGAGTGCTTTGGGAGTAATGAGATTTTTTCTATTGGGAAAAATGTAGGGAAAGGTCTGGGGTTTTTGGTATCCCTTTCATTCTTTATTTCTTCCCATCCTTGCTCCAGGCAGCGTTTAGCTTCTGCATAAAAATTGCATTAAAAATAATTTTTAGTCTTTTATCCCAGCACTTTGGGAGGCCGAGGTGGGCAGATCACTTGAGATCAGGAGTTTGAGACCAGCCTGGCCAACATGGCAAAACCCTGTCTCTACTAAAAGTACAAAAATTAGCCAGGTGTGGTAGTGTGTGCCTGTAGTCCCAGCTCCTTGGGAGGCTGAGGCAGGAGAATCGCTTGAACCCAGGAGGTGAAGGTTGCAGTGAGCTGAGATCACGCCACTCCAGCCTGGGCGACAAAAGCAAGACTTTCAAGAAAAATGAAAGAAAAATAACAATTTTCAAATGCTTCCCTTTGAAGTACAGAGGACCAAAGTGAATTAGCCCTGCTGACCTTGAACACAAGAGGTAGGATGTCAGGACCCCACGTGAAGAGGTCTTCCTTACACAGTGAAAGGGGCACTTAGCAGCAGCCTGAGCCCCAGGGGCTTCAGCAATATGAACTTGGTACTCTGGAGAGAAGAAGAACGATAGAGAAGGAAAGAGGAAGGGACATAAAGCATCGGGGACTTCCGGGTGCCTATCCCAGGAAGGCAGGCTTTCCATATGCTCGAAGTATTCCTAGCAGGACCCATAACGATTGTATTTTGTGCCATTCTCCAATTAGGCTTGTGATTGTGTATGTTTCCTGTGTGACTGTATACTCTTTCAGGTGGTATGAGGCATCATGGCAGAATTACATGTATATATTTTATTCCTCTTCATTAAAACAGTGATTTATCGGGTGATGGGTACACCAAAATCTCACAGATCACCACCGAAGAACTTTATCATGTAACTAAACACCACCTGTTCCCCAGTAGTCTTTGGATAAAAGATTAAAAAAATAATTAAAAACATTTAAAAACCAAAATTCATCTCTAAAAAAATATATATTTTTAAAAAAACAGTGATTAAAAATGGTGGTCAGGCCAGGCATGGCGCCTCACGCCTGTAATCCCAGCACTTTGCAGGGGCTGAGGTGGGCAGGTCATGAGGTCAAGAGATCAAGACCATCCTAGCCAACATGGTGAAACCCCCTCTCTACTAAAAATACAAAAATTAGCCGGGTGTGGTGGTGAGCACCTGTAGTCCCAGCTACTCGGAAAGCTGAGGTAGGAGAATCACTTGAACCCGAGAGGCAGAGGTTGTAGTGAGCTGAGATCATGCCACTGCACTCTAGCCTGGTGACAGAGTGAGACTCCATCTCAAAAAAAAAAAAAAAAAAAAATTGGTGGTCAATGAGATGAAGAGAAAAAGCAAGGGGTGGAACAGGGACTGATGGAGGAGTTCATTTTCTACCGGTATACACCAGACTGCATTTCAGGAGGGTTACACAATCAGGTTTTATCCGCAAGATGAAGTGAAACCCAGGAACTTAAAAAAGTCCACATTTATTTTAACACATGGTTCATCTCGGGGAAAGGAATTGAGTTTCAAGAAATTGAAACTTACAGGATTGCTTAAACTCTTGTTGATGGAAATAGAGCTAGAAAAACTCCATTGGCCTGTCAAATCAATTACGATTGTTCAGTGGGTTTCATCCCAATAGTTTCTGTTGAGCATTTTGTTAGCCACCCTGAGGAGCGATGCCACGATGGTATAGAAATTTTTTGATTCTGAATTTTCAATCCATTAACCTGCTATAAGTCATTTCCTCAGGAAGATATTCTGTAAAACATAGAGAGATGATGTGCTGTTTAAAACTAAGTGTCAACTTGATTGGACTGAGGGATACAAAGTGTTAATCCTGGGTGTGTCTGTGAGGGTGTTGCCAGAGGAGATTAACATTTGAGTCAGTGGGCTCAGGAAGGCAGACCCACCCTTCATCTAGTGGCACAATCTAATCAGCTTCCAGTGAATGTAAAGCAGGCAGAAAAACGTGAGACTGACCTAGCCTTCCAGCCCATGTGTTTCTCCCGTGCTGGATGCTTCCTGCCCTCCAACATCAGACTCCAGGTTCTTCAGGTCTGGGACTTGGACTGGCTCTCTTTGCTCCTCAGCTTGCAGGTGGCCTATTGTGGGACCCTGTGATCGTGTAAGTCAATACTTAATAAACTCCCATATATATATATATATATATATATATATATATATATATATACACATATATATATATATATATATATCCTATTTGTTCTGTTTCTTTAAGAGAACCCTGACTAATATGGATGATGAAGAAATCATTCACATTTTAAGGTGTGTTTATTTGTTATCGTTTTATCTTATTTTAATTTATTTTTAGAGATGGGATCTCACTCTGTCGCCCATGCTGGAGTGCAGTGGCACAATCACAGCTCGCCGCAGCCTCTGAACTCCTGGGCTCCAGCACTCCTATCACCTCAGCTTCCTGGGTAGCGGGGACTACAGGCACACACCACCATACTTGGCTAAATTTTGGGCAGTTTGAATGGTTTTATTTAAACATAAATAAAATATGCACAAGAGCTGTCTATTCATTTTCTTTGCTGCGCAGACCCGCATTGGGTTTGGTGACTCAGGGCAGCTGGGCTGCTCTTTCCATACGGCTTTGCGGTTCTTGGAGGAAACACTGCGAGCGATCTCAGCGCAGCGAGATTTTTAGCATATCAGCAGCACCTCCAGCTCCTTGACATTGTGGACCAGGAACTCTCAGAAGCCACTGGGCAGCATGTGCTTTATTTTTTTGTTCCCGTCACCAGTGTTAGACATCAAGATCTGGCCCTTGAATCTTCTCTGAGCCCCGTTGTCAATGCTTCTGGGTTTCCGCCAGTTATATGTGGAGTCAATGTAGACTCCAAACTTCTCAACAAGGCCATGCCACTTGGAGAGGAAAACTATACACCACTGGACAAAGCTCTGCTTATGTCTAAGTTTGGCATATCAGTCTGACTGGTGCCGGATGAACTTCTGAGTCCCCCTTTTGACAATTTTGGGCTTCATGAGGGGTCTGAGGTCATCCATCATTTCAAGTCAGTGGCTCCCACCTCCGTAGGCAGCACCGAGGAAGAGAGACTGGCTAGTTTTTTAATTTTTATTTTTATAGAGATGGTGGTCTCATTATGTTGCCCAGGTTGGTCTTGAACTCCTGGCCTCAAGTGATTCTTCTCCTTCACTCTGTCCCTAACCTCACTCTATCCCTATCTCCTGACCTTGTGATCTGCCCACATTGGCCTCCCTCAGTGCTCGGATTACAGGTGTGAGCCACTGCGTTCAGTTTATGTGTGTTTATATAGGTGTGGTAATAATCTGTAATCTTGAATTCTTTGAGTAGTCTCTGATTTTTAGACAATCATTGCAACATTTAAGAAAGTTTGATCTAAATTTACTAATATGGTTTATAAAAATCACTTAAATGAGTGCGGAGGTTTTACCTTCTGTAGCAGATGCTGTCATTGCTTTTGGATTCTTTTACCAATTTCAGGCTTTCTAGTTTCAGTGATTTTCTCTCTGACACCCAGCAAGTACCTGCATTTAGAGGGCAGTTACTTTTGAGTGGGTCCCAGAGCAAGAGAGGGTTTAGCAGTAGGTCCAAGCTGTGGAACAAATGACCCTGCTACTGGGGCCATATGGCTCAGCAGATCCCACGGTGCTGGAGGAATCCATGCCTGATAAAGACGCTGTCTCTTGCAAATCCAATTAAGAACATGTCAGTGTAGGCCGGGTGCTGTGGCTCGCGCCTAAAATGCCAGTACTTTAGGAGGTCAAGGTGGGCGGATCATGAGATCAGAAGATCAAGACTATCCTGGCCAACATGACAAAACCACATCTCTACAAAAATACAAAAAAAAAAAAAAAAAATCCCAGCTGCTTGGGAGGCTGAGGCAGGGGAATCGCTTGAACTCGGGAGGCAGATATTTCAGTGAGCCAAGATCGTGCCACTTCACTCCAGCCTGGGGACAGACTGAGACTCAAAAAAAAGAAAAAAGAGCATGTGTAGACTCCAAAATTCTGAATTAGGCCATGCCACGTAAAGAGGAAAACTATACACCATTGGAAAAACTCTTTTCATGCTGTTGAGCACTGGGACAGCTGAGCTCTGTGTCCCCATCCAGATCTCGCCTTGAATTGTGATAATCCCCGCATGTCATGGGAGGAAACTGGTGGGAGGTAATCGGATCGTAGGAGTGGGTTTTTCCCCATGCTGTTTCGTGGTAATGAATAAGCCTCATGAGATCTGATGGTTCCCCTGCACAAAGTCTCTTGCCTGCCTCATGTAAGATGTCCCTTTGCTCTTCCTTAGTCTTCTACCATGATCATGAGTCCTCCCCAGCCATGTGGAACTGAGTCCATTAAACCTCTTTTTTCTTTTTTCTTTTTTTTTAAATAAATTACCCAGTCTCAGGTATGTCTTTATTATCAGCATGAAAACGAAGGAATACAGACACAGAGCATATTCGCCTATGGATATCAACCGACGTGACCAGAGTGCCTGTCACGAGCTGGCCGTGTGCCATCAGGCCTACCGAGTCCTAAAGTAGGCACAGCAGCAATCTAGGATAACATGAAAGTGGTACATCCGGGATGGAGCCTGAGCATGTCTGGGGCACAAGTAAGTTACACAAAGAGGTGCTTCAGACCCCGTCACTTGGTGCTCTTGCGTCCATTCTTTTTCTAGGCTTCTGTCAATGGCCCTGTGGGGTGCTCCCTGTGACTGGCTGATGGAGGACAATCTGGGCCTGGCGTGTGGAAGGCTGGACTCTTACTCAGGACAGCCTGACTCAGAAATGGCCCTGATGTTTGTGGTGAGCGCCAACCCTTTCCACAGAGCTTCTGCTTCGCGTGGAGAAAAGTGCCCAGGTAAGGCTGCGTTTGGCCTCCTGAGCAGTGGCTAAGGCTTGCCTGGTTTGTCAGGACCCTGGAAGAAGTGATTGTAAAGGAGTCAGGGAGAGAGGCCTGCGGGCGGAGCTGGGGGAGTCACCCAGTGTGTGAGACTTTTGGTATCATCATCGAGGCCCAGGCGGGAACATCCACTCCAGAGGAGGCACTGAACAGGCAGGTGGACAGCACCACTCACCTCCATGTCAGCCGGCCGCCGTCCTTGGCCAGCCCGGTGTTCACACCATAGGCTGACTGGGGAATACTTGGTGGGAGAGGCAGAGGCTGTGAATGTGTCTGGCAGAACTGAATCACCAAGGCTCATTTAACTCCTGCTCCCCTGTCAGCAGCAGACTCTAATATTGGACTCCATGACATGGCACAACCGCTTTATTTTATTTATTTCTTTAATTTTTTGAGATGGAGTCTTCCTTTGTCTACCAGGCTAGAGTGCAGTGGCTCAATCTCAGTTCACTGCAACTTTCTCCTCCCGGGTTCAAGCAATTCTCCTGCCTCAGTCTCCTGAGTAGCTGGGATTACAGGTGACCACCACCACACTGGGTAATTTTTGTATTTTAGGTAGAGACTGGATTTCACCATGTTGGCCAGGCTGGTCTCAGATTCCTGACCTAAGGTGATCCACCGGCCTCAGCCTCCCAAAGTGCTGGGATTACAGGTGTGAGCCACCACGCTGGCCTACATGGTACAATCTCTTGAGACTGCTTAGGCACTTGGCGGCAAGTTGATTATATTAGAGACTTTCCACCCTAGAAACATGTGGCAGTGATTTTTTTGTGACAGGAATTGGTATAGCGTCCAGATATGGGTTTGAATTTTCTGCCACTACTATCTTTTTTATTTTTTAATTATTTATTTATTTATTTTTGAGGCAGAGTCTTTCTCTGTCACCCAGGCTGGAGTGCAGGGGCACAATCTCAGCTCACTGCAACCTCTGCCTCCCAGGTTCAAGTGATTCTCCTGCCTCAGCCTCCTGAGTAGCTGGGACTACAGGCGTGCACCACCACGCTCAACTAATTTTTGTATTTTTAGTAGAGAGGGGGTTTCACCATGTTGGTCAGACTGGCCTCGAACTCCTGACCTCATGATCCACCCGCCTCAGCCTCCCAAAGTGCTGGGATTACAGGCGTGAGCCACCATGCCTGGCCTCTGCCACTACTATCTAAGGGCAGACAAAATGCCCAATTTATTGATAGGAGATCTTGCAAAACGTTGCCTTGCATCAAGGGACTCACTTTATAGCTAAGTAGGTCCAACAAGGACACGTGACCAAAGGATCCCCTGGCTACACCCCTCTCATGTCACAAGTCTTCTCAGACTGCCCTTCTCCCACCGCCCAGTCTTTGTCCGCCCACACTCCTGACCACCCGCCACGTCCATGTATATTCATGCACTGTTCTTGCGGCACATCTCTCTTCATACCAAAAGAAAGTTCTGCATGCTGGAAGGCTTTCCCCTCCGCGCCCCTTCTCAAGCTCACTTTTGAGTTGGTTCTAGCACAGTAGCAGTCCACTTTCAGCTAAACCATCCTTGCGCCAAGTCCAGCTCCTGACCTGGAAGAATATTGGAGTGTCCTTTCAAAAGCATATCTTAGGGGCCGGTTAGCTCAGTTGGTTAGAGTGTGGTGCTAATAAAAGCTATCTTTTTTTTTTTTTTTTTTCCTGAGACAGGTCTTCCTCTGTTGTCTAGGCCTGAGTGCAGTGGTGTGGCCATAGCTCACTGCGATTGTGAACTGGGCTCAAGTGATCCTCCTGCCTCAGCCTCCTGAGAAGCTCAGACTATAGGTGCCTGCCACTGCGCCTGATGAATTTTTAATTTTTATTTTTTTAAAGTAGAGGCCAGACACTGGCTCATGCCTGTAATCCCAGCACTTTGGGAGGCTGAGGCGGGTGGATCGCCTGAAGTTAAGAGTTTGAGACCAGCCTGATCAACATGGTGAAACCCTGTCTCTACTAAGAATACAAAAATTAGCGAGGTGTGGTGGTGGGCACCTGTAACCCCAGCTACTTGGGAGGCTGAGGCAGGAGAATCGCTTGAACCCGGGAGGCAGAGGTTGCAGTGAGCCAAGGTCATGCCATTGCACTCCAGCCTGGGTGACAAGAGTGAAACTCCGTCTCCAAAAGAAAAGATACAAATAAAGTGGAGACAAGGTCTTGCTGTGTTTCTCAGGCTGATGAAAACACATCTGAGCCCCCAGCTTGAGAAGAGACCTGTGGGGTTGGCTTACTGTCTTTCAGGCAACAGTCCATACCTTGGAATCAACCATCATCATATGTGCTCTGCCCACAAGGGGTAACACACAGGTCTGGGAACCAAGGGGCAGAAGTAGGAGTATGTCTTTCTCGCCATCACCTTCAGAGACCCACTTGGCAGATGTAGGCTTCCTATACTTGTAATTCACGTCTGCTGGGTTGTTGAAGGTTTGCAGGAAGGACATTTCAATAGGAAATACAATGCAATTTCCATCGTACCTAAAGCTGTGGGTGCCAGCTAGTCGGGTCATTTGATCTCCTCCTGGCAGTGGACAGCAGGCGATGAGGGAGTCAGTACGCTGTCAGGTGACAGGTTGTCACGAGGAGACAGGCTTACTGCTACGTGATGGGGGCAGAGAAGCACATGTTTAGAACCCACCATGGTATCTTGGCTCGGCATGGTGGCTCACGCCTGTAATCCTGGCACTTTGGGAAGTTCAGGTGGGTGGATCACCTGAGGTCAGGAGTTTGAAACTAGCCTGGTTAACATGGTGAAATCCCATCTCTACTAAAAATACCAAAAATTAGCCAGGCATGGTGGTGGGCGCCTGTGGTCCCAGCTACTTGGAAGGCTGAGGCAGGAGAATCTCTTGAATGGAGAATCTCTTGAGGCAGAGGTTGCAGTGAGCCAAAATTGTGCTACTGCACTCCAGCCTGGGTGACAAGAGCAAGACTCCATCTCGAAAACCAAAACAAAACAGCAAACCAAAAATAGAACCCACCAGGGCCCCTCTTAGTTCTCTGCATTTATAACTGAATAGACACAGCAACTACAGTGTGACAAGGGGGTGACAGCTACGGGTGCAGGCTCCTCAGATATGACCCATCAGACAAATACTTGCCTAGGATGAGGGGAATTTGGAATGGAGAGGAGAGGAGAAAGATGAAAATCAATTACAATCTGAGGGCCAACCAGTAGGAACTTGTTCCACTCATCTTTCTCTTCAAAGCCTTTTCTTCTAGAAATTGTGCCCAGCCACTGTCACAGAGGATTACCTTGAGAGACACAAATGGATCTGGCTGGTACAACGGGTGGGCAGTGTTCTACCCACGTCCTCTGTGACCTTGCACCATTTTGGGGCACACTAGTTACTGAAGGTTTTCTCTGCCACCAGTAGGGACCCATATCTCTTTGTCAGAGGGCTGCCCTCCAGCGGCCAGAGCTGGAAATGCCTGAGAATTTATTAGTGAATTCCCTGGGGCCACCCTTGGCCTGTGGCTACTGGGGTATTAATTCTCTGCTCTTTAGCTGCTGATTAGGACAGTTCTCAAGTGTGACCCATGTTGTCTCCAGAGCTTTCTCTGGGATTGAGTTGAAGATACTCTATATGCGACTTTGACATTGCACCATTACTTGGCCTCCTCGACTTCCTATCCCTAATTCTTCTTTCCTCTACCGTTTTTTCCTAACGTATTACTTTTACATGAATTATTATTATTATTATTTTGAGACAGAGTCTGGGTCTGTTGCCCAGGCTGGAGTGCGGTGGTGCAATCTCAGCTCACTGCAATCTCTGCCTCCCGGGTTCAAGCGATTCTCTTGCCTCAGTATCCCAAGTAGCTGGGATTATGTCATGCCTCGCTAATTTTGGTATTTTTAGTGGAGACGGGGTTTCACCACGTTGACCAGACTAGTCTTGAACTCCTGACCTCATCTGAAAGTGCTGGGATTATAGGCATGAGCCACCACGCTCGGCCCCCTTTTACATGAATTCTTGTGTGGAGGTGGGCTACGGTTGAACTTAATCTAAGACATTTTCTTAGGTATTTGAAGTGAGAGAACCAGATGTGTTAATTTTGTAATCAGAGTTTAAATGTCTAAGGGAATTTAATTTTCTAAGTCATGTTAAACATTTGAAGATGATTTGGTCAGGTAAGAGTTCATTGAAATATTAACAAAGAGACAAATAAAAGTGGCTGTTCTTTTTCATATAAAATTTGTTAGATTTATAAATAAAATAGCAAGTATTAGCAATAGAGCTTAAAGTTTTAAATAAATTAGGTTTCTAATTCATAGCTAATATAGTTGATTTGAAGAAAACAGATACTTTTAGAAATTGCTTTTCAGTTTGGAGAGTCCTTTTTGAGCAGCAGAAACTCATTATACTTTGAAGAAAGTAAATATTGAATGAATAAATTCCAGGCTTAACTTTATGCTTATAAATATCTGTCGGTATATTTTTCATTGTAAGTGTGAGTTATCAAAGATATCCAGCAAGGTATAGAAAGTACTCAAGTCAATATCAAAATGTCAAGCCCAAACTAAGAATTAAAAGCACTCAAGCCAAAATTGACAAATGGGATCTAATTAAACTAGAGAGCTTCCGCACAACAAAAGAAACTAGCATCAGAGTTAACAGGCAACCTACAGGATGGGAGAAAATTTTTGCAATCTTCCCATCTGAGAAAGGTCTAATATCTAGAATCTGTAAGGAACTTAAACATATTTACAAGAAAAAACAACCCCATCAAAAAGTGAGCAAAGAATATGGACACTTCTCAAAAGAAGACATTTACACGGCCAACAAATATGTGAAAAAAAGCTTAACATCACTGATCATGAGAGAAATGCAAAGCAAAACCACAGTGAGATACCACCTCACACCAGTCAGAATGGCGATTATTAAAAAGTCAGGAAACAATGGATGCTGGGGAAGCTGTGGAGAAATAGGAATGCTTTTACACTGTTGGTGGGAAAGTTAATTAGTTCAACCATTATGGAAGACGGTATAGCAGTTCCTCAAGTATCTAGAACCAGAAATACGATTTGACTCAGCAATCCCATTACTGAGTATATACCCAAAGGAATATAAATCATTCTGCTATAAAGACACATGCACACATGTTTCTTGCAGCACTATTTACAATAGCAAAGACATGGAACCAACCCAAATGCCCATCAACGTTGGACTGGGTAAGGAAAATGTGGTACATATACACCATGGAATACTATGCAGCCATAAAAAGGAATGAAATCATGTCCTTTGCAGGGACATGGATGAAGCTGGAAGCCACCATCCTCAGCAAACTAACATAGGAACAGAAAACCAAATACCTCATGTTCTCGCTCAGAAGTTGGAGTTGAACGTTGAGAACACATAGACACAGAGAGGGCAATAACACAACCAGGGCCTGTTGGGGGTGGGGGTGAGGAGAAGGAACTTAGAGGATGGGTCAGTAGGTGCAGCAAACCACCAGGGCACACCCGTATCCATGTAACAAACCTGCACGTTCTGTACATTTATCTCATTTTTTTAGAAGACATAAAAAAAATTTGAAGCACTCATAAATTATCCCAGGTACTCATTTACCAAACTAGACAACTAATTACAGTTATGCTCATCAATGCATATAAAATAAGTAGTTCAACATAAAAATGAATCTATAAAAAGGCACATCAATAATCATAAATGCAAGATATCATTACACCCCATTCTGGTAATCATCTGAGATAACTACAATTTTAAAATCTGAAATTTCACCTTGAAAGGTGAGATAAATACATAGTTGAATATGTTTTCAGGTATATCTGTTTCTAAGTGCAATGTTCAGTCTTACTGAAGAAAATGAAGGCAGAATTCAGAAAATGAAATAAAGCAGTATTCATTTTATTACGATAACAGGCAATGAAAATTTTATTGGCATATTCTCACTGTGTGAAACTTAGTAAAAGACTTCATGCTTTAAGAAACATTTCTGTTGTTGATAACAATTTAGGGCTTGAATGCTTATCTTTGGTAAATTACTTTTACTGTCTGATTATGATGACAGCTCTCTCAGCTTAAAGCAGAATTCCTCTCTATTTACTTAGGTCTTTGATTTTATAACAAAGTGGGAGCTGAATATGAATATTCTTACATGCACTCCTTTCTCTGGGGAAGCAAAGGAGAATGAATCGTAGGAGAGAAACGTGGAAGTAGAAATATTACTCTGTCTAAATCATTTGGTGTTATGCTAATCTGTACTTTAAAAACCTAAAAACAAAAAGTAAACATTCAAGTTTGTTCCTCAGTACATGAATTTTGAAGCAAAATTTATAGTTTTTTTTTTTCCCTCAGAGAACCATGCATGTTGTATCTGTTAATTTTTTTAATGTAGTTATTCAGAAATATTGGAAAAATAGACCAGGTAAACAAGTATAGGTAATCCTAAATTATAATTTATGTAATCATAATGTAATTATAAATACTAAACTAGATTAGAAATATTTCAGAAACAGCTTTTGTCTTTCAGTTCAAAAATATTTCTATGAGCACGTATTAATGGAATATGTCATAACTGAATAAGTCCTATTTTAAGGAAGTTCATTTTATGTACTTCCTATAGGGAGACATAAAAGAGAAAATGAGAATGAATGAATGGGCTGGAATGAAAAGAGAGCCACGCTCTAAGTGTGAAAAAATATTTTTCCACCAAGAGAAGCAAAACCCAGATATTTTATGAAAGAATTAAATGAACCCAAGAGAAGTTTCCAAATTTGTTTAGTAGGTCTTGCTAAAATAAAAAAAGAAATGAAGAGGCTTCCTTGTCTGGTGTAAATACCCAGGGTTCATCCTCTCCTGCAAAGAGTAACAACAGGCGCCTGTAGTTCCAGCACTTTGGGAGGCCAAGGCGGGCAGATCACGAGGTCAAGAGATCGAGACCACCCTGGCCAACGTGGTGAAAACCCGTCTCTACCAAAAATACAAAAATTAGCTGGCTGTGGTGGCGCGCACCTGTAGTCCCAGCTACTCGGGAGGCTGAGGCAGGAGAATTGCTTGAACCCCGGAGGTGGAGGTTGCAGTGAGCCGAAATTGTGCCACTGCACTCCAGCCTGGCACCTGGCGCCTGGCACCAGAGCGAGACTGTCTCAAAAAAAAAAAAAAAAAAAAAAGAGTAACAACAGGGACACGTGGGTGGGTGAAGGAGCGGAAAGTTTAATAGGCAGAAGAAAGGAGAGAGGAGGGCAGCACTCTGCTTTGAGAGAGGCATCTGAAAGGGAAAAACGGGCCTGCAGTGGACGCAGCAGGTTTTACAGGCAGGCTTGAGCAGGCGGTGTCTGATTTACATAGGACCCCCAGATTGGTTGGACCAGGTGTGACGTTTACATAGTGGCAGGGAAGGCTGGTTTTCCCACCCTAATCGTATTTTGCAAATGAGTTTTACACTTGGAAAGAGAAGATGGAGCCGCCGTCTTGAACATGCCAAGTCCCAGGTAGCGTTTTTCATTGAACGGCTGCTGGTATTCACCTGTGCAAGCTTTCAGCTTGCTTGCAGCTCCGTTTTACAGGCTGTTCTTTGTCAGAAAAGGAAATGATTTGGGGGCCGTTAGTTATTAAAAGGAAATCCTTAGCAAGGACTCCAGTACCCTCAGTATCTACCTAAGTAATTTCTTCCTAACTCCTGTATCAGAAATACTATGAATATACGATGAATTCACTTTCAGAATTTTATTTTTTTTGAAACAGCCTTGCTCTGTTGCCCAGGCTGAAGTGCGGCCATGTGATTTCAGCTCACTGCAACCTCCACTTTCTGGGTTCACGTGATTCTCCTGCCTCTGCCTCCAGAGTAGCTGGGACTACAGGCCTGTGCTACCATGCCTGGCTAATTTTTGTATTTTTAGTAGAGACGGGGTTTTGCCATGTTGACCAGGCTGGTCTTGAACCCCTGGCCTCAAGCAATCCACCCACCTCAGCCTCCCAAAGTGCTGGGATTACAAGCATGAGCCACCGCACCTGGCCTCAGAAATGTTTTTCTGATCTTTTGCAGTGCAGGGGATGGTAGTTAAACTGGTTATGCCCTCCATATAGTGACTTACCTAGCTGGTGTAGACACTTATAAGCAATGAAGATGTCTTTCTAGCTGTTTTGAGTTTCTTTTTATCTTTTAATTAACTTCACTTAGCAGTAATAAAGGCATTCTTCTAAGTTATATTTTAGAAGTCTTATAGTTTTTCTCTTCATCTTTAGGTCTTTACTTCCCTTTGAATTGATTTTGGCATGCAGTCTATTTTTGTATAGGGGTCCAGTTGCCCCAGGATTATCTATTGACAAATTCTTTCTTTCCTGTCTGCTGTTCCACCTCTGTCCCTGGCTGAAACCAACTTTGTAAAATTATGACTGAGACAGTGAAAAAGATCTAACCTGACCAACTCCATCTTGGTTCTACCCTTTAGGTTGCCCTTGTTCCTTCCTGGACAGAGGCTGAACTAACTTTCGGAGGAACTTAGTTTATAGTTTAAAACGAAGATGACAACAGCCCGTTTTGAAAGCAGATCTCCTTCTTGCCTGGGGACTAGACTACGTTGTAGGACTAACAAATTAACCACAAGATTAGAAATTAAGGTTTAGAAGTCACACAGCTGGAAGCTACAAGATTCTGACCTTCCCGAGATTGCTCGTCAGATCAGTGCTTGAGATATTTTGCAGAACCTACACTTGATAGACCAGCTGGCACTACCCAGATCAATAAAATGGCCCATCTGATTTTGTGACCCCCCCACCCAGGAACTGACTCTTCGCAAGAGGACAGATTCAACTTCCCATGTTTTCATCTCCTACCTAACCAATTAGCATTCCTGGCTCACTGGCTTTGGACTTTCTCCCACCTACCAAGTTGTCCTTAAGAACTCTGCTACCTGAATGCTCAGGGAGACTGATTTGACTAATAAGAAAACTCTGGTCTCCTACACAGCTGGCTCTGAGTGAATTACTCTTTCTCTACTGCAATTCCCGTCTTCCTAAATCAGCTCTGTCTAGGCAGTGGGCAAGGTGAACCCATTGGGTGGTTACCTTATCAAGTCTCTGTAAGTATGGGGGTCTGTTTCTGCCTTCTGATCTGTTTTATTAGTGTGTTTGTCTCTGAGCCAATGCCACACTGGCTTAATTCTCAAAGGTTTGTAGTATGTTTGGATATCTGATAAAAGCAAATCTTTTCATTTTTTTTTTTTTTTTTTTTTTTTACAACTTCAGGAGTGGATTGGCTATTCCTGGACATTTGCATTTACACGCACATTTTCAAATCAGTTTGTCAGTTTTTACAAAAACAAAAAGCTGCTGTGATTTTGTTTAGCATGACATCAACTCAATCAATCAATTTAGTGACTAAACTGGAATATTGAGTCTTAAAAATTCTTGAACACAGTGTATCTCTGCATTTTAAAAATTCTTTTTCAATGTCTCTTAAAATAAACTTAATTTCCTTTGTAGAGGTCTTATACATCTTTGTATCTGGAAATGTCAGTTTTTGATGTTACTGTAAGTGATGTCTCTAAAATTTAATTTTCTGATTATTTGCTACTTATAGACTACAATTCATTTTGGTATGTTGATTTTGTGTCCAGCTAAATAGATAAATTCTCTTATTAATTTCAATACTTTATCAG
Organism: Saimiri boliviensis; assembly: GCF_048565385.1. Classification (NCBI taxonomy): domain Eukaryota; kingdom Metazoa; phylum Chordata; class Mammalia; order Primates; family Cebidae; genus Saimiri; species Saimiri boliviensis. The sequence goes on from NC_133458.1 coordinate 9,820,338, forward strand.
TGAGTAAATTTGGACTTAAGTACATAGTTTTAGTGTACATCTTCTGAAGGTTTTCTCTTTCTTTTCCATTTCTTTTTCTTGCTTTATTAGGTTAGCTAGAATGTCCAGTATAGAGTTGATCAGAAGAGTTGATAACAAGCAGCCTTGTTGTGTGCTGATCCCAAAGGCTGTCATTGTTTCAACTGTAAGCATGATATTTACTGTAATTTTTAATAGATGTTCTTATCACATTAAAGTTTCCTCTATTCCTAATTTGCTATAAATTGTAAACATAGAGATTAATTTTGATTCAGCACGGTGGCTCTTGCCTTAATTCCAGCACTTTAGGAGGCTGAGGTAGGTGGATCACGAGGCCAGGAGTTGGAGACCAGCCTGGCTGACATGGTGAAACCCCATCTTTACTAAAAATAAAAAAATTAGCCAGGCTTGGTGGTGCACACCTGTAATCCCAGCTATTTAAGAGGCTGAGGTGGGAGAATCACTTGAACCTGGGAGGTGAAGGTTGCAGTGAGCCGAGATTGCGCCACTGCACTCCATCCTGGGCAACAGAGTGAGAGTGTCTCAAAAAAGAAAAGAAAAAAGAGAGGTATATTAATTTTGATTTTGATCAAAGCTGTTTTTATGTGTTTACTGATATTTTTCCTCTTTAATCTGTTATTGTTTACATGAAATAATTTTGCAATGTTAAATCAACTTCAATTCCTGGGATAAACCCAGTTTGATTTTTATATGCTTAGACATTGTTAATGTTTTTTCATTTTATTTTGAGACAGAGTTTTGTTCTGTTGCCCAAGCTGGAGTGCAGTGGCATGATCACAGCTCACTGCAACCTATACATCTGGGGCTCAGTTGATCTTCCCACCTCAGGCTCTCGAGTAGCTGGGACCACAGGCATGAACCACTGTGCCTGGGCATATTTGCATGTTTTTAATATATTAATAAATTCAGTCTTAATTTTGTTTTTTCAGGATTTTTCTATCTATGTTCAAACTTTCCTTTTTTGCACTATGTTCACTGAATTTCATGTCCAGTTTATGTTAGTGTCATAAAAAATTAAGGAGTTGGGGATTGTGCCCCCTCTTCCATTTATAAATCTCTAGAAGAGTTTGTGTAACACCACAAATATTCTTTCTTAACAATTTGTTGGAACTCAAGATTGCCATGAGTTGGGTGTCTGGCTAATTTTTGCATTTTTAGTACAGATGGGGTTTTGCCATGTTGGCCAGCCTAGTCTCGAACTTCGGACCTCAAGTGATCCACCCACTTTGGCCTCCCAAAGTGCTTAGATTACAGGCCTGAGCAACCATGCCCAGCCTTGGGAATTTCATTAGACATTATTATTACCAATTTACATAGTATTATTTAATCACTATTCATGGACAATCAGTTACAGATGACCTCTTTCTTTGTTCTTTATTTCTTCATACCCTTCAGACCATCTGAGGTGCTTCTTGGTGTCACTGTGGTCAGTCACTGGGGAGAACGAGTATGTGCCTTTCTGCGCCTCTGTGATGGATCCATCACTGACGATTGAGCTTCATTTCTCATTGGCTCAAGGTAAGAAGGTTCTAAAGGTCAGACAAGAGTTCGCAAATTCATTGGTCTGAATGAGGTGATTTCTGAGAGATGCTTTCATTTTGGAGAACAGTATACACATTCGACTTGTATTTTCAGTGTAGAAAAAATGTCTACCATGGTTTTTGTCACTCTTGTTAAACAGAGAAAGGGTAGAATGCAGTTATGCTTATAGGTTCTCAGTTATGCCTGAAAGAAAAACTGAAGTAAAACTTATTGTTCAGAAATGATCAGGAAATCTTCCCGCTACCGGCTGGGATCAGAATGTGAAACAACCAAAACCGAAGAGCAGCTGGAGACCACTTGTAGTGATTAGCACAAGGTAAGCTGCAAGAAACTTTGAATTAGGTCGGTATAGACAATAGGGCCTTATTCAAGTCCTTGTCTTGGGAAGGTCAGAAACACGGTGAGTAATCGTAAACGGGGTTACCTGTGTCTCACCAAGCACCAAACCCCAGGTGTTGTAAGGCTACAAAGCTATCTCATTGTCTTCCCGTATCATCTAACCCTGAGATCCTCCGTGACATTTTAAATTGGTTATTTTAGAGCAAAACAAAAACATAGTTTTGTGTTTGTAGAGAACATAAGAAGCTGAAAATATGAATGGATTCAAAGTGAATGTCCAAAAAATGTGTCTGCTACCTTCACAATTTGTTGCTAAGGGAATGTTTCATAGTGTATCAGAACTGGATGAACCCAAAGAAATAATAATGTGAAGCCATGTGATATTTGGGAACTCCTTATACTAAAAATTATTGTTTATTATATTTACATTATATTGTTTGTTTATCTGCAATTCAAATTTACCAGAGCAGCTGGCATTTTTATTTGCTAGACCTGGCAGCCCTATTGAAAAACCTGCTTCCCAGGCTTCAACAATATCTCACTATGTCGAAAGAGTGGGGTTAAAGTTGAATTGTCTGCTATTTTAGAAGGTCTAAACATATTCAGATGACAATTTTTTTTTTTAAAGCTAATTTGGTGTTCAAAACTTAGAAATAAAGCTCAAGGGGGAAGATGTGTCCCTCCAATGTCATTTGGAGCATTGTTGAACAGGTCTATCTAAAGATTATTTAAATATTTAGGGAAATGTTCTTGTTTGACTTTTGATCTATTAATGATTAAAGGGCCCAAGTCTGTGAAATTACATATTATCTTGAGGTATTTGTCTGGAAGTGATGCAAATAAATTCTGTCTGGTAGAAAAAACCTGAAAGGTTATTATTACTGCTTTAATGTGTTGCAGGACATTAACCTGTTTTGTATAACCTAGAGCTCTTATGTTAACATATTTTCATTTTTTAAAAAATAAAATCTTTAAAACTTTAGAACAGTTTTTTTTTTTTTTTGGTAAATCTAGAACAGTTTTGTGATGTACTATCTTCAAAGTGTATGTAGAAAAAAATATACTACATGTAATTTGTGAAGATAGTACATGACAGAGCAGGAATATTGCTATCTTGGACAAGCACTGTCATTTTATGTTCACCTTGATCAAAAACTGCCTAAAACCAAAGCCTAATGGCTAAGGTCAGCATGACTATCAAATGATATCTCTGACCAGAAACATTCCAAATCCTTCCCTGACCTGTCGGCCCTGAGATAACCTCCCCCACCAGCCAGAAAGATGTCAGCTCAAAAGATAACCTCCCCTCCACCCAGAGACATTCCAACCCTGCTATAAACTTCTTCCCCACACAGACACATTCTAAGCTTGTGATAAACCCCCTTACCCTAAAACCAATATATACTCTCAGTAAGAGAGAGTGCTCCTGACTGAAATCAGCCAGAAGCCCCTCTCAGGTTTGTTCCCCCCAAATAAACCTGTCTTTGACTGTAAAGCCACATTTCATGTTTCTTTCTTCTTTCTTTAACTCTTACAGTACGGAGGGTTGCTACTTACCTCATATCCACTTTTTCCTATTATTAGGCTTATGTTAATATGGCGCATTTGTCACAATTGATGGACATCAATCAATTATTATTAACTAAAGCCTCTACTTTATTCAGATTTCCTAATGCCCCTTTTTCTGTTCCAAGATCTCATCCAAGTTACTGCGTTATAAATGATAGTCACTGGGGGGTGTGGTGGCTCACACTTGTAATCCTAGCCCTTTGGGAGGCCAAGATGGGTAGATCACCTGAGGTCAAGTGGATCAGCCTGGCCAGCATGGCAAACCCTGTCTTTACTAAAAATACAAAAAATTAGCCAGGCATGGTGATGCATGCCTGTAATCCCCACTACTTGGTCAGCTGAGGCAGGAGAATTGCTTCAACCTGGAAGGCAGAGGTGGAACTGAGCTGAGGTAGCGCCACTGCACTCTAGCCTGGGTGACAGAGTGAGACTGTCTCAAAAAAAAAAAAAAAAAAAAAAAAGTAGTCACTAACATTCTTTTCTCAAATACCTGTCAATACCCATTTCCTCAAATGTTCCTTAAGCCAGCTTGCCATCTTGCTGCTATCTTGCTTTTCTACTCTTATTAATGAGTAGAAAAAAAATTTGACATGCATTTATTCCCTACCTTGTGCAAAAATTACATTTTTAACCCCTTGAAAAGTTAACTTTGGTGCCTTCTTATAAAAAAGGGAGGTATGAAGCCTATGGTTGTGCATTGTGACTCTATTGTGACTTTCCCAGCATAATCCAGGCTGCAGGAGAAAGACAGTGTTGTGGAGCAAAATCCAGTTTCTCTTTCTTGCAGAAACATGCAGCTGACCAGGTTGTAGTCAAGAACTAAGCTCACGTAACTGAGTAAGAATGTCTGATTGTCAAAAGTCAATAACAATGGATAATTTAAGTCTTCTTAATGTCTTCACATATTTTCTAGATGTATACAAAAACATTCTATTTATGACAAAAATGCTTAATTAAAAATATCTCAAAAACCTCTAGGAACTGTTTTTAAGGCTCAGATTTTTAAATTATGAAGTACCAGCAATTAGGAGGAAAAATTAAAGGTTTATTTTAAAACTGTAGGGGAAACCAGAGTGATAATAATCTATGATTAATCTGTGATTAATAATGGTTGAAAATTTGCTAGATGGTACCCGAATGTATTTTGGCATTTGTATCTTTAATGTTTTCTGTAAAGGAACTGTTGTTTATTATTGGTAAAGCAAAATTTGTTTCTGTTAATTTTGGACTGCTAATTTTTTTCTAAAAAGTATAAATGAATGCCATTATGGCCTCTCCTATACTGGTATCCACTTCTGAGAAAGCTTAACAATTTACATCATGAAGTCCCTAGGAAGAGAGTATTGTTCAGTTGTTGGCAACCATCAGCATTTCATAAATAACTGCATAACTGAAATCGCCTTTGCAAAATTATGATGGAGACAGTCAGAGAGATCTAACTTAATCAACTTCTTCTTACTTCTAACCTCTAACCTGTCCTTGTTCATTTCTGGGCATAGGCTGAACTAACTTTAGGAGAAACTTAGAGTTTAAGACAAAGAGGATAATAGCCCTTTCCCAAAGCAGATCTCCTTCTTGTCTGGGGACTAGATTGCCTTTGTAGGACTAATAGCCACAAGATTGGAAATTATGGTTTAGGAGTCATGCAGCTGGAGACTACAAGATTCTGACCCTCCCTAAACTGCTCCTAAGATCAGTGCTTGAGATATTTTGCAGACCTTGCACTTGATGGATCAGCTGGCATCACCCAGATTAGTAAACTGGCCCATCTGATCTTGTGGCCCCACCCAGGAACTGACTCAGCACAAGAATACAGCTTTGACTTCCTGTGATTTCATCCCTGGTCAGTCAGCCCACCTGGCTCACTGGCTTCCTTCCACCCACTAAGTTGTCCTTAAAAACTCTGCTCTCAAATGCCTGGGGAGACTGATTTGAGTAAAAATAAAACTGCAGTCTCCTGCAGTCAGCTCTGCATGAATTACGTTTTCTCTGTTGCAATTCTCTTGTTTTGAGAAATTGGCTCTGTCTAGGCCCTGGACAAGGTGAACCCATTGGGTGGTTACAAAACCATGAAAAAAAATAGCCTTTGAAGAGACAGCTGGCAGGAGAAGTCAGACTGATTATAATCCATGAGATGAAAGTGATTGGAGCAAGATGGTCTGATGTCTGGTGTCGACTCTGTCAGCAGTTAAGCTTGCACATTGTTCCTCCCTGTCCCCTGTTTGCCCATCTCTGAATTAGGTAATAACAGTAGCAGCAGCAACTAACACACAACCCTTACTTTAAAATAACAAATAGGTAATTTTGATCTATATAGAAACCATTGTAAGACATTATTCTTGCGTTGGCTTAGGCATGCTTTTCTTAAAAAACTTGGGCAATTAATTAACTTCTCATAATGGACATTGAGGCAGAAATTGATTAGGTAACTTCTCAAGTTCACACAGCTAGTATGTGGAATTGGGCTTAAATCCAGGCAGCTGCCTCCAGAGTCCATTCTCATACACTGAGCTCTAGCACCCATCTAGACAGAATCAAAAGTTCTGTTAGAGCTCTTAGTGTAGTAATTGCTGTTATTTAAAATTCTTGGTTTGGTATTTCCCAAATGTCTGCCATATCTGAGTCTGGCTGTGGTGTTTACTTTGTCTTTTCTGACTGTGTTTTTTGATTTTTAGCATGCCTTGTAATTTTTTTGATGATATCCAGTTATAATGCCCAGTTACAAGGAACTGAGGTAGGAACTGTGACTTTTGGTTTTATGAAACTCTGGCTAGCAGGTGGCTGTGTTTGCTGTTTGCTTCTAGTTAGAAGTGTCAGAGGTTAAAATTATCTCTAATAATCTATTTTTCTCTTCTCTACCGTCTCTGGGTTTCCTCAGGGACTTTTTCTTACATAGGGTCTGAGGCTTGTAATCCTTTCAACTGTAATCTCTATAGGGACCCTGCTGATGTGATGGTAAGGTGTAGGGGAGGGGAGGTGTTCTATCCATTTAGGATTAGGCTTTGGCCTTTCAGTGAGCCTTTGCCCCTGGACTATCTTCTCAGAACCCCTTCACCCTCCTTCTCCCCTTCAGGTGACAAAGGAAGTTGAGATGGGGCTAGAGTTGGGTATTTTCTTTTTCCTCAGGTTGATTATACTCCGATAAAACCCAAATGGGCTGGGCTCTGGTAAGGTAGTTTTCCTTGAAGGTAGGCTTTTGTTAAGAACAGAATCTCCTGGTCATAGTTGACTCTTGTTTAGGGGGACTTACATCCCCCTATCCCCTGGCATAGTTAAAAATTCAAGCATAAGTTTTGACTCCTCAAGAAGTTAACTATTAATAGCTTACTACTGACCAGAAGCCTTAATGATAACATGAACAGTTGATTAACAAACATTTTGTACATTGTATGTATTATATGCTGCATTCTTACAATAAAGTAAGCCAGAGATAAGAAAATGTTATTGGCCGGGCATGGTGGCTCATGCCTATAATCCTAGCACTTTGGGAGGCTGAGGTGGGTGGATTACGAGGTCAAGAGATTGAGACCAAATGGTCAACATCATGAAACCCTGTCACTACTAAAAATACAAAAATTAGCTGGGCATGCTGGTGCATGCCTGTAGTCTCAGCTACTTGGGAGGCTGAGGCAGAATTGCTTGAACCCAGGAGGCGGAGGTTGCAGTGAGCCGAGATTGCGCCATTGCACTCCAGCCTGGGTAATAAGAGTGAAACTCTGTCTCAAAAAAAGAAATGAAAAGAAAAGAAAAGAAAAGAAAAGAAAAGAAAAGAAAAGAAAAGAAAAGAAAAGAAAAGAAAAGAAAAGAAAAAAGAAAAGAAAAGAAAAGAAAATGTTATTAAGAAAATCACGGCTGGGTGAAGTGGCTCACACCTGTGATTCCAGCACTTTTGGAGGCCAAGGTAGGTGAATTGCTAGATCCCAGGAGTCCAAGACCAGCCTGGCAACATCGTAAAACCCTGTCTCTGCAAAAAATACAAAAATTAGCTGGATGTGATGGTGTGTGCCTGTTGTCTTAGCTACTCAGGAGGCTGAGGCAGGAGGATTGATTGAGGCTGGGAGGTCAAGGCTGCAGTGAGCCATGATCAGTGCCACTGCACTCCAGCCTGAGCAATAGAAAAAGACTCTGTCTCAATAATAATAATAATAATAATAATAATAATAACAAAAAGAACGAAAACTGGGAGTGGATCTTCATAAAAGTCTTCACCCTCTAAGTCTTTATGTTCAGTAGAACAAGGAGGTGAGGGAACAGGATGGTGATGTGTTTTGTGTCCCTACCCAAATCTCATCTCAAACTATAATCCTTGGGTGGTGGAGGAGGAGCCTGGTAGGAGGTGATTGGATCTTGGGGGTGGATTTCACCTTGCTCTTCTTGGGATAGTGAGTGAGTTCTCATGAGATCTGATGGTTTTAAAGTATGTTACTTCTCCCCTCACTCTTAGAAGATGTGCTTGCTTCCCCTTCACCTTCCACCATGACTGTAAGTTTGTTTCCTGAGGCCTTCCAGCCATGCTGGAACTGTGAGTCAATTAAACCTCTGTGAGTCAATTAAACGTCTTTTCTTCATAAGTTCCTCTTTTTTTCATAAATTACTCAGTCTCAGGTAGTTTTGTAACAGTATGAGAATGAACTAATAGAGAGGAGTTGGTCTTGCTGTCTTGGGGTGGTACAGGAGGAAGAAAATCTGTATATAAATGGACCCTTGCAGTTCAAACCTGTGTTGTTCAAGGTCAACTGTATTTCAAATAGTTACTTTTTCCCACGCCTGACTGAAGTATAAAGGATTTTTCCCTGATACTCACTGTAAGAGCTTAGAGAAATTCCTAGAGGTAAAACTCATGAAAATGTCCTCTCTCTGCAAGACTGAGCCTCCAGAGTATTTTTTTTTTTTTTTTTTTTTTTTTTTTTTTTTTTTTTTTGCGAGGAGGGGAGGCAGAGTTTTGCTCTTGTTGCCCAGGCTGGAGTGCAATGGCATGATCTTGGCTCACTGCAACCTCTGCTTCCCAGGTACAAGTTATTCTCCTGCCTCAGCCTCCTGAGTAGCTGGGATTACAGGCATGTGCCACCACGCCGGCTAATTTTGTATTTTTAGTAGAGACGGGGAGTCTCCATGTTGGTCAGGCTGGTCTCGAACTCCTGACCTCAGGTGATGTGCCTGCCTCGGCCTCCCAAAGTGCTGGGATTACAGGCATGAGCCACTGTGCCTGGTGCCTTCAGAGTTTTAACTCTCCTGCAAGTTCACGCTGAGTCTCCAGAAGTGTATCAACTGCAGTTCAACTGCTCTTACTGGCACTGGCTCCAGCTGAGGGCTCCTGCTGCTGGGCTTCTGCTCCTGTTAAGCTGTGATTCTTGGTATCCTCTTCTCTTTCCAGCTTCTGGACCAGCAGCTTGCCCCATGATATTTGTTCTCTGATGAATCTAAGAGGTGTTGTTGATTTTCATTTTGTTCAGCCTTTTTCTTGCTGTGAGAATGGCGGTGATGACTTCCAAGCCCTTATATGTGGAAGAAAGTAGGAAGCCGTTAGCTTTACCATCCTGGAACTCCATGAAATGGATTGTGGGTCCTTCACACTTAGCAGTCTGAATGTTTCAATAGCTTCTTTGTAATAACATGCAATATATTATATAAGTGATACAAATTAACTTTTGTTCCTCCTATTTTTTTGGAACATTAGAAACAACCCCAAAGGCCCTGATGCAAATGGTAAAGTAGCTTATAGGAAATCACACACAATTTATGTGTGGCAGATCTAGGATTCAAATCTGGGTCAGACTCCAGAGTTCAGGCAGTTAATCAGGAAGTGTCCAGCCTCCTAAATAGAATTCAACCACCTTAGCTTTTAGGTAGAGCTGGGAATATACATGTAGTGTTTGCTTGTTCTGTTGGTGATCATTTCGATCACTTGGTTAAGGTGGTTCCACCAGATTTCTCTACCCGTTGTTTCTTGAAATATTTATTATATATACATTTTTTTCTTCTGGCCCTCCTATTAAGATTCTCTTGCTTCTACTTCTACTTTAGTTTTTTCTTTGTAGTTTAAAGCTCTGTTTTTCTCTGCTGCCTTATCAAATTATTAAAAATGTCTTAATCTGGTCTTTCAATTTACTAATTTGTTCTTCAGTAGTAACCATCCAACTATTTATCACATCTACTGTTTTTGTTACTTAAAATATTATTTTTATACATAATACTTCTAGTGGATTCTGTTTTTCTTGCTTCTTGTTTTTGTTTCATATTAGTAATATCATTACTTACAGGGCTATCACACCGTCCAACTCAAAGGCATCATTCTCCTGGAATGTAGTGTGACTGGTGCCTCAGGAATTATGCAGTGAGGTAGCTCTGAGTCTCTGATATCCTTAAGCATTTTTATAATGCTTATATAAATTACTTGATCTACCTTTAGATGAAACATGTTGTTTCATCTGTCGTCTTTCTTTTATTAATGTGGTACTTAGGGAAGTAATTACTTTGGCTGAGGGTTTCTTTTCCCTCCTCTGGAATTATCAACTACGTTTTCTGATAATATGTGTGGCTCTAGTTAGTATCAAGATATGTCATAATACAGTAGCATGTGGAGAGAAAGGGACTGGAAGGACTACTTCCTCTTATTCATTCACTACCGTGTGGACATCACCATGGCCTAAGCTGTGCTTGCCAATATTTGCAGTGAAGAGTTAGATATGATGGTCCCAAGGCACTTAGACAGAGAGGCAGGAATGGAACATGGAAAGCTGTTCTCCAACCTGTCCTCTCACTGTTTCTTCCAATGCACTCTGCCTCCTCATCTCTCTCCTTCATATTGATTCAAGACTAAGTTCAATGGTTTCTCTTATTTTTTTTCTTTCTGTGGCACATGTTTCTATAATTTATCCAGGGTTAATCTGGGGAGACGGCTGGCAGTTAGTTAAATATATCTAATTTTTCCATCTTAGTAGGATATAAACTAACTTATATATCTAGTTCAAAAAACCATTTGATAAGTTTCTAAAAATTTATGTATAACATAAATAAAATTGACACAAATACTAAGGTTTTTGGTAGGCAGAATTTTAAAGATGTGTCCTCAAGATTTCTGTCTCATTGTTATTCAATCAAACCCTAATCTAGGCATTGGTGTGAAGGGGCTTTACTGATGTAATTAAGATTACTAATCAGTTGACTTGAAAATAGTGAGATTATCCTGGATTGTTCAGGCTGGCCAAATGTCAGTGCATGAGCCCTTAAAAGCAGAAGAGGAAGGAGGAAGAGTAGGTCAGAGAGTTACACCAGGAAGATGAGGTGAAGTGAAATTAGGTCAGAGAGAAATGAAACATGAGAAGAACATGACCTACTAATGGTGGCTTTGAAGATAGATGAAGGGGGCTGTGAGCCAGGGAATGTGGTGGCTTTTCGAATGACTGGGAGCATGACTCTCAGCCAACAGCCAGCAAGGAAATGGAGACCTCAGTCCTGCAATCACAAGGAACTGAATTCAACCAACAACCTGAATGAGCTTGAAACAGATTTATTTCCAGAGCCTCCAGATAAGAGCCCTGCTGGCTGACACCTTAGCTTCAGCTTGATTCCCCCAGGAAAACCAGCTGGATTCACCCAGATTTCTGGCCTACAGAATTGTGAGATATTAAATTTATTCTTTAAGTTGCTAAATTTATGATAATTTGCTATAGCAGCCATAGAAAACTAAAACAAAGATTTACATGTAAGTGTACAGGAATGCCCTGACTGAAATTTTACTTTGATATTTTTGAAACCTCCAAGTGAGTTGGAAAAAATCCCCCACAAGAGAAAGCCTCCCTCTGAGATTCACCTTTCCACCAGGGATCTGAGCAATCCAGGCTGATGGAGAACACGTTCATTCTTCCAAGCCCTGGAGCTAATGTGGGGACAGCGATGGAGATGCTGAGAAGGACAAACACCAGGCAAAGCTGTAGACATTTTTCCAGGCCCAGCATCAAGAGTAGGACAGCATTTTTAATCTGGAGGCATAACAAAGTCAGCCATTGTTTGGCGACCTAACAGCATAGCCATGCAGGAATTTTAGTTTTGGGCCAGAGATTGGAGCGCCTACTGTAGAGCATGGGAGAACCTCTATAGTCAGAACTGTGGAAAGTTCCTCAGCAGAAGGTGCTGGGGTTGTGCTCTTTCCCCTCACAAGTCTGTGGTGGGATGAGAGCTAGTATAGCTCTAGTTTCTCCTGGGCAATGAGACTTGTAGCTAGGACCAGCTTGGTGACCACCTTGGTGGTCTTTGTGTGCTGTTGCTGGGTGTCCCAACCTGCTCTCTTGAAACCATGGTGCAGTGGGGCTCTCTCTGCTTCACCACCAGGGAGAAATCCAAGCACTTGAAGCACCTGCTTGTCTGGACCAGCCTGAGCTACACTACCCCTCATGGTCAGAAACCCAGGTACAGGTGGGCCCTCTCTGCTCTACACCCAGGCAGATCTCCAGGCATCTGGAGCACCCACTCTCCTGGATTAGGAGTTTAGGCTCCCCCAATCTCTGTGCAGAGAACTCGGGGCTAAGGAAGTTTCCTAAGTCCCTGCCTAGGCACATCTTTGGGCACTTGGTGGTAGCCCACTAGATTCTCCGTTGGCACTGGTGCTTGTGCCTCCCATCCAGAGACCACAGGTGAAACTGTCTGGTCTGGCTCTGCCCATGTAGGCCCCCTAGCCCTGCCCATGAAGGAGGTGAGCAGGGAGTCAGACCATGTGCATTCCACAAGTTAGTCCGTTACCTGGGGCAACAAGAACTGCCCCCAGTAAACAAGGATCAAGTATACCCAGTCATATTGGCAGCAGCAGGCTCTTACCTATAGGCATCATCTATGGCTTGTAGGTCAAACTGCATAATCCAATATAAAACCTGCTGACAGAAGTACATAGGTCTATAGAAGCAAAGCCAAATAACACCACCAAGTGTTCTTGATAGCCACACCCACTAGAGTCAGGGGTAGGGGGAAGGAAAGAAAAGAATAGTAACAACAACAACAAAACCCCCAACATTATGGGGAAAAAAAAGTCATTACATGATGACAAAGCATTCAATTCAACAAGAAGATTTAGCTATCCTAAATATATATTGTCGTGCAATATATATTGCACACAACATTGTCGTACCCAGATTCATGAAACAAGTACTTCTAAACTTATGAAAAGGCTTAGCCACACAATATTAGTGGAGGGCTTCAACACCCTCTGACAGTGTTAGACAAATCATTGAGGCAGAAAACTAACAAATTCTAGACCTATTAAATTTTACACTTGACCAATTGTACCTAATAAACATCTGCAGAATACACCACTCATAAACCACAGAATACATATTCTTCTTATCTGGACACAGAACCTACCTCCAAGATTTACCACATGCTTGGCCATAAAGCAAGTCTCAGTGTTGGTTAAGCAGATGATTGAAGATGACTGAATAGGAACAGCACTGGAGTGCAGTTCCCAGTGAGAACGCAGAGGGTGAGTGATCACCACATTTCCAAATGAATTTTTAACTGCCCACAGACCAGGAGACTCCTAGGCAGAAAGGTGCCATGAGTCTCCAGTGCAGCTGTTTCAGTCAGTGCAGTGGGTCTCCGCACAAAAACTCACACAAATCTGGATGCGGTTTCAATTGGCGCCTGGAACGCCTGGGAGACAGAGTCATCCATTCAACTGAAAAAGAGGGGGCTGAAACAGGGAGCCAGGTGATCTGGCTCGGCGGGTCACACCCCCACAAAGACCACCAATCTGAAATGCTCTGAATTGAGAGTTTCACAGCAAGCACAGCTGGACCCTGGACGGTCCAGCTCTGTGGGGGGAAGGGCGTCTGCCATTACTGAGGCAGCCCGCTACTACCACGGCAGTCCGCCATTACCGAGGCAGTCCACCATTACTGAGGCAGTCCACCACTACCGAGGCGGTCTGCCATTACTGAGGCAGTCCACCATTACCGAGGCAGTTCTAACTATACCTGTATAAACAAAACTGCAAGGAAGTTCACACGGCAGCTGGGTAGAGCCCATGGCAGCTCAGCAACGCCTCTGCTGGCAGACTGTGAATAGGATACCTCCTTGCTAGGCAGGGTATCTCTGAAAAAAGGCAGCAGCATGTCAGGAACTTACAAATAAAGCCCCACCTTCCCAGGACAGAGCTCCTGGGAAAAAAAGGCAGTTATGAGCTCTGCTGCAGCAGACTTAAATGTACCTGACCAGCAGCTCTCAATGGAACAATGGAGCTCACAGCTTAGCACTTGAGCTCCTATAAGGGATAGACTGTCTCCTCAAGCAGCTTCCCAACCCCCGTATATCCAGAGACATCTCATAAAGGAGAGCTCTGACATCTGGCAGGTATCCTTCTGGGAGAAAGATAACAGAAGAAGAAACTGGCAGCAACCCTTACTGTTCTGCAGCTGCTGCAGGTGGTCCCCAGGCAAGCAGGATCTGGAGTGGACCTCCAGCAGTCCTACAGCAGAGGGGCCTGAATGTTAGAAGGAAAACTAAAAAACAGAAAGAAATAACTTCATCATCAACAAAAAGGATGTCCACTCAGAGACCCCATGTGAAAGTCACCAACTACAAAGACTACAGGTAGATATATCCACAAAGATGGGAAGAAACCAGCACAAAAAGGATGAAAACACCCAAAAACAGGCCGCCTCTCCTCCTCCAAGGGATCACATCTCCTCACCAGCAAGGGAACAAGGCTGGATGGAGAATGAGTCTGATGAATTGACAGAAACAGACTTCAGAAAGTGGGGAATAACAAACTTCTCTGAGCTAAAAGAACATACTCTAACCCAGTTCAAAGAAACTAAGAACCTTGAAAAAAGGTTTGACAAAATGCTAACGAGAATAAAGAGCTTAGAAAAGAATATAAATAATTGATGGAGCTGAAAAACACAGCATGAGAACTTTGTGAAGCATACACAAGTTTCAATAGCCGAATTGACCAAGCAGAAGAAAGGATATCAGAGTCTGAATTCAGATCAATTCAATGAAATAAAATGAGAAGGCAAGATTAGAGAAAAAAGAGTGAACAGAAATGAACAACGCCTCAAAGAAATATGGGATTATTTGAAAAGACCTAATCTATGTTTGATAGGTGTACCTGAATGTGACAGAGAGAATGAATCCAAGCTGGAAAACACTCTTCAGGACATTATCCAGGAGAACTTCCCCAAACTAGCAAGGCAGGCCAATATTCAAGTCCAGGAAATACAAAGAACACCATAAAGATATTCCTCAAGAAGAGCAATCCCAAGGCACATAAGTGCCAGATTCACCAGGGTTGAAATGAAGGAAAAAAAGCTAAGGGCAGCCAGAGAGAAAGGTCAGGTTACCCACAAAGGGAAGCCTATCAGACTTACAGCAGATCTCTCAGCAGAAACCCTACAAGCCAGACGAGAGTGGGGACCAATATTCAACATCCTTAAAGAAAAGAACTTTTAACCTAGAATTTCATATTCAGCCAAACTAAGCTTCATGAGCGAAGGAGAAATAAAATCCTTTATGAACCAGGCCTGCCTTACAAGAGCTCATGAAAGCAGCACTAAACAAGGAAAGGAACAACCAGTACCAGCCACTCCAAAAATGAGCAAAATGGGAAAATAAAATCACTAGAAGAAGACAGCTCAAGAAACTGTGAGGCCAGAGTCACTACTACAGCGAAGAGAGTGACAGCGAGCCAAGAGCTAAGTTAAGGGGAGTGACCTCGAGTTCAGTAGGTGACAGTGGCAATAGATGAAGTGGAAGGCATAGTCTGATCATATAAGAGTCATATTTTTTAGGAAGAGGAAGGGAGAATGATCTAGAAGCTGCTATGAAAAGGAGCACTGAATGAATGTGAGAAGCAGCTGATCTTGGATCAGGTGATGTGGTCAGGAGAGGAAGGGAAGGTACTAGGACCTCAGAAAGTTGGGCCTGGGATTGGAATCCCAGGAGGGGAGAGGGTTGGCTTCTGGCTACAGAGGGACATACAGAGAGGTGTTTTTTGAAGGACTCCATGGATTTGTCTAGAACTGTGCTGCTCAATGCAGCAGCCACTGGCCACATGTGGCTAACTGAAATTTAAACTCATTAAAAGGAAATAAAAGTACAATTCAGCTCCCCCATCATAGTGGCCACAGTATAATACTTAGTAGCCACAGTTGTGGTTGGTGGCTATTGTACTGGATGGTGCAGATGTAGAATATTTCCATCGTTGCCAAACGTTCTGATAGCCACGGTGACATTAGAGCCAGGGGCTCTGAGAGTGGCCGCACTGTGTCTTCTCTCATCCCTGGACCTTTCTGTGGAAATTTGAAGAGCAACCACATTGCTCAGTCATGCTGTGATGAATTAAGAGCAGAGACTGTACTGGGTTTAGGAAGAGATGGAAGGGGAGGGGCAGCGGCCGCCATCCTGGAGCTGTGGTCAGAGGGAACAGGCTGAGAAGGAAGCTGAAGAGATGGAGTGGAGGTCAGGTTTCTGAGCCTCCTGACGGCTGCACCTTGAGGTGATCAAAGATGTGGTAGGCGTGGGAAGGGGACACAGAAGGAAGGGGGATCTGTTTCTCTAACCCAGCAGGTGGGAATGAAACTGTGGCATCATGTGTATGCCCAAAGCTGGTAAGGCCTGAGCGTGCTGATTACATAGATAGAAAAGTCATTTGTATTCATTTCTGTAGAACGTATTTATCTTTGGCTGCTCACCAGGTGCATTTTTTCTTAAGGGGTCATGTGGGTATTGTGTTTGGTAAATAATCAGTGCTGCTTAAACATTTATGCCTCTTCCTCTCTGTCTTGTGTGTGAAGGGTCTGACACAGTCACCTCAGGGATGTGTTGCTGCCATGTGATTTTAACCCCAATATACCAAATTTGACAATTTAGAGGCTTAGAATAGAATCATACTTCGTTACTGAGAGTCTGTAATCATTGAAGTGTAACATTATTTACTTTCACCCCCTAAAAGAAAAGCACTTTGAATATTAAATGACTAATTTTACATTTGCAAAGTGTACATAATTGGTAAAATGGTCTCATTTCTTGCTTCCCTCAACTCAAAAGGGACAAAGTGATAAGTTCTTAAGTAAATACATTTTTCTTTTTTTTGGTGAAGACCTGGAGACTAATATGGGATTTGTGATGGCAAAAGAGTGTTACCTATCCAAGAGCAACCTTTAAACCAGGGTGGAAGTTATGAGGTTTTGGTTCATTTTGTGGTCAACTTCATTCCTTCTAGTTTTGTCTGTGGCCTAAACTGTGAGAGAAAATAATTGGAAATGCTATGATGAAAATAATAGAACGAATTCCTCTTGTTGCTATGGTGACAAGAATAAATTGAATCCATTGCTCTGAAAAATTGCCCGAAAGTGTACTTTAGCATTCCACAGTGGGTGTATTTGTTGAGAATTTTAATCTGTCAGCTTCCATCAAAATGGCGCAGCACTCAGAGAAATATTTCACATCTATACTTGTAGCTGGTTTTTGTTATTTATTTTTTAAAACTTTGTAGATTTGGGGGTACGTGTGCAGGTTTGCTGCATGAGTATATTACATAAGGTGAGGGTTGGGCTTCTAGTCTACCCGTCACCCAATTATTGTAAAAGAAACCGACCATCATCATATTGAAAATTTAAATAATTTTCTAAAAGTGACCTGCCAGGTACAAACCTAAAAACATTGCAGTTTTGTTTTTACCATCATGGAAAATGTCACTGTCAGCACCAGCCGAGCTTTGGATGATTTTTCAGGTCACTGATAATCATTAGTATGATGGGAGACTCAAAAGATCCGGATGAGAAACCAGAGGATGTGGATTCCCAATCTCACTCACTGTAAAACAGTTGTACAGGCTTCAGAGAGGCAGTAAACCCTAGTGCCTTGGCTTTTCTGTTGAATTTTTGGTAATGAGCATTTTAATAACTAACATGTACAAAATGCACCAAGCATTTTATGGGTGTCGTCCATGCTCTTAACAATTCTTATCATGTAACTATTATCATCTATAGTTTGCAGACAGAAGAAACTGAAACTCAGAGAGGTGAAGTGACTTGCTCAAGGTTACACAGCACAGCGGAGAGCTGGGATTTAAGCCTGGCTGCATCTTGTGCCTCCAATAGTGCTGGTTGCTCCCACCATCTTGAACTTGCAGTAACGCTGTTGACTTCTAAATACCTGAGCATCTATCCTGAGCAGTATATGCAAGAGAGTTCATGCTGCCCTGAAAGGCCTTTGCCAGGGTGGTGAGGGAAGCATGTATCTAGTGCTCTGGTTTTGTTTGTTTGTTTTTTGTTTTTTTTGAGGCAGAGTCTCCCTCTGTTGCCCAGGCTGGAGTGTAGTTGCATGATATCGGCTCACTGCAATCTCTGCCTCCCTGGTTCAAGCAATTCTCCTGCCTCAGCCTCCCAAGTAGCTGGACTACAGGTGTGCACCACCATGCCTGGATAACATTTTTGTGTTTTTATTAGAGATGGGGTTTCGCCGTGTTGGCCAGGCTGGTCTCAAACTCTTGACCTCAAGTGATCTGCCCACCTCAGCCTCCCAAAGTGCTGGGATTACAGGCATGAGCCACTGTGCCTGGCTACGCTCTGGTTTTTATTTATTTTGCTGTCTTTAGGATTTTGTTTTCTCATTATAAAAACAGTTGTTTGATATTCTCTGAAGGAAATCTTTTGGGTAAGAATCAAGAACCTGATTCTACTGTGTTTCTAAGAAGTGTCCTTTCCGTGGTGTCTTCCCAAGCAGCCAGGAGACAGGTGGCTCTTCTGTTGCCTTCTGAAGTCAAATCCCTGAATGAATGTGGGGAATCTCTGAGTACCCACAAATTCTGATTCAAAATCCTGATTTGTATGCACCTAATAAGATCCTAAGGCCTGATTCATATGGCATGAGTACTCTGTGTGTCTATTTCTGAGTATGGTTAAACTTTCCTTTCCTCCCTCCCCCTGTGTCTCCAGAGACTGACTTTCTCTCCATAGTCCACATGAAATTCCAGGAAAAGTAATAGATGTGGAAAGGAATTGTGGCCTGGAAAAACACAGTGTCTTTGGAGAATTGCACATAAATGGAAAAGTAGCTGTAGGAGGAGAAGGTGGAACAAATTTTCCTAGATTTTATTCCACAAAACACTAATTCTGTGAGAGGCTCTATGGATACTGGTCCCATATCAAGTATGTTTGGGTGTGCTGTGTGTTCTAGTTTCTGTTGTCTTAGATTGGATTTCCTGGAAACAGACTCTGAGGTGGAGACTTCTGTGCAGGTTTTTTGGCAAATGCTCCAGGGGGCCGTGGAGGCGTGTGTGTAAGGAGGTGAGACAGACCCACCTCAGGCCCCTGGGACTTCCACTGGCCAGGTGCCCTGTGCCTACTTGTGTCATGGGACACAGGGACCATCTCTTCCCAACTCCACACTCTGTGACTACACGCTAGTAGCTTGAAATTAGCCGTGGTGAAACTATTGGCATCACACAACTGGACAAATGCTTCTGACTGGGGCCTGACTTACTGTTTTGTTCATTGCCAGCTTTAAAAAGTGACAGACAGGATGCTCGTAACGCATGTTAAACTGAAAAAGTGTGTCATGTCTGTAGCTGTGCACAAAATTGAGGATATATTCTTCTAATATTTAAAATTCTTCTAATCCTACTAATATTTAAAAACCCTTATTGGATTCAATGAAGGATTCACTCACTCATTGTCTGTCAGGTGATGTTCTGATGCAGTTTTTGGTTTTGCTTTTGCCTTATTCATTAATATAAACAGAATGTCAATCAACCTTCATGTTGTGTCTACGCTCAATCATCCCTGATGACCCTAGGCTGTTTACAGATGCAGGATTCAGCAAAAATCAACGAAAGCATTCGGTGAGAATCAATGGCTATCTGGAGCTTATGATAAACAGTACTGGGTATTTTATATTACGTATATATTGTGTGTTACATATCCATTATATCAGCACAATTTATAGTAAACTCATGCAGTGGGTGAGCATTTAGCAGCACATCACTGGGGCTGGTGAAGTTTGGGTGGGAGCATCCGAGATTGCTGTTGGAGAATGCTTGAACCAAGACATCCCATGCCTCTCAGGAATGGGTTTGCTGAGTTCCCCCACTCCATGCTCAGTCACTGATAGGCAGTAGCCCACCGTAGACATGGCCTCAGTGTACACACAGACAGGTTTTGGAACATGGGGCTCTGGGTCACTCGCGGTCTCTGTAGTTGGAGTTCTTCCAGGCACGTTCCATGGCCGCCACACCGACACCTGATATGGTTGGGGCTGAGGTCTCAGCCTATCCTCCAGAGAGCATTAGGGCTCGGATGGCCTTTCAGAGTGGTCCCAAATTGAGGCAAGAGGGCCAGACCTTTAGATCACTAGTCACTGATACTCAAGGCACATCCTTGGTTGAGACAGTGCTCTGTGGTTGAGGACAAATCCCAGTGACAGCCGGAGCTCTGGGTGGTGGCTTGTGAGTATCAATGGCCAGTATTCCCAGAAGCTGGAGGAAAAGTTCCTCCACCCTGAAGAGGAAAGTTGGCGGGAGCACTGCAGTGTTTATCAGACCCTCTTGGAAATTCCTAATGTTTATTAGCATTTAAAAGGCTCTGAAGAATCCTGCAGTTCACTTTGTCCTGCTAGCACTTCCTCAATTTATTTCACCAAGAAACCATTTTGTGTGGCCGTGTCTGTAACATCCCTTTGAATTAGTATTCTGCAGAACGCATTCGGGAAAAGCTGGGCCAGAGAGAAAAGCAAGGTCAGATCGTAAAGGGCCGAGCCTGCCTGGCTCGGCAGTTTTGATTTTATGGTGTGGGCACTGGGGAGCTGTTCTGATTTGACTTGCATTTTGGAAAAAGCACTTTGGAAGTGTGTGTAGGATTGATTGGTGTGGGAGAGATGGAGGAGCAGGTCTATTTAAGAGTCTGCCACAGCTTCCAAGGGAGAGATGATATGGGCCTTTCCTTATATCATCTGGAAGAGGCAAATCAGGGGAATGTCTAAGAGACAGAATCAATAGTATTTAGTGATAGGTTATTTTCCCATTACCCTGTAATCTAGCTCAGTGTTATTTACATCTTCTCATTTGCAAACAGGGGGTTCCCCCCTCCCTCCCTCCCTCCCTTTCTTCCTTCCTTCCTTCCTTCCATCCTTTTCCTTTAATTACCTTCTCCTTCTGTTATTTAGGTGTCCCTGAAATGGTGTATTTCACAGCTTCACCTACAGAATAGCTTTTGCATACTCATCTTTCCAGGCTCCAGTAGATTTGCATCCATTTCATCCTCTTGTGTTCTGGGATGAAAAAAATGGAGATGAACGGGGCAGCATCCTGCGGCCAGTTCACAGTTGTTCTGGAATTTAGTGTTCCGATGACTTTTCCATTGTGTCTGAAAATTGCTTTAAGTCTATAGTACGAATAAGTAGGAAATGAGGGGAATGCAAACATATTCTCATGCATTTAACTCAGGACTTATTTGTTTCTGTACACCTCAGTTTTTATTACTATTGGAAGAATGTGATTTCTTTTCAAGACGCTAATCTCTTCTTATCAACTCTATAGGAGGGAGGGTTGACTTACTTTCTAGACACTGTCTACCCTTCTTTCACACTTTGTGTTATTTTATTGGCAAAGAACATCTCTAGGTTATTTTAAAAAATGGAATCAACTCTGATGCTCTTTTTCTTTCTGCTTTTCCCGGGAAAAGATGTTTGAATCAATAACTGAAATAAGTTTTCGTGGTACCCAGAGATTTCACTTGCTGATAGCCTGCCCCATGTGAATCAGCATGTACAATTGAAAGTAGTTTTAGTCGAGAGAATAAATTCATCTCCAGAAAGGGGGCTTCCCCTCCTTTGGGGTACTGAGGGCACTTACAGAAAATAAAGGACCAGGGATTTTTCTTCACCTCTAGAATTTTTAAAAATTATAGTTATTTATTCTTTGAGACGTAGTTTTGCTCTTGTCACCTAGGCTGGAGTGCAATGGTGCAATCTTGCCTCACTGCAACCTCTGCCTCCCAGATTCAAGTGATTCTCCTGCCTCAGCCTCCCCCAGTACCTGGGATAACAGGTGCCCACGCCTAGATAATTCTTGTATTTTTAGTAGAGATCAGGTTTCACCATGTTGGCCAGGCTGGTCTTGAACTGCTGACCTCAGGTGATCCACCTCCCCCTCAGCCTTGCAAAGTGCTGGGATTACAGGTGTGAGCCACGGCGCCCAGCCACCTGTAGAAGTTTTAAATAGCTGGACCAGAGAAGCAGCGTGTTTTAAAACATGCTAACAGGATCAATTTTGGATTTCTAATTTGGAAACTTTCTCAGATCTGGAAAAGTTATTGTCCATCAAGGTTAAAGTAAAGTTGGTTTACGTATTTTGTGTATTTGCCTTTTGGAAAACACAGTTTAGGACTTTATGTGCATGTTTGTCTGTTTTCATACTAAAAGGCTGGTTTTCCAAGGCCTTGGTCCCCCGCACACTGTAGCGGGTATCGCTGGGCTCTATTTTGCTGCATTTTGTGGGGCCTCTTCAGGGAGCATGGAGAGCTGTGCCCTGCATCCCTGCCCGTTAGATGAGCACCTAGAGGGTGCTGGCAGTGAGCTGCTGTGGAGCCTGACACGGGCTGGCTTTCTTCAGGCACAGCAGGCAGACTCCAAGCTATTTCTTACACTGGCTGGGCCTTGAAAAGCCCCAGCCAGCTGCTAAATAGCTCAGCTGAGACATTGCTAGAGAGGCTGTGCGTGAGCAGCCAAAGGCTATTTGCTGAGCAGAAGCTTCTGGACGCTGACCAGCTGGATGCTGACCACACAGAACAGGAGTGGTCATTAGGCTCCTCAGCCTCCCTGGACCCACCAGCTCTGGTACTGAGTGGGCAGGAGGCAGCTTATGGGAATGGAGAACTGCTGAGATGATGCTGAGAACTGCTGTTGAAGAAGGGACAGTGGAAACTCTTGCTCATGATTTTGTCTCCAGACTGCATCCCAAACGCTGCCTGGAGCCCCAGAATTCTAGGTTTGATTACCAGCACCATACATGGTCACAGGCCTTCTATGCATCTGTACTGACCCAGCCGGAAAACTAAGGTTGGCCCTGGCTGCACCCTGTGACCTCAGCACCCGGCAATCTAATGCTCTGAGCTGAGTCACCAGTCTTGGTACTCCGGGCGTGAATCTTTTTGGGACAGGCTTCCCAAATAGGGACCCTCTTCTAGGAGTTCCAGAGCAGTTATTTGTAACACATATAATGGACAAAAGATTAGAATCCAGACCAGGCACGGTGGCTCATGCCTGTAATCTCAGCACTTTGGGAGGCCGAGGTGGGTGGATCACGAGATCAGGAGTTCGAGACCAGCCTGGCCAATGTGGTGAAACCCCATCTCTACTAAAAATACAAAAATTAGCTGGCCATGGTGGAGTGCACCTGTAATCCCAACACTTTTGGAGACCGAGGTGGGAGGATCACTTGAGGCCAGGAATTGAAGGTTGCAGTGAGCTATGGATGTGCCACTGTACTCTAGCCCAGGTGACAGAGCAAGACCCTGTTCCAAATAATAAAACAATTTAAAACTCACTAGGGGATATCAATTTATACTCAAGTGGCAAAAAATAAAGTAAACCAATTGAAGTGTGGCTGAGGCTATGAAGTAGAGGCCTCTCCCACAGTGCTGTTAAGAGCGTGAGTAGGCATACCTGCATCAGAAGACAATTTAGCTTCAGTTAACAAAGTTGAATCTTCTAGCAGCTCTGCAGTTACACTGTGGAATATCTTATAAGGACTAGAATTGGCAGGGGTATGTATAGTATCAATAGTTATAACAGTAAAAATGTAAAACAACATAGCATGACTTAACTCTGCTACTACCGCAGGAGAGAAGCCATAAAGCCGTACAGGTGTGGCTGAGTTCCAATAAAACTTTACTTATAGAAACAGGTGGTAGGCTGAATTTGGCCCACAGGCCAGAGTTTCCAAACTCCTGATTTACTGAATGTTTGTTATGTGACCAGCTCTGGGCTAAGCATGTTTATGCATGATCTCAATTCTGAAAATAATCATGGGAGCAGGGCACTAGCATTCCCACTGCTTTCTATTTACAGACATAGCATCCAAGGCTCAGCGAAGTTAAGGTCACCTAGAGGTAGGGTTTGAGTCCTAGAGTCTACCCCCGTGGTTCACTGTTAATCACTGTGCTGCCCTGGTAATTAGAAGGATGAGTGGAGGATGGGGCTGTCGCAGAGATTCCTGATGTCAGACCAAGAGTCATCTTGGTTAGATAATAGAGGGCCGTGGAGGGTTATAAAAGAGACCGACAAAATCAGGCCCTCCCAGTCCCACCGTTCTTCCCAGCCTCGTCCTCCCTCGCTGGGGTGTGACCTGTCGAGCTGCTCTCACTCAGGCTGTCACACGCAGGGCATCAAAGACAGACTCTAAGATCATTTGGGATCAGTGTAGCCGAGAGGACGGCACGGCATGGGAGGGACTGGTCTGGTGCCATGGGGAGGAGGCAGCTGTTCTGTGCAGGCTGGGAGTGCATGACCCGCAGCAGAAGCTGAAATGGCTTCAGAGGAACAACACTAGGGACCAGTTTTCTGGATGAGTCACAGATAAAAGCCCTTGTTAGTTCCTGGGTGTCTTGTTCGAGTCGGGGAGCTGGTGCTGTCACCATCAGCAGCCTGTCCCATGGCAGCCCTCTCACTTCAGAGAGCAGTTAGTCAAGCTCAAGTCTTCCGCTTTCTTTTTTTAGTTTTTACTTTTTTTTTTTTTTTTTTTTGAGAAGGAGTCTCGCTCTGTCACCCAGGCTGGAGTGCAGTGGCGTGATCTCAGCTCACAGCAACCTTTGCCTCCCAGGTTCAAGCGATTTTCTTGCCTCAGCCTCCCGAGTAGCTGGGACTACAGGTGTTCACCACCACGCCCAGCTAATTTTTGGATTTTTAGTAGAGACGGGGTCTCACCGGGTTGGCCGGGATGGTCTCTATCTCTTGACCTTGTGATCTGCCTGCCTTGGTTTCCCAAAGTGCTGGGATTACAGGCATGTGCCACCATGCCCGACCAAGTTTTCCACTTGCCAAGCCTTCCCAAACACAAGTATCATGTCACTTCTGTGTGGAGGGATGACACCATTTTAATTTCACCAGGAGGCAGTCACTTGCTAATTGCCCCCTGACCCAGAAGATGAGAACAGATGAGAAAGGGTCCACACTACCATGTTTGAAAATGGGCCAGACAGAGGATGGGAACCAATCACGAGTTGTGTCATATCCTAATTCATACCATCGTGGCTGGAAAGAGAGTTTCAGGGCCAGAAATTGATCTTTATGCTATACTTTTTAGATCAGTGTCCTGTGAAGTATGCTCCATAGGAGCATAAGAGACCTACTCTTACAATATATTCTTTAAAAAGAGTTCCAGAATGAATATATTAGCTAAGCAAGTGTTCCACCCCATGTCTTGGAGCTACATGTTACCATTAGCACTTTAAAGGCTCTGGTGCATTTTGTTTTATTTTATTTTTTATTCTTTGAGAAAGACTCTCACTGTCACCCAGGCTGGAGTACGGTGGCACGATCTTGGCTAGCTGGAACCTCTGCCTCCCAGGTGCAAGTGATTCTTCTGCCTCAGCCTCCTGAGTAGCTGGGATTATAGGCATGCACCATCATGCCCAGGCAATTTTTGTATTTTAGTAGAAAGTGGGTTTCTCCTTGTTGGCCAGGCTGGCCTTGAACTCCTGACCTTAAGGGATCTGCTCGTCTTGGCCTCCCAAAGTGCTGGGATTACAGGTGTGAGCCACCATGCCCGCCTGGCACATTTTATAATAAAGAATCAGAAACACATCTTTTAACTTGGCAGTCCTAAATGTAGTTCACCAAACAAAATCCTTTTTTCAAGTAATACCTATAAAAATTCTGTAGTGCTGGTGTTCACTGCATCCCATTTTGGAAAATAATGTTTCCGGTGATTACAGGTGATTAGGGTCAAGGTTTTTTGTTTCGTTTTTTAAATTTGGAAAAGTGGGATCACTTGATAACCTGTGATTTAGAAAAATAACCCAGGCAGCAGCTTAAAAGCTGAATTAAAGAGAGTTAGACTCAAACTAGGTAAAAGGATCTAACTAAAGTCAAGAAAACTAGTCCAAGAAAAATGAGAGTGATTATGGGAGTGGAAAGAGATGAGTTTTGTCTCAACACTTTTCTGAGAGGGGATTGAAACCCAGCGTGTTGGGTTGAGTATGCAAGGAGAGGGAAAGATCAAAGTTGCCCCTGCGTTTTCCAGCACAGTTGACCAGATGGATGGCTGTGCTGTTCACCAGGACTGGACACACAGGGAGAACTTCCAAGATGTCTACCTTTTCAAACAGCAAATGTCAGAGTCAGTTCCATCACCTTCTGAGTCCATACAGTTTAATGTCACAGAGCAAGTGTGGGCAAGAACAGCACTGCCCGCCAGGCTCTGGCAGAGATGTACAGTTTCTATATTTGACAGGCTCCTCTGTTGCTCTCATGCTCAGTTTCTGCCTTCAGCTCCGGGTGTGAAACCTAGCAGGGCACACTGGTTGGGAACATAAACAAGTCTCTTTCCCGTCAAAATGCTTAATTACAGCAATACTTTATGACACAATTGGCCAGCCTGGTCTGTCGGAAAAGCTCACAAACAAGAACGATTGTTTTAGAGTGGGAGTTTCCAGGCTATTTGTCAGAGGCTTTTGGGAAGTCAAAGTGGTTATAGTTTGTCCGAGGCAGCAATTAAAAATTGCCTCTGGATGTGTGTCAGACTGAAATATATTTAAAATCAGCATAAATACTAGACTGTTATCCCCTCAGTATTGGAAGAAATTGTAACAAAAAATTATAACATTAACATTGTCTTTTGTTGCAAACAAATGAAAACTGAAAAGTATGAAGAAAAGTACAGCATGACATAAAACATCAAAATATGAAGACTGCGGTTTCCTGGCAATGCCACAAGAGATGTCAGTTTATTAATATTATGACCTTATGTTCTAGTGGCAGGAAATTAAGGTTCATTTTTATAACCACCATTCTGTAATTTATAACTACTTCTGCAAAGTTCTTCTATAGTCCACATTCTACCACATCCATGTAGACACCATTACTAAGTTACATGTTCCTATTTTTGCTTCACGTTTATTGAGGGTCAGTATTAGAGCTGCATGAAGAACATTTCTGCATCTTCTGCAAAACTCTTGATGATACTGTTTTGGGGGCTTTGTTTCTGCATAGAAGGATTCACACACTCACTTTTTAGAAGAATTTGGCGTGAGAAAAGAGAAAATTGTTGTTTCCATTTCTTACTGCATTTCTTTGTTGTTGTTGTTGTTGTTGTTGTTGTTGTTGTTTTAGCTGTGTGAAAAATGACAGTAAATTTAAGAATAAATCAGGGTAAATGCTCTGTTTCCTATATCACCATTGCCTTGTGAGGGTTCCATGAAAGAGAGCCCTGCAAGGTACTCTGTGCTTAAATACAACTGGGCAATACTGGTATACAAGATTCATAAACATATTAGTATACAAAGGCTCAGAGAGTCTGAAGAAAATAAACCTATGTTATTTTTTATTTAACTTTATTTTTATTTTTTTGATGGAGTCTCACTCAATTACCGAGGCTGGAGTGCAGTGGCATGATCTCGGCTCACTGCAACCTCCACCTCCCAGGTTCAAGTGATTCTCCTGCCTCAGCCTCCCAAGTAGCTGAGACTACAGGCAGGCACCACCATGCCTGGCTAATTTTGTATTTTTAGGAGAGATGAGGTTTTGCCATGTTGGCCAAGCTGGTCACGAACTCCTGACTTCAGGTGATCCACCTGCCTTGGCCTCCCAAGGTGCTGAGATTACAGGCATGAACCACTGTGTCCAGGCAGACACCTATGTTATTTTAACTCAATTTTCCCTCCTCTCTATTTAAGGATATGATCCCTTTAAAAATAGGTAACATCTATTACCTCCCTTTGGAACTAGATTTCCATATTATACTTTCTGCGGCAAAATATACATAATCTCAAATTTACCATTTTAACCATTTTAAATATACAGTTCAATGACGTTAGGAACGTTAACACTGTTGTACAGCTAAACCACCATCCATCTCCAGAATGATCTTCATCTTCCCAAACTACTCATTCAACAATAGCTCCCTATTTCCCCCACCTCCCAGCTCCTGGCAACCATCACTGTTCTACATCTATAGAATACACTTTGGGGAAATACACATCCAATAGATTGATATATTTATACTATAGTTTGAATGTGTCGCCCAAGTTCATGTGTTGGAAATTTTCATCCCCAGTGCAACAGTGTTGACTGTTGGGACTCTTAAGACATGATTAGGTCATGAGAGCTCTGCCCTTATGGATGGATTAATGCTATTATCAAGTATTATTACTGAGGGAGAAGGTTAGTTATTGCCAGAATGGGCATGAATTCAGCCCCTTCCCTTCTCTTGTATATATTCTCTTGCTCTTTTCATTCTGCCACGAGATGCTGTAGCACAAAGGCCCTCACCAGATGCAGGTACCAGGTTCTTATACTTCCAGCCTCCAGAACCATGAGCCAAGTAAACTTCGATTATTTCTAAATTACCCAGTCTCAGTTGTTCTGTTATAGCAACACAAAATGGACAAACACCAATTTGTGTTGACCTCCTTTAATGTGGTTTTGATTAAAAAATTTTACTTTAATTACCTTTTTACATTTTTACTATTTTGTTAGCTGCCTGAAATCCTTAAATTCTTTTTAAAGATAAATAGCTTATCAATTATTAGTAAATATCTTATAACTAGAGATTCACAATGCATATTAGTAAAGACTCTGAGAAGAGGGGCTTAATAAGAAATTGGAAGTGTAACACCCTATGAACATTTGTATAGCTTAATTGTGAATAATATAATCTCATGATTGCAAGGGAATTCCAAAGTTCTGTGCTCCAGCCATATTGAACCATTTGTAGTTAACCATGAGCATGTTCTCTTGTGACTCTGACTTTGTATGTGCTGTTCCCCAGGCCTGAGATGACACCCTCATTTTCTCATGCAAGCAGAGTTAAGTACTCACTTCCCTATGTTTGTAAATAACCCTATTTAAATGTCTCTTATTCTGTATTTCACATTACTATAAATATTGTTCACATGGCTATGTCCCCACTAGACTCTGAGGCTGTAAACAGCAGAGGATATTTTGTTTAGCTCCATGCGTTGTAGCTAGCAGGTGAAAGGTACTCAGTAAATGTTTATTAAATGAACTAATCTAGTTAAACCATCCATTCAATGCTGTGAATAGTTTCTAGGACATTCCTTTATAGGTGTCTAATCTATGGCTGAACATCAATATCAGAAAACCCTGCCACCTGAGACAACCCATTAATCTATTGATAATCCTAACTGTTCAAAAATTTATTTCTATAAAGAATGATCTGTCTTAAAATATAAATCAGCACCATTACAATTGTAAGCATATGAAAGGTGTATATACATATATTTTTCACTGTTTTGTCCACTATTGTATCCCTACCACCTAGGACAGACCTTAACACGTAGTAGGCACTCAAGAAATATTTGTTAAGTGAATAATAAATGGCATCACACTTTGAACTAGTCTGTTTTCACACTGCTATAAAGACACTAATTGAGACTGGGTTAATTTAGAAAGAAAAGAGGTTTAATTGACTCACAATTCCATATGGCTTGGGAGTCCTCAGGAAACTTACAATCATGGCAGAAGGTGAAGGAGAAGCAAATACCTTCTTTACAAGGCAGCAGTAGAGAGAGAGCGAGCGAGCAAAGGAGGAACTGCCGAACTCTCATAAAACCATTAGATCTTGTGAGAACAGCATGGGGTAACTGCCCCCAGGATCCAATCACCTCCCACCAGGTCCCTCCCCTTGATGCGTGGGGATTGAAATTCAAGATGAGATTTGGGTGGGGACACAGAGCCAAACAATATCATACTTTGTATTAAAATCAGATGTGAGGTGGTTTTTTTGTAATTTAACACTTTAGTAGTGTTTTAGTGAATGCATAAGAATAAGAAATTTTATAATTATTAGAAAGGAGGAAACAAAATTGTTATTTACAACTGATAACATTTTATAGCTGGAAAAATCCAAGACAATGAACTGATAGACAATGCAAAATTAGAAAGTGTAGCAAAGTTGCTTGTTACAAAATTTATGTCTACAAAATATATCTTCTCACATTCTAAAAAAAAGAAAGCCAACTAGTTAACATAATAAAAAATCCTCCTTGTAATAACAGCAAAAGTATGAAATAATTGGAAATAATCTTCAGAAACATGCCGGATCAATATGAAGAATGTAACAATGTTAGTAGGATCATTTGTTAAGTATTCGCAAAAATAATTGAGTTGGATCTCTACCTTATATCCTACACAGAAATAAATTTTATATTGATTAAAGAGGTAAATGGAAATAATGAAACTCTTGAAGAGCCAGAGAAACATATGTGTAAATATTTACAAGATCTTATCAGATCTGGACTAGCATGTATGTTAGTCCAGAAGACTGCTCTAAGTATATATGCTTTTCCCTGTAAGGAGAAAGACCAGTGGATTTGATTACATTAAAGCAAAAAACTTTTGTGCCACAAAGTGTCATATATATATATATATATATATATATATATATATATATTTTAAACATTTTTACTAAGGTATAATTAGTTACAAAAAAGCTGGATATATTTAATGTATAAATTTTGACAAATTTGGAGCACCATCAGCAATATTAGAGACAAATGAAGAACTAGCGAAAACATTTGGAACATAAATGACACAGGAAGTCAGTCTTTATCATAAACTTATATGATGAGTAATAGGTAAAAAGACTCTAATAGGAGAACGAATAAACACTTGAATGAGTAAGTTACGAATGAAAGAAGTACGGTGGTCAAAAATGTTATGAAAACATGCCCCACCTGGTTAGGAATAAAAAGAAACACAAATCAAATTAAAACAATGAGATACCATTCTTTCCTAGACAATAGTCAAATTAAAAAAAAAAAAGAAGCGACCAGATTGATGAAGAAGCAGTGGCATGGGAGCGAGCCCCACAGTTGCAGCCCCATAACCTGCTGCTGCCTTTCAGTAAGGCAACTGGGTGACAGGTGCCCAAACCTTAAAAATGTTTATTTATTTATTTTGTTGACATGGAATCTTGCTTCTTGATTTGTCACCCAGGCTGGAGCACAGTGGCATGGTCTCGGCTCACTGCAACCTCCGCCTCCTGGGGAATCAGACAATTCCCCTGCCTCAGCCTCCTGAGTGGCTGGGACTACAGGTCCACACCACCACGCTCAACTCATTTTTTGTATTTTAGTAGAGATGGGGTTTCACCATGTTGGCCAGGATGGTTTCGATCTCCTGATTTCAGAATCCGCCCACCTTGACCTCCCAAAGTACTGGGATTACAGGTGTGAGCCACTGTGCCTTGCCAAAAATGTTTAACCTTTTAATCCTTTGATCTAGTTTCTTCTTCCCCTCTTCCTTCCCCCTCCCCCTCCCCCCTCCTCCCTCTTCCCTTCTCCCTTCCCCTTCTCCTTCTCCTCCTCTTCCTCCTCCTCCTTCTCCTCCTTCTCCTCCTTCTCCTTCTCCTTCTCCTTCTTCTTTCTTTTTCTGAGTTGTCTTGTTCTGTTGCCCAGGCTGGAGTACAGTGGCATGATCATGGCTCACTGCAGCCTTGACCTCCCAGGCTCAGGCAATCCTCCCTCCTCAGCCTCCTGAGTAGCTGAGACTACAGATATGCCACCACCATGCCCAGCTAATTTTTAAAAACTTTTTGTAGAGATAGGGTCTTGCTTTGTCGCCCAGGCTGGTCTTGAACACCTGGCCTCAAGTGATCCTGCTACCTCGACCTCCCCAAGTGCTGGGATACAGTCACCATGCCTGGCCTAACCCAGTAACTTTATTCCTAGTAATTTTTCTCATGGACATAGTGATGTTCACACAAAACATTCATCCTATAATTATTTATAGAAATGAGAAACTAAAAATAATATAGACATATGCATAAGGAATATTTTGCAACCATTTAAAATAATATTTTTGAAGAATGTTGAAGGATCTGAAAAATATATATTATCGAAATGAATAAAGTGGGGTACATATTTAGGCATACCATATGATCTCAACTTTGCAATGTCCATATGCATGTGTAATGTATATACACATATGTATGAATGTGCATGAAGGAAAAAAGACTGGAAAGAAATGCCAGTGGTTACTTCTGGGTGATAGGATGATGGATGATGGGTGGATGATATTTTTTATTATTATAAACACAGTTGGCCCTCTGTATCCTCAGGTTCCACATTTTCAGTTTTTTGTCTTGTTTTTTTGAGACAAAGTCTCACTGTTGCCCAGGCCGGAGTGCAGTGGTGCATTCTTGGCTCACTGCAACCTCCACCTTCTAAGTTTAAGTGATTCTCGTGTCTCAGCCTTCTGAGTAGCTGGGATTATAGGCATGGGCCACCACACCTGGCTAATTTTTTGTACTTTTTTTTTCAGTAGAGATGGGGTTTTATCATGTTGGTTGGGCTGGTCTCGAACTCCTGTGCTCAAGTGATCCACCTGCCTTGGCCTCCTAAGGTGCTGGGATTACAGGTGTGAGTAACTGCACCTGGCCAGCAGGCATTTTTTAAAAGCTGAGGTTGGTTGAATCTGTGGGATTTGGAACCAGTGGATATGGAGGGCTGACTGGGGGATTTGAGCATTCGCGGATTTGGGTATCTAGTGACGTCCTAAAATCAATCAGGATGGGTGACTGTATATCATAAACACTTTCAGTATCTTTAAAACACTCCCCTGCTTCAGTTATTGCCACTGTCCCATCCTGGGCCCAGCTTACACATTACCACCCCTTTCTCATTGCACTTTTGCAATGACTAAACCCCAGAAGGTCTGCAGGCAATAAGGCATCACGTAGGGAAACACGTCTCAGGCCCCTTATTCCTTTAAATCCTCGCCTGTCATTCAGAATAGAAATGTTGGTCACCTCGTGCTCAGAATGGTGGGCTCCTTGCGTCCTCAGCAGTGTGTCTCACCCACCATCTCTTTGCACATTAAAAGGGGACATTCATGCTGTATTTGATCTATCCACAGACGTAAATGACTTTCCTACCTCATGGCTTCTCTTATGTGCAAACTAGCAGCTCATCCCCATCCTTTAGGCTTGTGACCATGGCTTGTGTATCACAAGGCATGCTATTAGGTTGGTGGAAATACTAATCGCGGTTTTCGCCATTAAAGTAATTAAAAGTAGGCTGGGCGTGATGGCTCACACCTGCAATTCCAGCACTTTGGGAGGCTGAGACAGGTGGATCACTTGAGGTCAGGAGTTCGAGCCAGCCTGGCCAAGGTGACACCCTGTCTCTACTAAAACTACAAAAATTAGCCGGGAGTGGTCTCAGGCACCTGAAATCCCAGCTACTCTAGAGGCTGAAGTGGGAGAATAGCTTGAATCCAGGAAGCGGAGGTTGCAGTGAGCCCAGATTGCACCACTGCACTCCAGCATGGGTGACAAAGCAAGAGATGTCTCAAAAAAAAAAAAAAAAGAAAGGTAATTAAAAGTAACCACAATTACTTTTGCACCAGCCTAATATTATTGCCAGAATTTTCAGTAAGACCCCTATTCTCCATCTCAATTTCAATAGTAAAGGATGAAAGCCTCAAGTTCATATTCACTTGTGGCAGTGGGCGTTAGAGGGTATAAAATCTTTTTATTTTTTATTTTTTATATATATTTTTTAAGATGGGGTTTCACTGTGATGGCCAGGCTGGTCTTGAACTCCTGACCTCAGGTGATCCACCCACCTCAGCCTTCCAAAGTGTTAGGATCACAGGTGTGAGCCATTGCGCCAGGCTAAAATCTTAATTTGTAGGTATGAATTTGTTCCCTAGTGATAGGAAAGAGGTGGGGACAAGTATTGCTCGATAGGTAGCATGCAGGTGGATGAAGACACAGTGACACGGGAAGCGTGCCTCACAGTTGCAGACCCATAACCTGGTGCCACCTTTCAGAAAGGCAATGGGGTGACAGGCAGGTGCCTTACTGAAAGGCGAACACCTGTGAGAGGGGGAGTTGTGGAACCCAAGCTGGAAAGGATTTGGAAATTCGTTGGTTTTCCTGCCAAGGGAAATTAGCGGAGGACCTGAAGCTTCCTTCTAACTGAAAAGAGGACTCCAGTGACAGGTCCACCAAGAGGATGAAATAGGCATCTGGAAATGAAACAGAGCTCAAGCCAGTCCCAGCAGTGCTGGTGAAAGGTAGAATGTCTGGCACATGGCACCGGTGGTTACATGTCTCCATCCAGACTAGGAACTGATGGATGAAATTAATTGAATTAATTGTCACTCAGGCCAGCTTGGCAGTTGGCCCTCTGAGCTGCATCTTCCAATGCTGGTAGGTACAGGAAAAGAAACATTACAGGCCAAAAAAAAAAAAAAAAAAAAGGGTTCTCAGTAACTACACAACAGTGTGAAAATAACACTACGGAATGGTATCCTTGAAACATAAATTTTATGTTATGTGTATTTTACCACAATTCAAAAAAAACTATCTGTTAATATAAAAATGTCAACAATTGATATAAAATGCCAAGTCATTAGAAATAAAGTAGCCTAGAGAAACTTTAAAGGAAAGTTACTTGGATTAGTTTCTTCCTTTCGAGGTCGTGATGTAAATTTTTTGAAATAAAATTTGATTGATTAAAAAATGATTCTGTGTTGGAATACACTTGGAAAGATTGGGGTAAGCCATAATAAGCACATTTCTTTATCACTGGATTTTTATACACCTATGTAAATTTAAACTTCTAGAGGGAGTTAGAGTATGCAGTGTTTCCCAAACTTATCTGACAGTGGAACACTGTGTTTGTAGAACATCTCTGAAGATGCTTCTGTATTAGAGGTTGGACTGAGGGAGGGAAGCATCAGGAAACAAAACCATCTAGGCACACGTCCATCTCTGACTCAACGTGAATTTCCTGTGGAGAAGCATGTGCTGTGCAAAACCATCTGTTTCTATGCTTTTGCAAAGTCATTGAAAATTTTTGCTTTTCCCATTTAGTGTTTTTTTTTTTTTTTTTTTTTTTTTCCCCCTGAGATGGAGTCTTACTCTGTTGACCAGGCTGGAGTGCAGTGGCATGATCTTGGCTCACTGCAACCTCTGCCTTCTGGGTTCAAGCAATTCTCATGCCTCAGCCTCCCGAGTAGCTGGGATTATAGGCACACATCACCACGCCTGGCTAACGTTCTGCATTTTTAGTAGAGACAAGGTTTCACCATGTTGGCCAGGATGGTCTCAATCTCCTGACCTCATGATCCGCCCGCCTCAGCCTCCTAAAGTGCTGGGATTACAGGTGCCTGCCACCCCACCCAGCTGATTTTTGTATCTTTAGTGGGGACAGGGTCTCATCGTGTTGACCAGGCTGGTCTCAAACCCCTGACCTGAAGTGGTCCACTTGCCTTGGCCTTCCAAAGTGCTGGGATTACAGGCGTGAGTCACCATGCCTGGCCCCTTTTCGTCTTGTAGTTGGTGTTTCTTTTGAAAAGTTTTATTTCTCAGTTGACTAAGGGAAAAATGATTTTTCAGAACTCATGTTAAGTAAGTGAGGGACACAGAGTGCCCTAGACCTGTGATTCTCAAATTCTAACACGTGTAGGGCGCACCTGGGAAGGGCCTCACCCTCAGAGAGATTTTTACCTCACGTATTAATAGGAGGAAAAAGAAACTGCATTTTTAATAATAGGTGACAGAATTTGTGTGCCCATGCCCAGGGGTTAAGCACAAAGATAACTGTCATCGTCTCACATGTAGGATTAGCAAGAGCCAGCTGGGCTGGGATAGAGAGACTGAGAAAGTCAGTGAGGGGAGAGGAAACGGCAGATACTTAGAATCAGTGCCTGCTGAGGGGTTGGTGCCCGAGGTGAAGGAAAAACTAGTACTGGTTCTACCTTTATTTTAAATCATGATGTTTTGTTCATAGCAGGTTTCTTTCTGCTATTAAAAAAACTATTATTTATCTTAATTACTGAGATTTTTGGCACTCCCTTAAATTTTGGACATGCAGTGACTTACTCAGTCCTGACCCTAGAATTTCTGATTTTCCCGGAAATTTCCAAGAATAGTTTCCTTGCATGATGTGAGTTTGCCCCGCTCAAGTTGAATTCCCTTACAGGTCCTTTTGCGTCTTTAGAATCCGTGAGCATTTCTTGCTTTGCTGCAGTTGTCACTTGAAGAAAGCACAGAAGTTCTGCTCTGCAGCATCTGAGAATTCAGCCTGTGTCTTTCAGACTGAAAACCACTTCTCTTGTTCTTCGCTTGTGCTTCATGGAGTGTGTTGCCCACCAGCAGCTGCTGGGTCAGGTTCTGGAAGCTTCTGTCCACTTCTTTTACTCTTTCACTTCTTGTTCTTCAATGAATTCATAAGGAGCATCTTGGTTTTTCATTTCAGTTTCTTAGCACTGTTTTCACGACAATTACAGCCACCCTTATTGATAATTCACTGTGTACCAGGCAGATCCCTTCCAAGGAATATTTCTCATTCTTAACGGTGATCTTGGCTATTTCCAGAGGAGAAGCTGGACGGAGGGGCTGACCACACAGTGCAGGGGAATCTGTTGGTTGGCTCATGACAGTGTAACTTAACAGGAGACAGTTTGCCCCCGATATCTTTCTGCATAATTTACACATCATTTGTTAAAGTTGGATTTTTCAAAATTGCTGTAACGTCACATCCTCTATGCACAAGAATGGACCGATGACTCTAAAGGGATTAAAATAAAAAAATGTTGATGAAAAAAGCCAAACGTTGTAAAATATTTAAAGAAATTTATTCCTAGCCAGATGTGATCCCCATGACCCATGACACAGCTCCAGGAGATCCTGAGAACATATGCCCAAGGTGTTTGGGATACAGCCTAATTTTATACGTGTTATTATTTTTTATTTTTGATATGGAGTCTCGCTGTGTCACCCAGGCAGGAGTGCAGTGTGGCACAATGTCGGCTCACCACAACCTCCGTCTCCTGGGTTCAAGGAATTCTACTGCCTCAGGCTCCCAAGTAGCTGGGACTGCAGGCACATACCACCATGCCCGGCTAATTTTTTTTTTTTGGTATTTTTAGTAGCGTTGGGGTTTCACCATGTTAGCCAGGATGGTCTCAATCTCCTGACCTCATGATCCACCTGCCTCAGCCTCCCAAAGTGCTGGGATTACAGGTGTGAGCCACTGTGCCTGGCTGATTTTATACATTATAAGGGGACAGAGGTTACAGGCAATCCATATGAGGTAGGAGACCAGCTGGCCCAACAGGATGAAGTAAAGAAACTGGCAACAGTCAGCAGGTGGCACCCAACTGAAGTGAAGCAGGAACCAGCAGGTGGCACTGAAGGCAACCACTGGTTGCCCTTGCTGCTCACTAGCATAAGACACTCCCACCAGCATCATGACTGTTTACAAATGCCAGGGCAATGACCCAGAAATTACTGCTCTAGAGATTTCTGAATAACCCACCCCTTAATTTGCATGTAATTAAAAGTGGGTATAAATACAGCTGCCCACAGCCCACGCTCTGCTGACTCTAGGTGCATTGCCTAGGAGTTAGATGTCATCCACAAGGAGCAGCTCTGGTTCAATAAAAGATTGCTGTCTAACCCTGCCAGTTTGCCCTTGAATTCTTTCCTGGGTGAAGCCAAAAACCCTCCTGGGCTAAGCCCCAATTTCTGGGCTCACCTTTACATGTACATCAAATACATGTAAAGTTTACATCGGTTTGGCCTGGAGAGATGGGACATCTTGAAGCAGGGACTTCCATGTCATGAGTGGTTCAAAGATTCCCTGATTGGCAATAGATTGGCAGAGTTAAATTACTATCTAAATACTTTGAGTCAACAAAAAGGAGTGTCTGGGTTAATATAAGGGGTTGTAGAGTCCAAGGTTCTTATTAGGTAGATGAAGTCTCATAGGTAACCACCTTTACTGGCAGTAGATGGCAAATGTTTCCTATTTAGACCTTTAAAAGTTGCTGGACTCTCAGCTAATCTCCTCAGGATCAGAAAAAGACCCAGAGAGGGATTGAGATGCTCTACAGAATATAAATTTCCCCGACAAGAGACAGCTTTGCAGGGCCACTTCAAAATATGTCAAAGAAATGTATTTTGGGGTAAAGCATCTTGATTTCTTTTAGGACCTGCTATCTGTCATGTGATGCTATACTGGAATCAGGTTGGAATTTGGTATCTTACTGCTACAGAGGGTCTATTTTGTCGGTCTTGAGATTTCAGTTCTGCTGTTAATTCTGGTCAATTGTGCCTGAACTCCAAAGGAAGGAAGATATCAGAGCCATGGCCTACCCCTCCTTCCCATTATGGCCTGAATTAGTTTTTCAGGTTTACTTTGAAATCCCCTTGGCCAAGAGAGGAGTCCATTCAGTCAGTTGAAAGGCTTAGAATTGTATTTCTGGTTTACAAAATGTAAACATACGAAGTGAATGTGCAACTGAAGAATGCAGATTTGTATGAACTGGAAAAAATGTATCTGGGAGGAGAATGATGATCAAAATCAGCCCAACAAGAGAATTACAAATGGGAAATGCAGTAAAAAATACCAAAAAATGAAAAACAAAACAAAAACACCCCTCCATTTTTCTGGCACATTTGCAACCTGCTCTCAGTTTATTTTCTTTCAAAACTTTTTTCTTTTTTGAGACAGAGTCTGGCTCTGTCATCAAGGCTGGAGTGCAGTGTCATGATCTCGGCTCACTGCAATGTCTGCTTCCCGGGTTCAAATGATACTCCTGCCTCAGCCTCCAAGTAGCTGAGATTACAGGCATGTACCACTACACCTGGCTCATTTTTTTTTTTTTTTGACACAGAACCTCTGTTGCCCAGGTTGGAGTGCAGTGGCACCATCTCGGCTCACTGCAACCTCCCTCTCCTGGTTCAAGCAATTCTCTTGCCTTAGCCTCTCCAGTAACTGGGACTACAGGTGTGTGCCACCACACCTGGCTAAGTTTTGTATTTTTAGTAGAGATGGGATTTCATCATGTTGACCAGGCTGGTCTTGAACTCCTGACCTCAAGTGATCCACCCTCCTTGGCCTCCCAAAGTGCTGGGATTACAGGCTTGAGCCACCGCACCCAGCCAAAACTTCAAGTAGTAACTTGAAGCTGTTAATTTGTTCACATCATTTTCTAACAATACACAGCAACCACATTAAAAACCAAGTTTTTCTTTTCATGCTCCCTTCAAAGACAAAATAAGTCTTCTAGCATGAAATAAATAAATTTCATTACTAAAAGTGGAGATGAAACCCAAACTCCTCAAAGTTCATTGAAAGTTTACCTGGCTGTTCTTTCCATAGCAAGAATACTATTAGTTACACAGTTGTGGGAAAACTTATAAAACCAGCTGCAAAAGTGAATACCACATAGTTCTGAGCTTGGAGAGAAAATGGAACAGACTACTGGCTAACTTCCTATGTCATATGACTCTGTAGGCTGTCACATCATTTATATGGTATAAAATATGGAAGAGTACATCAGTAGTTTTGCTTTATAGCAGTGTAAGTTTGCGGCATATAAAGTAAGAGTCGGTTCTTGGAAAAGATGGAGAACAGGAGCGCTTGATGGCATTTTGTTCTTCTTATCACTGAAAATTCACACTACAGGAGAAATTTTTAAAGTCGTGTTATTGGTGACTTTGTGTGCCGCGAAATAGACCAGAGAAGGTGCACTGGAGCAGCGTTCATGAAACAACAGCTATGTGTGTGCCAAAAGAGGATCACCGAAGTGGCAACCCAGATGTCAAAATCAGTTTAAAAAGAGAATTGCTTCATTCCCCGAAAACAGCTGACAGTCATTGATATGCCTCTGATATTTAGCACTGAAGGAAGGAATTTTTAAAAACGTGACTGTGTAATCAATGTGACTATGTATACTTCTCAGCATATATCTTTGCAACGTGCCAGGAGAAGAAATTGGCAGGATGGCAAAACACTGCTTTTCCATGCTCAGGTCTACCGGTTCTTAAAGGTGAAGACCCCAAGGGAAAGGGTCATAGGAGGGGTATGAAATGAGGGATAAGACAAAACCTTTCCTTCATTCACAATCATTTATTTTTCTTTGTCAGAAAAAGAAACTGACCATGTGTTATGAAGCACGTTTATATAGCACGTCCAAGTGCTGAATAAACAAAAATTACTTTCCAGAGCTGATACAATGAAAGAGTGGATAAACACAGTGGGTGAAAACTTTTTTTCCTTGCGTTTGAAAGGGACATACTCCTTAACTTAGTATTAATGCAGAACAGAAATTAGTCTTCAGTGGAAATTTCTCCATAATTTCTAGGTCCTTCAATTTGCATATCCAAAACTACTTTGAATGTATCAATGTCGACATCATGGTTGTGATATTGTATTGAAAATTTGCAGGATGTTATTATTGGGGGAAACTGGGTAAAGGATATGTGGGAATTTCTTCTCTGTTTTTTACAATGGCATATGAATCTATAAATATCTAAAAATTAAAAGTTTCATTTTGAAAAGTTTAATGACACTTTGGGAGGCCAAGGCAGGTGGATCACAAGGTCAAGAGATCGACACCATCCTGGCCAACATAGTGAAACCCCATATCTACTAAAATATAAAAAAATTAGCTGGGCATAGTGGCACACATCTGTAGTCCCAGCTACTTGGGAGGCTGAAGCAGGAGAATTTCTTGAACCTGGGAGGCGGAGGTTGCAGTGAGCCGAGATCGCGCCACTGCACTCCAGCCTGGTGCCTGGCGACAGAGCGAGACTCTGTCTCAAAAAAAAAAGTTTAATCAAACAACGACAAAAGCATTATGCTGTGATGAATAACCCTATCTGTAATCTTTGAACAGCTCTAAGGGGGCTTCGTTAGGATAAACTACTCCAAGTGGGGTTGCTGAATCAAATAGTATGCACATTTTTGCATCTATGTTCATGAGGGATGTTGGTCTTTAGTTTTCTTTTCATGTAATCTCAGTCAAGTTTTGCTGTCAGAATTATGCCGACCTCATTTAAAAAAGTAAGGAAGATTTTTATCACCCCTCATGTAATTTATCCTCTTCCTCTATAGGAATTTGTTAATTTCCATATTCCTCTTCTAACGTGTCCCACTTCTGAGAAGGTAATTCTGATGATTGTTACTGTGATCATGAAATACGATACATTTTACTTTATCCTACCTTTTCCTGAACATGAATGCTGTTCTACTTGTTCTCTCTCTGTTTGTGTAATCATAGCACATTGTAGTGTACTAGATATAGTTTATAGAAAAGGTGCAATTTCATCTTGGACTTTTAACCTTGCCTGTCTGGATTTGGCTTCATTTTGACTTCAAGTCTGGTCATTTCTAGCATGATCAACTTTGTCCAACAAACAGCCAAATTCAGTGTCACCTTTCTTGTACTCAGAAGAAATCGTTTCATCTTGCACACAGGATTTCTGTTTTTCTCTCCTAGCCCCTTCTCTGCTCCTGCCAAGGGTAGTAGCATCAACCTTCACAGCTGCACTTTTTCCCAGTTTGCGTGGCAATCATAGACCTTCCAACCAAAAACGATTCCAAACTTTTAAAATATGTTCTTCAATACAATTGTCATTTCTATAGGCTTCTCTTCGATTTTCGTTAATTGGTGAGGCAGCTTTTAAAGATGTGCCCTCATGGGTATAATTCTCTTTGTAAGCAGCTAAGAGAAGCAAATTAACTGTCTCGTTTTCTTTGAGAGTCCTGTGGGCTAAAGCTCCCACCTGTGTTTTCATGCTCTAGGCAGCTCATGATCTTTCGACCTTTCCTTGAGCTGAGCTTTATTGGTGTCTGTGACTTTCATAATTTCTTTAAAATTCCGAATAACCACTTTCCTTCTTCTTTCCATCTTTGCCCGCTTTTCTCTCCTCTCTGGCTCTCCACTGGCCTGCTTCCTCTTCCCTTCTCCTTGTGGGTCTTCAGCTTGCTCTACAGTGGCCTTCTATTCTCATTCTTTTTGGCTTTTATTTGCATGAATTTCACTAGACCCTCTGATGGCACAGTGCAGCCATTTTCACCCCGACTTTTACTTTTAGAAGCCTTTGCTCATTATTTTATTTTTAGTTTTTTTTTGAGACCAGGTCTCACCCTGTCACCCAGGCTGGAGTGCAGTGGTGCAAGCATGGCTCACTGCAGCCTCAACCTCCCTGGGCTCAGGTGATCCTACCATCTCAGCCTCCCAAGTACCTGGGACAACAAGCACACACCACCATGCCCAGCTAATTTTTGTGTTTTTTGTAGAGATGGAGTCTTGCTTTGTTGCCTAGGCTGGTCTCAAATTCCTGGGCTCAAGCCATCCTCCCACCTTGGCCTCCCAAAATACTGGGATTACAGGTGTGAGCCATGGTGCACAACCCTTTTGCTCATTCTTTTTTTTTTTTTTAATTTGTTTTTTGAGACGGAGTTTCACCTTTGTTACCCAGGCCAGAGTGCAATGGCGCCATCTCGGCTCACTGCAACCTCCGCCTCCTGGGTTCAAGCAATTCTCCTGCCTCAGCCTCCCAAGTAGCGGGGACTACAGGTGCGTGCCACCATGCCCAGCTAGTTTTTGTATTTTTAGTAGAGACGGGATTTCACCTTGTTGAAATGGTCTCGATCTCTTGACCTCGTGATCCAACCTTTGCTCATTCTTAACTATTTAATTGACTTCCTTCTGTTTCCCGTCTAATTCCTTTATTTTCCCCATTCATTGTGAGCTCTCTTAGAAGCACCTCTTTGTTCTTTTACACCCTCAGCCACATCCCTGCCTTCATCTGGGTGCCCAGGGCTGCCACAGTAGTGTTTTATGATGACATGCTTTCCCGCTGTGTCTAGATGACTTTCTTCCCTTCCTTCATCTATTTTGTTTTTAAGCCTATTTTGTGACAAGTACTGGGAATATAAAGGTGATGCTCTTAACACTTTCGTAGGTAAATAAAAGGCATTGTTCTCCTTACCCGAGACATTTCTGACCAGCTCTTGCACAGGAGATCATGTTTCTAGCTGTATTCCTAGTATATTTTCAGCAGCTCTCACATGGTTATGATCCTTTACTAAAAATAAACAGCATCTGTAGGTGGCTAGTCATCCCCTCCCCTTGTCACCAACCCTTTCTACACTTTCTGGATGTTCAATATTAAGCCTGTTGGCTACTTTTGCTGGAAGGGCTAATTCATCACCACCCCTTTCTGACCAAGCCTCAAACTCTCCCAAATCCACCGGTTCAGTCCTAAAATGAATAGCCTTACCTGCTAAGTAAAATTCTTTTTGCCATCTTTAAATCCTAATATATTTTCCAAAGTAAATCCAATTTCTCTGCTAGTCAGATCAATGACCGCTGACATGTCCCTTGAGTTAATCTCAACTTAACTAATAACCGGGGCTCCAGTCATCTGCCTGGCGGCTGCTTTCATCCTTTGAGAATGATTCTCCCTCTGAGGGCATTTTTTTCCCCTCCTGCCTCAGAGAAGCAGAGCAGGTTAGGACTTTGTGTTGTTTGCCTTTGAATTTCTAGCACCTGGAATAACACCGGGCACGTTGTGGGCCATGAGTGAACATCTGCTGACTGAGTGAATGGACGAATCTCCATGAGCTGCCGGTTGTTCTGAGGCCTCTGTGTCACTTTGAAGTCCTAAAGGAAGACAAAATAGACAAAGAATCAGGCTCTACTGGTTCCTTTCGTGAGCTGCAGGTGGCTGATGCTTTCAGCCCTGTTTCCTTTGTCTGGAGAACCTTCCCCCTTTTCTTTGTTGCCGGTGCCTACCCTCTTCTCCCAAGCTTGCTCTTGTTCCTCCTCTCGATCTTGGCTTAGATGTCAGTATCAGTTCATCCAGGCGATCATTTTGGACATACCAGGCTTGGCCCCGACCTCCTTTTGTGTGTTCCGGTCTCCCCCGCACTTTCCTTTGGATGGCACCTCACTTTTTCTGTCCTTGCCCAGCATCTGTTTTTCCCGCTCATCCTAAAATTCCATGGGGTCAGGGACTGAGGCAGGGCTTCACGCCATGCTATTCCTGGAGCATGTAGGCAACAAGACGTATTTGCTGAATTAGTCATCATTGGAAGTGATATAAAAAATATCCTTCTGGCCCATCAATAGATGAATGGACAAAGAAAATGTGATTTATTTGTATTATTTATTTTTTTGGGGACAGAGTCTCGCTCTGTCACTCAGGTTGGAGTGCAGTGGTGCAATCTCAGCTCACCGCAGCCTTCGCCTCCTGGGTTCAATGATTCTTGTGCCTCAGCCTCCCAAGTAGCTGGGATTACAGGTGTGTGCCACCACGCCTGGCTAACTTTTGTATTTTTAGTAGAGACCAGGTTTTGCCATGTTGGCCAGGCTGGTCTTGAACTCCTGATCTCAAGTGATCTGCCCCTTTTGGCTTCCAAGGCCCAGGTATTACAGCCACCATGCTTGGCAAAAACTGTGGTTTGTATACATGATGGGATGTTATTCAGCCATGAAAAGAATAAAATCCCGTCATTTGCAGCAACATGGATGGAACCGGAGGCCATTATGTTAAATGAAAGAAGCCCGGCACGGAATGACAAATACCACATTCTCATTCACATGCAGGGGTTTAAAAAGCAGATCTCATGATGGTGCAGAGAAGATTGGTGTCTATCAGA
Source organism: Saimiri boliviensis (assembly GCF_048565385.1). NCBI lineage: Eukaryota > Metazoa > Chordata > Mammalia > Primates > Cebidae > Saimiri > Saimiri boliviensis. Next base: position 9,864,467 of record NC_133458.1, read on the forward strand.
GCCTGGAAAGGGGAGGAAGATGAAGGGAGAAAAAAGGATTTAAGTGTATTTATTACCACTGAACTACTCACTTCAAAATGGTAAAGATGTTCACTTAAAAAAAAAAAGTTCTTCTGGTCCTTAGGATGATGCGCTTAGGCTTGTGAACCCTGAAAATCGGAGGCAGGTCTCAGGTCTCAGAGAGTTTATTTTGCCAAGGTTGAGGACGTGCATCTGTGATGCAACCTCAGGGGGTCCTGACAACGTGTGCCCAAGGTGGTCAGGGCACAGCTTGGTTTTGTACATTTCAGGGAGACGTGAGACATCAATCAATAAATGTAAGATGTACATTGGTTCCATCCAGAAAGGAGGGACAACTGGAATCAAGGAGGAGCCTTCCAGGTCACAGGTAGCTGACAGACAAATGGTTGCATTCGTTGGAGTTTCTGATGAGCCTTTCCAAAGGAGGCAATCAGATATGCCTCTGTCTCAGTGAGCCGAGGGAATAGAATGGGAGGCAGTTTGCCCTAAGCAGTTCCCAGCTTGACTTTTCCCATTAGCTTAGTGGTTTTGGGGCCCCAAGATTTGTTTTCCTTCACAGCTGTATTTTATGAAAGGGGGCCTAGAAGTTGGATCGTGGCGTATTAGTCCATTTTTCACACTGCTGATAAAGACATTCCCACCACCGGGCAATTTACAAAAGAAAGAGATTTAACTGGATTTACAGTTTCACATGGCTGGGGAAGCCTCACAATCATGGCGGAAGGCAAGGAGGAGCAAGTCTCATCGTACATGGATGGCAGCAGGCAAAGAAAATGAGGAAGATGCAAAAGCGGAAACCCCTAATAAAACCATCCAATCTTGGAACGTATCTCAAAATAATAAGAGCTATTTATGACAAGCCCATAGCCAGTATCGTACTGAATGGGCAAAAGCTGGAAGCATTCCCTCTGAAAATCGGCCCAAGACAAGGCCGCCCTCCCTCACCAATCCTATTCAACATAGTATTGGAAGTTCCGGCCAGAGAACAATCAGGCAAGAGAAAGAAATAAAGGGTATTCGAATAGAAAGGGAGGAAGTCAAATTGTCTCTGTTTGCAGATGACATGATTGTTTATTTAGAAAACCCATCGTCTCAGCCCAAACTCTCCGTAAGCTGATAAACACCTTTGGCAAAGTCTCAGGATACAAGATCAATGTGCAAAAATTACAAGCATTCCTATACACCAATAATAGACAAGCAGAGGGCCAAATCATAAGTGAAATCGCATTCACAATTGCTACAAAGAAAATAAAATACCTAGGAATACAACTGACAAGGGACGTGAAGGACCTCTTCAAGGAGAACTACAAACCA